>NC_134850.1:56171229-56774438 GCF_965363235.1 Mytilus galloprovincialis | reverse complement strand
TCCAATATCAAAGTCAAACACAAACCTGAAAAATAAATCGGGGGAAATACTTTCAGGTCACATAAATCCATAACTTGTAATTAGACATGCACTTATTTCGGCAAAATGTAGAGATGATGTTATCATAGAACATGTGTTGTCGCACCCATTCCATTATCCCCTTTTCAAAATGACGGCACCATGAGAAAATCATGCAAGTCGGATTTTGTGAAGCAATTCGAATCTTAAGTCTCTTGTGCACTTTCCCTACCTTCCTTTATATCATCGCTCACAACTTACATAAGAGATGGTATGGCATTGGTTTAATTTATTTATGCTAAGAAAGGTAAAACATGCGGCGACCTTGCAGCTTACTATTAAAAAAAATGTCCCAATGAATTTCTATGGCGCACATAGTAGCACATGTTTTTGACCGCTACGACACGAACAACTCTATAAAGTCTGCCGAAAGGGAACGCCCCACAGGGACTACAGCTTCCATCAAAGTGTATCAGATTATAGAGCGGAGAAGTATTCCTTATGGAAAACCTTGACAAATCAGATAAGATTCCACCTGATGTGAGCTTTACATAGTCAGAACGTTTGAAACTTAGTTATTTATACCAACACTGTTCATGGCTATCGTAACTTGTTCAGCACTCAAGAGAAGGCCTATACCCAATGCCTCAAACTTTGACACGGAGTTAAGGGAAATGTGAAAGAGTGAGAGAACAATCATACAGACCTCTTATACAATTGTAATTGTTTTGTGTGTTCGCTACTATAAAAATAGGACACATACAAGCGAGTTGTGGTTGCAGTGTAAATGATGGGCGGAGATTTTCACCCATTCAATAACTATGTGTCTGTCTTTCCCCAACAATGTGTAAACTATTGCCTGCTGCATATGTACTTCCCGGATGCGACTCAACTTCGTCTCTGTTTGGAGTAGGTATACAAACTGTCTACAAGACTTCGAAGGACACGCACGACTATTTCAGTTGTGTTTAGAGTTTAGGTAATATTGACAATGATGAAGCCTTTGTTTTGGCATGAAATATAATTTCAAAGGTTTATGATCAGAACTATCTCTTTAAAACCACTCCATCATAATAATTATTCAAGTTTACCACAAGTAAGATGTAAGTTTAGTCAGGTTACCTTCCTGCGAGACGGCGCTGAAACAGTGTGTTTTACGTACTTCGTTTCAAACTAAATATTTGAAACGCATTACACATTGCTAAACCCCTATCCGGTCACCTTTAGAATACGGGTGGCGAGAGTAAAATAATTCATTACACCCCGTGTATTTTAAAAGGCATATTTCAGCAGAATTCTTGGAGGATCTTGTGTCTTCATTGAAGGAAAATCTGCATGTGAAAGAGTCATGTGTTTGTTCACTACAAAACCTTACATGTCCGGGTCTTTGGTCCTGTAAAGGGTCAGAATTAGGTAGACATTTCAAAGCATGTTCCTTGACGATTAACCAGAAGATATAATTCTGTTATGTAGATCTCTTTGATTGGAATGTTGAATTGTAACTATTTTCGAATAATTGAGTGCTTTTTAGTTTTAATGAATTTCATGAATGGTCTTATGCAAAATATGCCTTCATGACAGAAGGATGCAGGTAAAAATAATATTCATCATTTATTGATGAGGTTGGATGTTAGCGAGCAAGGTAACTACAGTAATTTTAACAGAATATTAGTTGATCTTGTGTAATAGAACAAATATTTGAAAAACGCCAATATTCAGAATTAATCGATTTCTTTTTCATTTTTTTTTAACATTTTCGAGATGATTCATTGAACATTGATATAAGAAAATGTATGTATCTAGAATTTCACCTAAATTGTTGTATATTTCTTCAAATTTTGAAAGTATAGAAGAAGAAAAAATATAAACAGAATTTGATTTTTGACCTCATTTTATGCAAAACTGTTACCACATTTCTTTTTGACGACATCGATATTTCAATAGTTCTCATTTTTCCGAATCCAATGATATATAATATAGCCATATAGTATGTTTGACGATAAAATCTAAAAAATATTGGGTCTGGTCACCGTACTATTTTTGATTTTTAGTATTTTTCGGTCGAAAAATTAATGGAAAAAAATGTTAAAAAAATGTTTAAATATTATATATAACGGTCAAAATTATTTTGTTTTATGATATTTCTAGCTGAAGTCGGGTGTTTTGACTTTGAAAGACAGTGCATGCTGTACACTGTGGTTTATATGTTTCAACTCATTTTTAATAATCGTGATGTATATGTGTATGGTATTAATATTAGTTTAGAATGTAAAAGTATTCATAGAATATACTTACAATGTTATGGTATTCATAAAATTCACCCATGACTTCTTTTTACATGCATCTATATTTCATTTATATGTTGTTTTAATGTTATTATTGTTTGGGTCACGCTTCTATTGTGATCTTTCCAATAAATATGTAATATTATTTTCTTTTTTCTTCATTTATATATCAAAAATTGAGAACGAAAATGGAGAATGTGTCAAAGAGACAAAATCCCGACCGCCGAGCAGACAAGGCCACAAATGGGTCATCAATGCAGTGAGAAACTGGCGCACCCGGATCCGGAGGTGTGCTTCAGCTGGCCCCTAAACATAATTGTATACTTGTTTAGTGATAAAATACGTCAGTCATACTAAACTCCGAAATATACACAAGAAATTAAATTTAAAAATCATACAAGACTAACATAGACCAGAGGCTCCTGACTTGGGACAGGCGCAAAACAAACGACCATACCTTAAGTCAATGTAAAAATCAAACACACAACAATACGGTCAGTAAAATTCAACTCAAAAGAAGTCCGAGGAAAGTGTAGTGTTCATCATTAGTATTAGCTTTTTTTTAAATTAGTTCAACAGGATAAATTTCGTTAAATCGACGAAATATGCAATCTCCAAAGCGACTTTTTAAATGCCCATTTAATTAGGTGTGTGATTTTTTTCTAAATAAAAGTTTGAGACAAAGTGATATATAGGGTAGAAATATCAAAACTTTGAACAGAATCAAAATCACCAATATAAGTATGCAATTTATCAAGTACTTCCAACAAATTTTTGACACTCCAAAAGTAATTAATTCCACCATTTTTAAAGACCTTCTTTGTATAATTTATTATTAGGGTTTTGATTGTACCAAGTGTACTAGTAAGTAGAATCGACAATTTAGTAGTGGAACAATGGCTTGAAGACGAAATAAATCTATATTTGTATAGTGTCTTATGAAGTTTCGAAAGCCAGAACATAGTTGGAACTTTCATTTGGTTAAAAAAGGAGCTAACTTTTTATGTTTGTTACAGATGTCGTTTTCCGAAAATGAATCAGTTGGAATGTTGGCGAATTCGTGATTTCCTTTGGCAGAAGAACTATATATATTTTAGCTTTATTTAGACCATAAAGGACTTTTTATACACATATGTCTGATAAGAAAGCTTCTATATCACTTTACTAACGTTTAATGTAAATATTCTGTTTACAGATGTCAAAACGTGAGTTCAATAATTGAACTATTTTAGTAGTGCGCAAGTGTTATATTGAATAAATGTTATAAATTTTGAACTTGTTTGGCTTTATAACTATTTGAATCTGAGCCTCACTGATGAGTCTTATGTAGAGTGAACGCTCGTCTGGCTTATTTAATTATCCGCCTGAAAAGTATGAATTTTCGAAACTCTACGGATTTTTTTTATAACAGGTGACCTATAGTTGTTAGTTTCTGTGTCATTTTGGTCTCATTGGAAATCATACCACATCTTCTTTTTATATTCCTTAGCCGTATTTGGCACACTTTTATTTTAAATTTCTGGTCCTTAATGCTCTTAAACTTTGATCTTGTTTGGCTTTATAACTATCTTGATCTGAGCATCACTGGTACCTTTGATAACTATATCATAAAGGAACTTCATTGAGATTTAATAGGTAAGCTGGTTCTCGACTGACTGTAACATTTTGTTTGAGTGTAGCGTAATACCAGCGGGATCCAGTTTATCGTTTAAAAACAAATTTACTGTCATAATATTAGGGAAGCTTAATAATGTGTTCACCCGTTTATTAAATATGGGCAATGCGCTAACTGTACCAAACGTGTGTATTTTATTTTAATGACGCCAATTATTTCGGTTTGTGGCCTATTTATAAAGGACGCTTCGCCATGGTTACAGCAAGTATGATGTCAAAAATCACACGGTTTGACGATATGTCAAGCAAGAAACATAATTTATACCTGGAGGACATTCAACAAACACAAAACATCCATTATCTGACTCGTCCCTTAAGAATGATGACACAAAACACAACTGGTGTATTAACATATTTAAAGTTTAAAGTTTATGACATAATCTAATGTTTCAGTAATAATGTAAGAATGGAGTAAAACAACAAAACATAAAAGCACTTGTAACCTATTAACAATTACTGAATTTGTTTTGCTATTTTAAGTGGTAGTCTTTTAGTATTCTAAATTCTTTTTAGAATAGTTTTGCATAATAAGACCTGACATTTGATTTGGTGCTGGAAACAAACAGTCATATTAAGTAACATTTGTTATATGCATGTATTATACTAAATCTTTATTTTGTGTTCTTTCAACTCTTTATTTGTTTGCAGTAACCTGTAGCCTGATCCACACCTAGCAAGATAAACACATCTTTTTTGCTTTAGGGTTGTTTTTTATTTGTTTTTTGTCATGTTGGCATTCCTTGATTTTGTGTCCTAATTTGAAACTGATAGCCATATCCACTTATCGTTTCTTGTCTGAGTTCACAATCGTACTATTGTATCAAACTCAATAATTCAAATTAAACAGATATATGTATATTGTGTCTTTCTTTGTTGTGATGTTACACTATTGTACCACATATTCTTGTATCTAAGTAAGTGCTGATAAAAAGAAATCATATTAATTAAAATATTTTATATGCATGTATTACACTAAATCAAAAGTTGTTGTTCTTTTACCTCTTTCTTTGTTCGCACGTAACATGCAGCTGTGTTCCAACATGCAAGAAGAAGACCGCTTTTTTACTTTGTTTTTGGGTCTCTAGAAGTTTTTTTCACGTTTGCATTCCGTGATTTTGTGTCCTGATTTGAAATTGATACCCATACCCTCGTATCTTTCCTTGTTTTAGTTGTTCACAATCTAACTATCGTATCAAACTTATATTTCAATTAAGCAGGTCTTTTGTTACTAAAATTGAGAATGGAAAGTACAACAATGAGTCTTTAGCACAGAAAGACAATCTCATCCCCGCAGGTGGAAATCAGCTGGTCCATTAATAAAATTGTGAACTAGTTCAACCAAAATACTCTAAAGGGAGCATAAATAGTAGAAAAGTCAGAATTGATTTTAACTAGCAAAAAAGAATAATACATGCTGAATCCATCAATAACACCGGATACTTATCAGGATCTGTCTTGTAATGGAATAATCGCCATGACGGGCCTGCAACACATTATATAAAGCCCGGAGCCAAACCATAAAATAAAGATAGATTTGGGGCCAAAGTTAGTTCCAAAGTAAGGGGATATTGTTTTTTCTAGAAAACGCATAACTTTACTCACCAATGGTATAAAGCAAACGATGACAAAGAAGAGTTATGTTTTCAGGGTCATTCCTGTATAGTAACTGAAATTATGCTACTATTTTTCCTGTTATTGATTATAAATGATACAAACATTGTAATTGATTATTTTTTATTTTTATTTTTGAAGGTGACAGGATGACTTTTCTAGAATAATTACATTACTTGTATGTTTCACAAGAACTCGTTACTTTGATATTGCCCTCTTACTTTTTTTATTCGAGTGCTATTTGTGAGTCTTGGTTTGTAGAGGAAACGCAAAACTGACAAACCAAACTATAAACCTGGGACCTTTGGTGAGTAATAACAGTCTTTAACAGTGCTGTGACATATTATTTCAACAATTCTGAAGAAAAGAAAGAAATCATCCTAACTGTAATCAGCAGCAAAATGATTACACTACACACTGCTGAGAGTCTGAAAAAAATAGGTTTTGTGAGACATTTTACTCGACAGTACTTCACTGTATTTAACTTTATCTTACCTCCTATACATTTCTAGGAATATGATTGGTTAAAAGCGTCCTCGTGGAAACCGTGTATATTCAATATTAGGTTAGTTGGGAGGCGGGGCTTATTTCATACACGGTTAGTAGTGGAGTTACGTCCCTTTATATTCCATATAAGGTAATAAGGAGGCGGGGCTTATTTCATACACGGTTAGTAGTGGTGTTACGTCCCTTTAGAAAAATAAAACAGTACCGAGAAAAAATCTTAAAGGTTTCGACAGACGAAGAAAGTGATGATAAAGTGAAATAAATTCATAAAACACATTTAAATATAACAAGTTGTCATTGTTGGCATCTGTTTTTGTAGGATCAAAGGAAGTAGTTTCTAAATCATGTTAATGCTAACTGTATCGAAGACTTGCTCATTTGGATAGGTCACTAGTCTTTATTTTACACGTTAAGATAGTCGGTAAGATAAATTCGTTACATAGTGTGTTAGTGACCTAATACGGTATATATGGGGTCAGTAAAACCGTATTAGGTCACTAGCACACCATTTTACTAATAGTACTCGACTAGGTCTCCAATTAACTTAATTAGTCTGATTAAGTACTTGATGATCTTCGTTTAGTCTGAAATGGTATCTACCAAGGCTGAACCAGTCTCGACTCAGTCTCAACTAGTCTCGACCTTCAAATTTAATCTTGATTGGTGTAAATCAGCCCATCTAACTAAATTAAATATAGATCTTACAAAATTCCATTATTTGGTAGTTTGGTTCATTGCTGTGAAATTAAAGAATTTAATTCATAGGTAAAAAAAAAATGATAATCTTTAATTTTTTAATAACGTTTTCAAATCAACTTGGATTTTCATCAAACTATACAGCAATCTTAGTAATATATTGATTTTACTGAATCCTAGGTTATATTTGGTTTTGTGTATTGCTGTCAAATGTAAGAATTAAATTAAACTAGGTAAAACAAATCTAGGATTTGCAGTTAGGACAACATTCAGATAGTACACTTTCAATTTGTTTTATAACTTTTTCAAATCAACTTAGATTTTCATCAAACTATGCAGCTATCTTAGTAATATATTGATTTTACTGAATCCCAGGTTATATTTAGTTTTGTGTATTGCTATCAAATTTAAGAATTGAATTAATCTAGGTAAAAAAAAAAAGCTATGATATGCAGTTCGGACAAAATTCAGATAGAACTCTTTATTTTTTTTTTTATAACTTTTTCAAATCAACTTGGATTTTCATTAAACTATACAGTTACCTTGGTAATATATTGATCTTACTGAATCACAGGTCGTTATAAAGTTTGGTGTATTGCTGTCAAATTTAAGGATTAAATTAATCGAGGTAAAAAAAATCTAGAATTTGCAGTTCAGGCTACATTCAGTTTGTGCACTTTAACATGTTTAATTCTTTTTAGATCTTTTTCAAATCAACTTGGATTTTCAACTATACAGCTATCTTAGTTATATATTGATTTTACTCAATCCTAGGTTATTAGGTCATAGATGTTATAGAAATATTGTTTAAAAATGAAATTTGACTATCTTTTAAATCATTAATTAAATGTTCAATGAAATATTTAAAGGAGTGTTAACAGGTCAACATAGTTTATAAGTGCATAGATTTCCTTCCTTGTTTCGAATCTTTTCATTCATTACTTTCATACATGTGAACAGACATATCAAAATAGAAAAAGAAAAGGAAAGAAATATCGAATATAAAATATCATTTCTCACCTTATAAAAGTTATGAAGCGTTCTAACGTGTAAGTATTGCAGCATTATATTTATAACTTTAGTTGGAAATCCCTATATAATTACCTAAGTATAAATTTGTATAAAAGGTTATCTACTATTTATTATAGGATTAAACGCCTTTTTAAAGGAATGTATTGGTGTATAAACTCGACCAATTCCCTCACAAACAAATAAAAGTCCTAGGATATGTTTGTTAGTGACTTGGTACAGTTTATACACCAATAAATTCCTTTAAAAAGGCGTTTAATTCTTATAGTTCTAACAGTTCTAAATTGGAGATAAGGAATTTATTTTTCACACTCGTAACCTCTATCACATGTAAATTGTATATTTGTGTCGTTGAATAGTCCTGGCGCATGAATGTATTTTTTGGTTAGCGCAAAAATATCTACTCCATGAAATTTGCAATCTAATAAAAAATAATCTACAAAAACTCTCATTATCATTTGAACGAATGTTTTGTGTTTATTAATTACTTAAATGATTAACGCGAAGTGAAAATAATTTTTAACTTCGATCCGGATTGTGTCATTTTCGTCGCCATTTTGTTTACATTGGTTACAAAAAGTAGTTCGGGAAACGTCGTCACGACGACGTCATGAACAACTACCAAAGGTTCTCTCGACCAATCATATCAACGTATTCCCTAATATGCATATCATATAAGAACTATTTATATATGATCCGGTTCAATGACAAAAAAACATGTCAGGCATTAATTATTTTCAATGATACAAGAAAAACGCATTGAATTAATTACATATCAAGGATATAATTGCCAATGATTTCCACATAAAGTAGATGAAAGCTATTATAGATAACCGTTCGGATTCCCAACAATGAGAAAACCAAATACCGTATAGTCGGCATGACCTTTTTTATTATATATATAGTGATGACAATTACTTTAACCGGAACACCTGAGATCACCCCTAGGTTTTTGTGGGGTTCGTGTTGCTTATTATGTAGTTTTCTATGTTGTATCATGTGTACTATTGTTTGTTTGTCTTTTTCATTTTTAGCCATGGCGTTGTCAGTTTATTTTCGATTTCTGAGTTTGACTGTCCCTCTGGTATCTTTCGTCACTCTTTTACGGATTTTTTTTTACTTTATGTCCGGTTGAAAATAGTTCGTACATCATTGTATACATCGAAAGCGTAAACCGATCAAAAGCCACACAATAAATAGAAATTTAAAATCATGAATTATGCATACGTATGACTCTAGCTATTTGAAAAGGTTTTCCAATGCATGTTCTAGGTGGTAATGAATGTTAAAATGAGTGATATCTGAATGTCAGTACATTGCTCTCTGTTAATTATATTCATAAAAAGGGATACTTTCTATAAATCATAAATATATATGTAAGACTCAGATCGACGTCCTGTCTCTAATCGACGTCCGTTCCTCAAATCGACATCCAAATAAAATAATATTCCAAATCGACGGCCAATTTTATGCTTCTCTAAATTGACGTCCAATGTTTAGCTTCTCTAATCAACGTCCGTTTTAGACACAAACTACACGATTGAACTGAACCGATAGCAGATGAAATCTTGACACTTTTAACATACAAAATGTAGCATGTGCATGACAAACGAAATCTATTTAAAAAAAAAATTGAATGTAGAACCTTCGACCAGTGTTCTTTTTTTTAATAGTATGTAAACAGGTTGTGATATCAACTTTAAAATTTTAGAGATTGCCTAAAAATAAGGAGAATGTAATATAATTACAAATGAGACAACTAATATATACTATCCACCATAGTTCAAATAAAGTAAATATGAGCAATTATTGCCTAATTTTATGCAACCGTACGGCTTTCAACAATGATAAAAACCCATGCCGCAAAGTCGGCTATAAAAGGCATGAATGATGTAAACAATTCAAATTAGAAAACTAACGGTCTTATTCATAAGACTTATGTACCCTTAAGTACCCTTCCTGTGGCACATGAGATCACCCCCAGTTTCTGGTGGGGTTCGTGTTACTTAATCTTTAGTTTTCTATGTTGTGTATTGTGTAATATTGTTCATCTGTCTTTTTTCTTTTTTAGCAATGACGTTGCCAGTTTATTTTCGATCTATGAACTTCTGAATGTTCCTCTGGTTTCGTTCGCTCCTTTTTAATAACAAAACAATTCCGAGTAAAATTATGATAAATAAACCAAAGAAAACCATTTAACAACAGGCACACAAAGAATGTGGCAGGATTAAACATGTGTGTGAGCACTTAACCCTTCCCTAACATGGCACACTGGTGTAACAGCACAACATGAAACATATAAATGCCAATTTCTTGCGTATGTGTTTCACTCCAGGTGAAACAGAGTTTGAAATATGATACTCACAAAACAATTGGCTGTACTTCTTTATTTTTTGTATTGTTGAAGACTGGCCAATGCCCTCTTTATGTCGTTTGGTTGCTTTTCGTTCACTTACACATACACGCATGTCATTTAATATTGATATGAATAGAATTGACATACAACAATATAGACTAATTTAAATATTAATATACATGTTACCTATTTCGGGTTGAAAAAAATCTTTATGAAAAGTATTTATAAATGTTTTAAAATTTACTTGCCATAATGTTGAACCCTACAAAACATGTGCAAGTCCAGTTAGGAAGCAACCATTTGATTTTCCGGGGGGGGGGGGCTATGTTTTTTTTTGGAAAAAGAAGTTTGTTTCCAGTTTTTGGAGAAAAAAATAATTTGTTTTTGATTCTGAGAAAAAAAATGTTTGTTTCACCCTCAGCTGCCACTATATGTAATGCGAAAAGAAAAAATTGTTTTCGTCTTGCCGCAGGTGAAACAAAAAATTTGTCACAAGCACACTATGTAACGAATTTATCTTATACCGACTATCTTGACGTGTGAAATTTAGACTAGTGACCTATCAAAATGAGCAAGTCTTCAATACTGTTAGCATTAAGAAACTACTTCCATTGAACTTACAAAAATAGATACCAACAATAACAACTTGTTAGGTTTAAATGGGTTTTTATGAATTTATTTCAATCTTAATCATCACTTTCTTCGTCTGTTGAAACCTTTACGATTTTTTTCTCAGTACCGTTTTGGTTTTTTTAAGGGACGTAACACTGCTACTGACCGTGTATGAAAGAAGCCCCGCCTCCCTACTACCTTATAATGAATATAAAGTGACGTAACACCCCTACTAACCGTGTATGAGATAAGCCCCACCTCCCTACTAACCTAATATAAAATTATACACGGTCTCCACGAGGGCACTTCCTAGAAATGTATAGGTGGTAACATAATAAGACTTGTCGTATATATACGGCGTGTTTATTTCTAAAAGATTCCTCTCAAGTCGATATGGCAAATTGCGGACGAGATAGATAATATACACAATCTGAAATTCAATACGGACCTTTTTTCAGAAGAAAATTTTACAATTAAAATTTCATAGCTCGAAGAAGGCTTGTTGGAGTCCGTATGACGACCTATAGTTGTTAATTCCTGTGTCATTTGGTCTCTTGGCAATCCCACCTTCTTCTTCTTATGATATCCAGTTATCCATCAGATTTTGATTATTCACTGATGTGCATGATTAGGATAATTATAAATAAATATCAGCTAAAAATAAACAAAATTAATAGTAACATGACTAACATGAAATGTGGTTAAAACTATTTACATAACTACTAAGGTTTACTGTTTTATATTGCAGAGAATAGTAGTTGTCAACTGTTCTCTAAAAATATTTTAGAGTGGGGAGAAGTACTACCTTTAAAGGTAGTAAATTCCATTATGTAATCTTAACAGGAAAAAAGAGATATTTGTAACTGTTTTAAAATGTAAGTAGGTGTCTGTAAGTTTTAGGATGAATCTGTCGGGTTCTATTGTCTGTTGTTATAAGTAATTATGATGGTACTGCGACAATATGGCGAACAATCGCTGAGGATGCAGATTCTAGGATATGGCTGTGAAGAATGTTATAGTGTTAGATTGCATTTGTCTTGTTGGACGCATAAGAACTACATATTTCAGGATGGAAAGTCACCGGTCATTCCTCTTCCCGCTTAGCAGCAGTATCAAGATCTTCCCGCAGGCTATCACAATCTTTTTTATATAGATTTGCTGCTTTGTATATGATGCTGTCGTCTGCGAACAGTCTGACATTACTGGATTGTAGATATTCTGGTTGGTCATTTATATATATCGGAAATAGAACAGGGCCCAGAACTGTTCCCTGTGGGACACTAGAAGTAACTGGAGCAACATATGACGACTCTTCATCCAGGATTTCTAAATACAGCTAAAGTAATCTCTTCCTAGGGTAGAACATCCTTAGCATGTTGAAATAAAATTGAGAATGGAAATGGGGAATGTGTCAAAGAGACAACAAAATGTATACGTGCGTATGGCGCAAAATCAAAATTTCAATCCTGGTATCTGTGATGAGTTTATTTGTAAATAGCTATTATTTTTTTTTACAATATCTATAACAAATCAGGTCAACACAAAAATGAATTGAATACATCACTATTATATAAAATGTTAGCCGAACACTGACCAGCTAAGGATTTGAACTGTTCGTTAACCTTGATCGTTATGTTGTCGACCATTCATCATTTTAAATCAAAATCATATTAATATTAATATTTCACTTTTTATGAGTTTTTATTAGAAGAAAACGTTTTCACGTGAAAATAACCTTGCGATACAATTCGAAAGTTTCTCACATTTAGATACACACATCATAGTCCAAATAAGACGTCATACTTTTTTGGACTAACCTCATACGTGTTTCAAACATTGGGATTATGTCTGATAACGTGACTATCAAGTATCTCATTTCATCATATATGCTCTTTCCTCTTCGTTTTCTGCTGAACTCCTATTGAAACTTAATTCACTGCGTATATTACCTGAAATACATAAAAAGCTATACTTGACAAGAGTTTTTGATATATAAAATTGAAAGTATATGCTCAACTCGATAAAACGAAATGAGTTGGTACTTACATATGCTATTGACTAAATTGATGTGCGTCCTTGATATTTTTAACCCAAGATCTCCTTTAAATTGTTGATACAGTTAAGTGCTTGGTTTTTTCAGTTTAATGTTAATCTTTTTTTCTTCGTAGTTCGGTTATTTGGTTAGTACTTTATGTCTTTGTTTTCTGCTAACGTTTAAAGTTTAAGACAAAGGTTATATGGCATTTAGTCAGCTTTACGTCTTTGCAAGAATATCTTCTAAAATAAAATCAAAAACGTATGATTTTTCAGCATTCCTTATCTTTAAATATAAGAGGGAGAATCATCAACACCAAGATACTTTATAGGCGAGTGACTTTAACCATAAAATTATATTTTTAATGCACCCACCTAACACACGGCTTAATTATATATCTTTTGAAAGCTACATATCTGTACTATCTGTTTTGCCCGGACGTAAAAAATCGTATGGTGCAATTTCCGTCAAATCAAGATCAAAGGTCAAGGACGAATAAGTGCAAATTTTCTAGGATTTCAGCTTGATTGCATATTATGACTTTTATATACTAAATTCATATATGCAAAGAATTTAAACTTTTAGCAGAGAGATTAACAGTCCTTATTAAAATGCATTTTAAAATTTTTAAAGCTTGTTTTTGATAGACAGCACATGTTTCCTGATATTCGAGTAAAAGTTAACAAAATGTGTGGAAACCCAAATTTTTCTTTCTGATGCAACTTCTTATCACTTAAAACTAAGTAAAACCCTGTAATAATTATCAAAGAAGTTTTTGACCTTATAAATTTCCTAATTTTATGCTTACTTCTAATCTAACAGCAAAACAAAACAACTCATACAGTTACCCAAAATACCGCCATCTGCGAAAAAAACAGCTTTTTACCATTTCTTCCTATCTAAACATTGTATGTGGTAGATATAAGATTTAATAAACAAATTCTTAAGAATCTAAAAAAAAACATGTGCGCGAATCATACTATTGCTTTGAAATAAAGGGGGCGAAACTATGAGATTGCAGTCTGCATTGTAACTATCAGACTGCAATAAACATCTTTCGACTTTTCTAATTGTTTGATTTGTAGCTTCATTATAAATATTGATGTTGTGAAATGACCTTTTATTTATTAAATGTGAACCATAAAATAGAAATTGAAAATTTAGACAAAAATAAATAAAAAATAACTTGATGAAGATTGAAATTTCAAAGAATTAAAAAACTGGTAAACACATTATAAAACTTCTTCATTGCTTGAATTGCGTTGTTCATTGTTTAAATGCATTAATTCATCAAATAAGAAGTCTTTTGAGGAAAAAAAACATTAATACGTTACGATTCTAGTTACAACTAGGCTTCCAGGATAACTTGAATGACTAGTTCATTTTTCATACGAGGATGACTTCATGCAAGAGTTTCTGATGACGACTGAAAAGAAGCTACCACTATCTTGAAAGTTCAATTTCCACTCTATAGATGATTTCATCTCACTGCATGAATAGTGCTAAATTTGTGACAATATTAGACTCGTATTTTCCATTGAAATCAAAAATGAAAAAGATATAGTTTACTCTATCACGTATCTAAAAATCGACGATAAGGGTTTGTAAAGAGATGAGCATAAATTAACCCATCAAAACACTCCTTGCTACCCAATAACAAACTTTTCATTTCTATGTAGCAACGTTATAGCAATGCCTGCATATCTATACTACTAAAGGAAGAGACTGAATTCATTGAGCCTCAACTCCTGTGAAACAATAACAAGTCGGAAATATTTATGATAGGACGTATTAATGTAGGGTTTTGTATTTCTTAAATTTGTTTGTGCATTCGCAGTGGACGTACTGCAATCTAATTAAAACTCTTTATTTAAACACTTGCCCAATTGTAACGCGATTTCGCGGCAGCTTCTTGTGGAGTATATATCTCCAAGTTGATACACTATTTTAGAGCTTGTATTTGCTTTCACGATTTTCGTGATAGTGCGTAACTGCTCACAATGAAATAAAATAAAGCCAACTATAGTATACCGCTATACCGATTTACAAGTAACTGATACAAATCTGGGTCACAAACCAAAAACTGAGGGAAACGCATCAACTATACGAGGAACACAACGAAATAACAGAAACACTGAACTGCAACAAAAACAAACGTCTACATTCAAAGAAACAGATTATTCGACACCAACTGCCATATGCCTGACTTGGTACAGGACATTTAAAAATGGTGGTTTGAACATGGTTTTTTAACCAGAGGTCGAATGCAATGTTGAAATCATCCCTTGGACAATTTTATGAACGCCACTACGAGTTGGTTGACAATTATGAAATACCTGTTTAGCCAGATGACGACTGCTAAGATCCAATCGACGTAACCAAAATACCGTCTTCTCTGCCTTGAATGTCACCTTCCGAATAAGACTTGGCACCGAGTTAGGAATTACATGAGCAAAAAGACGGATGGGGGTTTGTGTCACTCAATCTGTAGTTGTATATGTTGTGTTTTGTATAGTGTTGCTTGTCTGTTTCATTTTTCGCCCGGCTTTGTCAGTTCGTTTTTAATTATGAGTTGATGTCCCATTGATATATTTCGTCACTCTTCAAGTAGTAAAAGTTTTGGTAAACGATTTGGTTGTATATATATATCACCGTAAGCAAATTAAGTTATTTTCGCAGATATTTGTCTTAGCGTTAATCTTCTTCACTTTACTTCCAGGCATTTTTTTGACCGATTTTCATTACTGCAAGTTAATTTCTTTAAAGTAAAATAATACAAAAGGGAAAATCAATATCTCAAATCATAAATCAAACAAACTTAATTAAAACCATGAACAAAATAAAATTGAAGTCCAAGAGACGAACAACAGTCCACAAAACACAGCACAGCATGAAAACGACCCTGCCTAAAACAGCGAATGATCTTATGCGATCAGGAAGGGTATTCAACTTTTTCATTTTTTTATTTCACAACTGCTTATAGTGTTTTGTATTTTGTACACAATGACCTGCATTTGTATTTTTTAAAAGTTGAAAATACTCAAAGCATCTTTTATTCAAACAGTTAAAGAGATTATACTTCTAAACACATTTAATATGTCTTACACGGTTTTAAACTAAAAAGGAAGCAGCAGCATATAATTTAATTCGTTTACATCCTGCTTTAGATAACCAAGTGTTTCTAAACAAGGTTACTTATTTTAGTCTTGCCTATAATTTAGTCGCAAAGCCATGTTTGCATTTAAACATGATGACAAAAAGTAAATAAGTTTGACTTCGTAAAAAACATATTTTTATCTCAATTAGCTCGTATATATTCTTTTCGAACTTTAAATATCCCTTCTTTTATTATGGAAAATCATTCTCATCCCTGAAATTGACAATTAGCGATGTGCTATATTAACATAGAATAACAAAATGATCGCTTTTTTGCAGATGGCAGGTTTTTGGGCAACTGCAAATCCTTCAATAGAAGGCTGTTCTATGAACAATAATTAATAATTGCATCTTAAAATTACAAAACAAATATTCCTTGACCTAAAACATATACATTCATCTATTTTTTTTAGCAAACAAAAATCTATCCCCCAAGATATATTTTGCTTTTGGAACAATTTTTAATTTTTTGGGGATTTATGATGAATTTCAATTTTCAGGGAATATTGCGCATCTTACCTCTTATTTTTTGTTTAATTTGGAAATAATGTATCATGTTATAAAAGTTCATATGATCTTTTGGAAAATTTTATGGTACAAGAATAAGAAAATGTCCTTTTGTTTAATAATCGCTAAAAATTCGAATGCTTATTCGTGACCTTTGACCTTGATTTAACAGAAAATGCACCGTACGATTTTTTTACGACCGGGCAAAACAGAAAGTACAGATTATTAGCTTTCGAATGATATACAATACAGCCGTGTGTTAGGTGGGTGCATTAAAGTCGTTAACTAAGCGTCTTTTTGAAATAAGTCACTCGCCTATTAGAACTAGTCTTCCTAAAATAAATAACCTTATAAATCTTGTAAAATTTATTAATGATACAAACCTTGAGCAAAGCAACATTTAGTCCATCGCCAACACATAACGATGATTACTATAACTAACGACAGCACAAGAAATGTTAATCCAATAGCTCTAAAAGTAATTATGATAATATGACTACTAAAATAATCGAACCGATGTATAACTGCATGTACACGTCGAAACAGTAACATGTAAAAGCAAAATATGGCTATGAAGCTAAAATTAAATGCAAAACGATTAGTGAAAGAAGATTACAAAAAAAAGAAAATAACACACAACAGAATAAACCAACTAACTAACAAAATGATTTATTACAAACCTTTAAACATGTTAGCGGGCGACCTACCTTCCCAGGTTAGTGGACGGTTGTATGCCCGCAACCATGTTAAACACCGCCACATTCTGTATGTATGTGTGTATGTGCATGTCCCAATTCAGGAGTCTATCGATTGTTTGTATGTTACATATTTGGTTTTGGAGGTATTGACCCACACTGTCAATTTTATATGTACACCTTATATTCATACACTCATTCTTAAATAGAGGCAAAATGCATTCATTTATGTAGACTAAATTTATACTCATCAATTATATATAAGAAGTCGGACCAAATGTAGTTGATAACCTGTCAAAGAACTGTTTAAAAATCTTTCAAAGAAAAATAACCTTAATATAAGTCGCGAGGTTTCCGTTAATGTGAGTTGTTATAACACATCTCATTTACTGATACCGAAACCCTCCACTTTTCCATATACAGCATTTAGAACTGTACAACCATATATACAAAATCTTTGTTGGGTATAATTTTCATCATCCAAGCTATACCTTATTTAGTATTTTTGCTTTATTTGTCATATAGTCGTTACTCTATTCCTCACAAATTTCCTGGTGCACCCCTGTGTTAGTTCTATGCATTAACATTGTGTAACACTTACATAGCCATAAACGTACGTTCTAAACAGATGGGATTTGATCTTGAGGTATCACTTTTATCTTTCATTAAATCTAAAAATACAACACATAGCAATAAATACTTATAATACTTTCAAATGTTTGGCTTTGAGCGTTCCTGATGAAGGTAAATCCAGAAAAGCGGTTCGGACGCAATAAATTATAAAACGTGTTGTTTTTCATTTTTTATAAACGAGGTCAACAAACCTATAACATAATGATTTTGATGTAAACTGCAAATGACAGATTATAAGTGCAACTTTTTAGAACGAATACGCAATTGCCAAAATTCAAATAACAATTGCTCCCTTAATATTTCAAAATGGGATATGTTTATTTAAACTTATCGATCTGAAACACATATTCGCGGTGTGTTCTTTATGTAATACATTGTGAGCAGCCAAATTAGAAAATTTAGAACGATTATTAAATATCTCAAGGTCGACAAAATACAGACAGTTTCATGACAAAGACAAAAACAAAACAGATGAAACGACTAACAAAATTTCGCTAATAACAGAAAACTAAAACTTTGAAGGCACGTATCATACCAAACAAAACGCTGGATGGGACTGAGTATCCCAGACGGGTCAGCATTTTCTACTTAACTGGTGACATTTGTTTATTCATATTATATTAGGTGGTTTGTTGTCATCCGATAAGTCAGCAATTTCTTATTCACTGATGACATGTGTTTAGTTACGTTTTCAGTAATCCGATGAGCCAGTATTTTAATTGATAACTAATCAAATCAGTTTCTACAGTTTCTACAACAACAAATTTCATTGCATATTTTTTTTTTTATTTAAAATTTAATTTGCAAAAAAATACTTGGTTTGAATACTAGTATTAGCTGAATGTTTGCAGTCCATTTTGCTTCAACTAAATTTAAGGATATTCTAAAAGTGTCAAATTACTTGTTATTGTTTCCATGGTTGGCATTGATGGTCGCTTTGTGTGTATCATTGCTGTAACATTTCCAGGTAAAATATGAAGGTTCCTGAAATTATAACATAAGTTACATAAAACTAGCATTTCCATTCCCAATACAGATTGAAATCATTCAAAATAGTTGCCCTTCAGCTTTTCGATTTCAACGCATTTATCATCAAAAGACTCACTAATAACGCTCGAATCAAACCAATTTAAAAGTCCCCGAAAGGTACGACGTCCAAAAATTCCGGAAGGTGTTTCAAAATATAGCTACGGTAATACATTCTCTTCAACTTTATTGGACAACAAAGTCAACGTTTGTACATAACCATGAACTAGCTATTTACTGGGATATCTTCAAAAAACAAATTTGAAAAAAACTATTCTGGTTTGAACAAGTGTATTAAAATAAATGTGCGTTAAGCTACATGTTTTATTTTGTTTTAACCCAAAAAATTAACGAATGTCAGAATCATGGTATCTTTGATAACTATTCCCAATATTGATTGTATAAATTTGTTGAAATGGTTGAAAAAAGTCTGTGTTAAAATTTAAGAAGACAATTTTTACAAGTCTATTTCTTTAAGGAAGCTATCTTGTCATGTTTTGGATTTTTGACAGATTTTCGGAATCCTCTGGTTTTATCCATTTGAATGCCTTGAAAAAAATTGCCCGGTGACCCCCATTTTTCTTTTTATAAATCTTTTACATGTATAATGATAAGCCATCTGTAAAAGTCTTATAAAATTTTAATTACTTTTTAACAGTTTTTGAGAACTTCAACTTGTCAATGATAAAGCTATGAAAAGTCAAGAGAGAATAGTTTCCCGCCAAAATTTCATAGGCTAATATCTCGAAAACAAGCACGGTGACCTATATATTTTTTGGCTCTTTGAATTCCTTTATTAATCCTCCATCAATATAAACTAGTGTTTTAAAAAGTTAATTACTCTGAAACTGAGAAGCGAACTTCCTTAATTCATCATAAGCAAATATATTATTAATATTAAATCTCAACTCATCCTGGTGCACAACATTTAAATGAAGGCACCTTTTTACCATGCATTATCTCTAAACAAATGCCAAAACTTAAAACAACTGTGGATCAACATATAATGTGCCGTAAGAAACATCATATAAATGGTTTCAATATCGGCTAAGATGAAAATAATAGATTTGAAATGATGCATATATACCGACTCTGACGCTTGTTGCAAAAAAGGGGATTTTAATATTAGCCACATTTAGTACATGTGTGTGTGTGAGCTAAGTAAGTTCAAAGAGCAAACATCGAGCCTTATCATATGTAACTTACTGTGAAACAGATCTACAAGGTCCACATCCTGTATCATTCTTCGCTGTCCAAGGATCACATGGTTGACATACTAAAATGAAAGCAGCATATTTTTAAAAATATGCCGTTTTTAGATTTGTTGACATATCATTTAAATGATATATATGTAAACTTTCAAAACAAGTCATTGTGATTATAAAGTATAAAAAGACACATCAATATTAATATGTTTACTTTTATGATTAAAAACTTTTGTTATATTACCTCCATTCTCATCAAGAGATGTGTTTACTGGGCATCCTGGTGTATGTAGATTACATAGACATGGGTCTCCATAGTAACATTTGTTCGTGTTACATTTGCATCCATCTAGACTGTCGCAGAAGGTTTTGTGTTCTGTTCGACTGTATGTTACATCTTCAACAAGAAAATATACATATTACAGATTACGGAATTATAATATCGATGTCAGATCTTTTTAATTTAACTTATTCCTGTCTAGATCTTGTTCAGTTATAGCTTGCAATATGATAAAGAGACAGTTATATTTTGTAGATCGTAGTTTGGCGTCTAGTCTACCTTAAGTGAATTGTGTTAAACATCATAGGACATACTTATTCATGTATAATGTGGTATCTTTTTGCTATTATTATCAAATCTTTCGAGGCACGTTCATGAAATTTAATCAACAGATTTCTCATACACAATTTATTTTCGACTGTAACCTTGTGAATATGTCTGTCATGAAGAAAATGACATGTAATTGAGTTTGAACGATATTTTATTACACTTTCACATTAGTTTAACTATCCATTACCAATGATTACAAACTATCGACAATCATAAATATTAAGCTAAGATAAACATTAAAGGTATATACTTTTACAATATTTATTTTAAATGCAATGTATAATATTTGTGCACTCCTTTTTAATGCATGGTGGCGTTGTGTTCTACACTAAAGTGTACAACTTTCTGATAATATAACACTAGATCGACGATCGGATATCTAAACTGGGTTTTTTTCCGGGCGAATTTAACATGATTACAGATAAAGATTTCTTTTAGCTAACTTAAAATTTGAAGTATTTTATCTAGTTATTTCAGGGAAAATAATATTTCTGAAATTGGCCAATCATATTTCTATTTTGCCTAAAACTAAAAAAAATATAAACATTTACCGAAAAGGTGATTATATAAATTTCCAGTTTAATCATTTGTGCAGAGGCATAATATACGCGTACACATAAATGAACAATAGGTGGTTAATTTTGATCATATACGCCAGGTGTATGAAAAAAGGCAAGTAAGGCATTACAATCAATCATGGGATAGACAATAGCAATATAAACTTGGACAACATCTTGCAAAAAACGACAAAGATTGAGCAACACAAATTGTTTATGCCACCAAATTCGGGATGAACCTTGGTGCTGCAGTGCGATTAAAAACTTTCTGTCTCCTCAAACTTCAAATAAACGCTTGTTTGCTTTTATTTGATAATGTTCACCTTTTAATCTTCTTTCGTTTGTTCAGTATGAATTCCGTAGTGTACTTTCTAACAATTATCTTAATGTCAAATGCTAAATGTTAAATTGAACCTCCCAGATATCATGTTCATCATTTATCATTATTTGCACTATCTTATTTTTCCAGATTCGTCTTATGTTATTTGTTCCTTGTAAGGTTTAAAACAGTGAGTCTTAGATAGAAATGTCTTACCTTCAGCAACACAAAGACTTATAGGCTTGAAACATGTGTTGTTGTGCTGATTTGATGTCACATAGGTGGGTTGTACATATCCAAGTAAACACTGCGTACAGTAAAACCCATTAGACTCCAGACATGGTTTTACTTCTTTTTCTGCAAATTTTGAATAGCATAGTTTAGTGTATCAAAATATGCGTCCGTGAGAATACTCCCATTAGTGTTCTTATTTACAATTACTTATAAATATAAAGAGCTTTATAATATAATAATAGCAAATAATGGTATAATTGTACCCCTTATAAAAAATATTTGTACATATGTTTAATCATTAAATTTGAAGATTTGTCTTAGCCGTGTGATATGACGTTCGTTATTAACTGATTCCGGTTTATATCAAGTGCATTCGTTTATTATTGCGTGCCTTTCTGTAACGTTATCGCTTGGCATTTTGACGTCATTCTACTTCTACAAATTCCAGAAACTAAACCTCAATGGTACATTTCCAGTGAACAACTTAACTAAGATAAAAAAAAAAATTGCATTATTCAAAATTTAAAAAAAGTTCTTGTCTGTATGGTTTTTCTCTTTTTTATTTACAGTAAAACGTCTGATTAAAAGAGGGACGGAAGATACCAAAGGGACAGATTACTTTCTGTTGAAATAAACGATAAAAAGAACATAATCTCTCATTTTTAAATCAGATTCCTTATCAGCCTATGGTCAAAAGTAAAATCACAAAAATACTGAACTTAGAGGAAGATCAATTTGAAAAGTCCATAATCACATGGCAAAATCAAATAACAAAACGCATCAAAAACGAATGGACAAAATCATCCTTTGAGCCTGTGGAATTTCAGGCTGATATCATGACCTAGGGATGGTAATCGGTATGATATGAAAAATGCCATGGTATAATCTAAATGTATAGTATTGTTAAGACATATTAATACTGTTCTGGTTGTCTGTCAATGTATAATCTGCCAGTTTTATTCAATCAAAGTTATCGTCATAATGTTCTCTACATGAATATGATGATATAATATCAGAATTGTTGCTGCAATTAAAACATTATCATTTCATCTAAATACATAATGAGTGTTTGATTTTTTAAACATTTATGGGAAACCATTAAATAATTCTTTTTTTTATATATCCGAAACACTTTTTTGCAATGTTCACACTGTTCTCTGTTTTTTTTCTGGAAAAGGTCGGTGTTTTGACTTTGAAAGTCAGCGCCTGCTGTAGTTTATATGTTATAATGTGGTGAGTGCAATTTATAGTAAAGTTGTTAACATTTATTTAGTAGTAAGAAATGATACAAACACATTATAGAGTTGAAAGGTTGAAAGTGGCGATCGTAGAATTTATAGAGAGTAATATTTATGTAAGGGAATTAATTGTTCGGAGATGAACCTATAAACACATACTCATATCATTATAAAGATTTAGTTACTTTGAAATGAAACTAAAAATGTAACATCTTTTGAATTACCATATTGATAACCATCATATCAAATACACAATACGTATTACGAAAGAATCATCAAATCCGATATTTTCACCACCTGTTCGTAAAATTTGCATATCAATCAGTTAAACAGTGCAGAGACATTCATGTTAATGTTTATAATGTTTTCATTTATAAAATCTGAAATAAAATCTGAACAGCGTGTAGTTAATAACTTTAAAGATGTCATATTACTCTTTGATAAGGACAAGCATAGAAACGTATTTAGTGTTGAAACCATTTTATTTCTTACATGTATGATGACTCTTTATATCAAATTGATAACGTTTAACAATCAAAGCGTGGACAAAGAGACTTCAATGCAATCATTTAGTTCGCAATGCCACGAAAAAAGATTTAAACAATTTTAGCAGAAAGCTTCAATACAATATTTTTTGTCGCTTAGGAATAAGTAGAATTATCCGTAGGACTCAACGTCTTTATTTGCGATGGTTATAAAGAATACCGACATTGAAAAATATGATATTAGGCACGCTTAATAATTTTGTAACCTGTTTATTAACTGCGGTGATTCTACAAACAGTGTTTAATTTTTTTTTATGACGCATTCAGTGATAATTTCGATTTGTGACCTATTTATAAACGACGCTTCACCGCAAGAATGATGTCAAAAATCTTACCTCTGCATGGTTTGGAAGATATATCAAGCAAGTAATAAAAGTAAAGCACAATTAATTACCTGGAGGACATTCAACAAACACAAAACATCCATTATCTGTCTCGTCTTTTAACAATGATGACACAAAACACAACTGCAAAAAAGCATAATGTTTTATTAAAATATTTAAAGTTATGAGATAATCTAATGATTCAGTAAAAATGTAAGAACTATATGGAGTAAAACAACGATAAATAAAAACAATTGTAACCTATAAACAATTAGTAAAATACTTTTTCTATTCTGTGCGATAGTCTTTTAGTATTCTAAATTCTTTCTGGGATAGTTTTGAATACTAGTAATAAATAAAGGCAGAAGTAGTATACCGATGTTTGAAAATCATAAATCGATTGAGAGAAAACAAATACGGCTTACAAACTAAAACTGAGGGAAACACATCAAATATAAGAGAAAAAAACAAAACAACAGAAACACTAAAGTGCAACAATAAACTAAACGACAATGCAACACACACAGAAACGAGCTACTAAATAACAACTGCCATTTTCAAGACTTGGTACAGGACATTTTAAGAAAAAATTGTGGGTTGAACCTGGTTTTGTGGCTAGCTAAACCTCGAGCTTTGGTGGTAATGTTAAATATAACACTTAAATGACAACATTACATGATGACAGGACTACAGTACAAATAAATGTAAGAACATTCAGGCAGAGAAATACAAAAATAACAATACAATAATACATTTCGACATGCTAACAGTTATCAAAGGTACCAGGCTTATAATTTAATGCGCCAGACGCGCGTTTCGTCTACATAAGACTCATCAGCAAATAGTCAAAAAGCTGAACAAGTATAAAGTTAAAGAGCATTGATGACCCAAAATCCCAACAACTTGTGCCAAATACGACTAAGATCTAACATCTAATTAAATGCTAAAAACAAAATCATATTAAGTATCATGTTTTTTTATGCATGTATTACACTAAATCATTATTTTGTGTCCTTTTAAATCTTCCTTTGATGGCACTCACCTGCAGCTGCGTTCTACCATGCACATACATTATGTAGTATGATCGACACCTAGCAAAAAAAATACAGCTTTTTGACTTTGATTGGGGGTTTATTTATTGATGTTTTTTTCATGTTGTCATTCCGTGATTTTGTGTTCTGATTTGATATTGATACCCATATCTTCGTACCATTTCTTGCCGTAGTTCACAATCGTGCTTTCGTATCAATCCTATAGTTCAAATTAAACAGTTTTTTTTTGTTACGAAAATTGAGAATACATGTAGAAATGGGGAATATATCCAAATGATAACAACCCGACCAAAGAGCAGAAAACAGCCGATCGGTCTGCAACACAGCAAGACAATCTCGCACCCGCATGTGTTCATCAGCTGGCCCCTAAACAAAATTGTGTACTAGTTAATTGAAAGGGATCATAAATGGTAGAAAGTTCGAATTTTCCTAGGATGAATTCTTACTAGTGAAAAGGAATAAATCTGAGTCCATCAATAACCACCGGATACTAATCAGGACCTGCCTCGTATAAGTTAAGGAGATGAAGTTAATAATTCTTAATGGAATAACCACACATACTATAGCGCCTGGAACAAAACCATAAAAATGAATGGCGTTCGAGACCAACGTAAGCTCCAAAATAAGGGGAAATTGTTTTACTTGAAAACGCACAAATATACTCACCAATGGTATACAGCAAACTATGACAAAGCGGAGTGATAGTTGCAAGGTCATTTCTTAGACTGTTTAGTTACTGAAAATGTGCTTCTTTCATCCCTGTAATTGATTATAAATGGTATAAAAATTGCAATTGATTATTTTTTATTTTTTATTTTTTTTATTTTTAAAGGTGACAGGATGACTATTCTAGAATAATCACATTACTTGTCTGTTTCACAAGAACTCGTAACCTTGAATTAGCCTTCTTATATTGTTTCCATTCGAGCGCCATTTGTGAATCTTGATTTGTAGAGGAAATGGGATAACTAACAAAACAAATAATATAACTGGGTGAGTTATAACAGTCTCGAACAGTTCTGTGACACATCATTTCAACAACTGTGAATAAAAGTAAGAAATGATTCCTGCTGTAATCAGGAGCATACTAAATAGCGGGTTTTTTTTTACAATTCTGCCGTTATTGTTAGGTGGGGTTTTTCTCGACATACTTCTATAACAAGCTGAATCAGTCTCAGATAGATTAGATCATTTTAGCTTTTTGCATTCCATTGTTTTATTATTAGAAATTATTTATTTTAAATTTTCACTAGTATTTTTTTGGCCCTTTATTGCTTGCTGTTTGGTTCGCAAATGCGGCGTGTTGAAGGTCGTACTTTGACCTATAAATTATGGTTTTCTTTTTCAAGTTGTGAATAGGATGGAGGGTTGTCTCATTATCACTCATACCACATCTTCCTATATCTATATATGGAGAAAATGTATTCAAATCATAATATTTATATATATTGCATTAATACTACTTACCGAAATATATGGAAAGCCTGTAGTCCGCACATTGACAATATAATATATAACGGTAATGAAATTACTTGTTATTGAGGATTTATAAAACTGTTGTATAAAAATGAAATTTGCATTTAATTATTTTCGGAGAAGTCAGTTTTAAATCATTAATAAAATATTCTATGACATTTTTGAAGGAGTGTTTTACAGGTAAAACGTTTATTTCCTTCCTTGTTTCGATATGTTTAATTCACCTTTTCATTCATGTGCCCAGACAAATACAAATTGAAAAAGAAAACAAAAGAAAAGAAATAGCGAAAAACTATCACTTCTTACCTTATTTAATTATATATATAAGTTATGAAGTTTTCTAAGATGCAGGTATTGCAGAATTATTTTAACGATAGTTGGGACTCCCCATGATATTTACCTAAATATAAATTTGTATAAAAGGTTATCTAATATTTATTTATATATGTACATGATATGATCCGGTTCAATGACAAATATTCATGTCAGGCAATTCTTAAATATAATAGTCTACCAATGATAAAAGAAAAACGCATTTAATTAATTACTTATAAAAATAAGGATATGAGGTATGATTGCCAATAATAAGACAACTATCCACCAAAGTTCAAATGAAGTTGATGTTAGCAGTTATAGGCAACTCAGCAATGAGAAAAACCCAAACCGTATATTCGACATGAACTTTTCTATTAGATAGTGATGATAATTACTGATGACCTTATTTTATGTCCAGTGGCAAATATTTCATGCATAAGTGTACACATGAGAAGTGTTAACCGATCGATAGTCCAACAACAGACATTTAAAATTATAAATTATATATGGGTCATTTTCAAAAAATGTCGAATTTTGAAATTGAAAAATTTATTAAAAGTTACTTATTCAAACAACCCTCTACATAAGCAAATCAAAACAAACAGTACTTTAAGAACAACATATTAAAAGATGCAATCGTAATGATGTCATACAAGAATATCTTGAAACATTTTTTGATCGGTGGTACAATAATTTGTCTATCCTGTTACCATTTTCAAAAGAAATTTTGGGTTATTAAGAAAAGGTTTAGATAAAATGTTAAGCTTGTTTTACGTTACCAATTAGATGGTTTTCAAGACAATAAACTTCTATATATATTCATTCTGTAAAATAGTAGATTATTTGCCAATTTTCTAGGTTGTGCTGAAAAATGGCTCTAAAAATTGGTTTTCAAAGGTTGTAAAAATTACCACCAGTAATGCAAGTCTAAGATAGCAATTTATATTGTTCGGCCTTTTTTCACCCTTTCAAATAAACCCAACATCAAGTAAATCCCTCATAAGTTAATTTACTTTTCTCTTTATTTCGTTGGTAACAGGAAGGTACGTTTCTGATATATCACTATATAAAAGTCTATCCTGTTACCTTTTTGTCTATCCTGTTACCGATATCAGTATTGCACCTGCAAATGCTTATTTTGGGAAGATTAAGACGTTTTAAACTCAATATGAGTTCAAACAATGAAATATTTCATTCGTTTTCCACCTACATGTTCAGATAAAAAATTTAACGACGTTTTTGTCTATAATTGTCTATCCTGTTACTGTAACCATAGCAACCATAGTAACAGGATAGACATAACAGGATAGACAAATTTCTTCGTTTTTGATTGCTGTTGTGAAATAACTACTCCCTTTTAGGCGAGTGATATGATAGCCAAATTCACATTTTTAATGCACCTACCTAACACACGGCTAAATTATATATCACTGGAAAGCTAAGAATGTGTACTTTCTAAATATCCCGGTCGTCAAAAGAAATTATGGTGCATTTTTTTTTAAATCGAGGTCAAAGGTCATGGGTGCAATTTTAATTCAGGGATACTTCCAGTAGAAAAATCGAGTCAAAACAAATGCAAAAACGAAATATTTTTATAGGAATGCTGTATTACTGTTGGGAAAATATATTTCTATCATAGTATTAACTAATTTTGGTTGATTTTAACGGTAACGCATGTTACGTAACGTTTTCTCTCGGAGTCTTTGAAAATCAACCATTAAGTCATACAAATGTATCTGTAGTCGCCCTTGCATTATCTAAATCTTATAATACCTCCATATCATTTGATTGCACGTATATACAAACATATATCTGCAAATTTGATATAAATAATCAGAAACAATATATTTGAAGCAAGGGGAAAATATAACATATGACGTATTTTTAATTGTTCAGAAAAGTCCCATGATGAGCTGTACTTTAAAATTGAGGAAGCGTATGGTCTCATGTTAGTTTGAAAGCCTACCAACCGCTTCAAGATCAGACAACCATAGGGAAGTTTTTTTTATTATTGTTATGCAATATGTTGAGTCTGGATCATTTAATTTACATCACTAAATGAGACCAGACTCAAGCTAGCTAAATCAGATATGATAAGAGTACTAACTAACATTACTAAAATGAGTAAAGTGCTACTAGTATATTTATATCAACAAATTGACAATTTTAATATAAAACATCACATGGAAAATATTATCACTCATTGTACGTCAAACTGTGTTTGATTTTACTTTAGTCGGCCGCCGTGCATCTTGAGATATCTAATTAATCAAACCACACTTGACAAAGTAGTTTGTACTTTTTTTAAATTACGCTAGTGATGACGTTCGGCTACTTTGTCACTAAGTATTACTTATTTATATCTTGTTTCACGGCTTGAAACGGAGGACAAGGTTATCCTAATATTGAACCTTTTATTTGGCTTTCTTATGTTGAATCCCGTTAGCGTATAACCTTAATGATCAAAACGTCGGACCAATGGGATGTTGGACCCTTAAGTTGTCGGAATATTGCGATATCGGAATATTATAGCTTCATTTTAACTTGTAATCTCATCATTCTTATCAGTCAACATATCCATACAAAGACAACTTCCTTGGCATGGGCATATATCAGAACAGCAGAGGTTTTGCTCAAAGCGGACACAAGATCTAATATATACAGATTGAATTAATTTTTGGGAATGTACATGAGGGATTTGTCAAAGAGACACCAACCCGTTCAAAAAGCAGGCAACGACCGAAGACCACCAATGGGTCATCAATGCAGCAAGAAACTCACAAACCCGGAGGTGTTCTTCAGCTGGCCCCTAAACAAAAATGTACTAGTCTAGTTTGAAATGATAATGGACATCATACTAAGCTTCGAAATATACTCAAGAAATTAAAATAAAAAATCATACAAAACTAAGAAAGTCCAGAGGCTCCTGACTTGGGACAGGCGCAAAATTGCGGCAGGTTTAACATGTTTTTGGAAATATCAACCCTCCCCGATACCTAAACCAATGCGTAAACAGATCAAACCATGTAGAAAGTTGGATGACATCATACCGGACCGATGTTGCCTTTTAGCCAACCAAAGTCATACGGAGAACTTTTATTGTATCTGTAGTTACATGTAGGTCGACATTGTCTTGGATGCCATGTAGAATGTATGCCCCATTTTCAATTTTTCTAATCTCCTGATCAGTCAAACTTGTTAATAGTTATCAAAGAGGTGTGTCCATAAATACGGTGCATTTGTAATGATAAACCTAAATGAAAAAGATTAAAAAAACATATTTATAGATTATATACATTCTACTAAAGCCATACATCTAAGAACTTTGTCAATAGGAATATCGTACGCTTTATTAACTGCCGCAGATGCGTCATCATCCAAAAGACAATACAGAAATGTTTTTAAAGCAGGTGGCATAATTGCAATTGAATAATCCAGTGAAATTTTTTTAGATAATGGATATTCATCTGATTGGGGTACAATTTTACCCTATATTTGCTTCCGTAAAATACTAGTAGCTGCATAAAGTGCTTGCAACCAGTTTCGCAGTCACTGCTCAGATCTTTAAATTTGACAGACTGTATATCACAGTCATTTTAAACGGGTAATTTTCCGTCATAACGGCATAAGACAAAATTATAGAGCTACTGTATACAATATTGGATGTACATTGGCCTTGTTGAGGCTGTATACATGTAACTATAAATTGACCATATATTTTTAGTTTTTGTTGAAGCTGATAATATGTTTTGTAGTTTTCTCGGCGGCGATCCTCGGGCAGTAATTAAAACCCGGTTGACTGATCAAGTAATTAAAGTTGTTAACCAGAATACTTCCTTATGTACAGGCACGTCATCTTTAATCGTCGAAATGTTAGTAAAAGCTGTTTTATGTTCAGAATTACATAGCTCTTTACTTTCTGATTTTAAATTTTGTAGCAAATATTTAGCGATGCAAGCTCGATGGTATAAAGATTTAATAATAAAATTATCATGAGTTATTTTGTAAATCAGATCATTGTAGGAGATATATGTAGTAACACTCAATACAGCTTGAGTTTCTCCTTAGAGGATACCTCATGAAGTTGTGTAACTTGCTTATAGGCTTTATACATTTGCAAAACAGAAGATGATAGGTTATGCTTACTTTTGAAATATTTATAGAAACTCTTATGATATTTTTATTTTCAAATGGGATGCTTTCATTTTTTCATATTCATCGACCAGTCTTCTGTAAACTCCATCTTTTCGTTTTCCCACTGCGGCAATACAACTGTATCTTCATTTAAGTGTTTAACTACATAGTTTCTATGTAGTAAATACATGACAGACTATGCATCTGTGTCAATCAATGGATAGTTTTTGATTAGTTTTTACTTTTTAACATAGAAAGGGTTTCATCGTGAACTGGACTGTGAAAATTTGACACGACTCGGAAGATTTTCTACAATTTTCCGATACGATTCCTTATTTAGAAAGGGGTGAGTTCTACAGAACTCAAAAACTATGTTTTACTTTGATTTGATCTTAATTTCGGACGATATTATATCTATTTAAGCTACACTGAAGTTAGAGATAGAAATAGAACCGTTTAAATATGATTTATCGTACTCTAATAGTACTATTAAGTACACGGAAATCGACTAATATATTCAGTAAAAAAACGATAACGAAATAGATAAGAGATTCCGGAAACTATAGTGATTTTACCCAACATCATAAAATAACAGAAATTCGTGATTTTAAGAAATGTTGAGATAAAGTCTTGATCTTGAATGAAAAAACGATAACTGATGAGTAATTTGTTGTGTTCTAAAACGGATAGAGTGCAAAAGCATTTAATAAAAATTTAATTGTATATCCGAAAAGGTCAGGATTATGAAAATTTTCGTACAAAATGTCAAATATTTAGAAGGAATGCAAAAGCATGCGGACTTACAGTTGTAAATATTGTTTTTCATTATTTTAAGAATCTAATTCACTTAATTATTCTGTCTAAAAGAAAAGATACGACTACTTTCCTTTGCTTGAAAAACATGTCGTAATTTTATAATTTTCAACTAATTTCTGAAATAAACGTCAATTTTACAAAAACTGCACCGTACGATTTTGTGACGACCGGGCAAAAATCAAAGTTAAATCATTATTCTTTCATTTAAAAAAGAAATTAGCCGTGTGTTAGGTGGGTGCATTAAAGTCCTTAACTAGACGTCTTTTTCAAATATTACACTCGCCTATTTGGTGAAGTGATTATGGTTTTCTATTATGAATTTGGTTTCAAACACGTTTTTGCACTTTTTACAACCATACTGTTAGTATAATTAATCAAAATGGTTGGTAACAGCATAGACATGAAAAAAAGTACGCTCTATTTTTTTCACTAAATGTCTTGAAATTTCTTTTCTCTACACTGTCGTTCAAGAAACGAGGCGTTTTAAATGTAAAGATTACTTTGCATTTTTGAAATATACACTGACTGATTCAATATTCATAGGGAGAATAATTTAACGACTGATTTAAGTAGCGGTAACAGGATAGACATGAACCTCCTGTACGCTGATTGAATTTAGTTTGTAGATAATCTGTTACATACAATGATAAAGAAGCTACGATTTTTCGTTAGAATTATAAATAACGTTCTTAAAAAGTCCCCTTTGCAGATATCAAGGCGATCAGAAAATCGGAAAAAAATCATTTGAAATGTGTTTTCTGACAATGTACGCACACAAATACCCCCAAAATCGGACTTAAATGCAGTTTAATCGTATCAAAATAGATGTAAGGTGTGTTTATTGTTAATGTTCTGAATCACAAATCCGACAAGCTTTCATTTAAACCATTACAACTGAAATTTCCATTAGAGATAAAAATTTTAGCATGGGTGTACTGAAAATTCGACATTTTTTGAAAATGACCCAGATATGCTTCTGCAATGGATGGACAATTATTCGTTGTAAATGTTTTAACCGTTACACTCATATAATTTTATAGAACTAGATAGTGTGTTAAACATGAACAAAACACTAGTCTTTTTCTAGCTGTTATAAAAAAATATAAAAAAAAACAACTAGAAACAACACAAAATTAAGACACAAATTCTAACACAGTTGCCATCGTGGGTGATAACCATATAGAATGTAACAAATTTAAATATGTTCATCGACACTGAAAATCATTCATGAGTCACAATTGCCTGACAGCAATCGACCTTTTCGTGATTACGACCATACAATGTTCGTTAAAACTTAAAACCTTTTTATTATCTTAAATTAGGTGCCTATGAGACAATGTCAGCATTGAATGAAGTTATGCTAGTCATAGAGTGACCTATTGCTACTTAGTTGTACGTCATTTTGGTCTCAGACTGATAGTTATTTCATTCCCAAGCAAACATCTTTGTCGTCCGTGAATTTATCGAAAAATCTTCTTCTCTAAAACCACTTTGTCAAATATAACCAAAATATGGCATAATCATCATTGCGCGGGTATCTAAGAAAAAAAAAGAGAATTGTAAACAGAAAAAAATATCGATAATACAAGATCACCAGACTGAATAGAGATTTTTGTTATGAATTCCGATTATTGAGTTAAATTTATAAAACTTAATTGATTACCTTCCAATAATTTTATTAAAATGCATAGAGTTGATCATGAACAAAGATTGTTGTTTCCATGGTTCATTTGCACTATATGAGCCAATATGCACCGGACCTCAAGGTGAAGATTTATATTTTAGTAGTATAGATAAATTAACTATCCATACTTTTTGAAAAGGTTCAAGTTTTCAATTCTTGTAGCTATAGGTGGTAATTTATGTTTTTATGACTGATATCTGAATGTTATTGCGTTGCTCTGTATCGATTAAATTTCAAAAGAATACTTTGTATAAATCATACATAAAGGCCCCCTCCCCCTCCCCTCAATAAATATACTATGGCATGACCAGCTTAACTACGCTTTATAATTAGTTGGTGCTTCAGTGGAGACCGGCGCATAGCCGTCATCACAATTGGCATGTCGCGAGTCGGTCTTACGTCTTTTGTTTATTTAGATGAAAACGCTTCAAATATGTATAGGTTAAGCTTTTCCGCTTATATCAAATAACCTGTAAAAGAAAAGAGGCGCACATTCAAAAATTGATAATCCGGTTGAAGAATGATCGATAAAATAAAAAATATAAAAAGATATAAAGACGAAAAGATAGACAAACAACATTTTTAGAAGTAAACTTTAGAATTTTAATTTTAAATCTCGAAACAGCTTTAAAATTGTTGAAAGGCGTACGGTGACAAATAGTCTACATCTACATCTACATCATACGACGATCCATCAGCACATTGATGACTATACGTCGGCGCATCGCAAACAGACACTTAATAAAATATAATAACTAATTTTGTGCAATAATTCAAAGATAATTTAGTGCAATAATTCAAAAATAATTTTGTGCAAAAACAAAACAAAAATTAACGCATTTACATTATTTACAAACAGGTTAGATATCTAAATATACTGACTCTGGATCAGTATTTTAAACTGATCCAGGGAGTTAACGCTGATGATGTTTTGTGGGAGTGAGTTCCACAGTACAACAGTGAATGGAAAAAAGCTGTACTTGAAATAGTCTGTTCTTGTGCTAAATGTCTGGTATTGTAATGGATTAGTGAATCTGGTGTTTTTGACTGGCTGTGGTACAAGGTAAAGGTTTGGGTCTACTGCAATGAGATGGTGAGAGATTTTGTAAAGCATAGTGACTCGATTGATGTTTCTGCGAGTTTCAAGTGACTTCCATTGAAGATGGTCAATCATGGAAGTAACACTACTGGTGTTGTGGTATCTGTTGGTGACATAGCGTGCTGCCCTTCTTTGTACTTTTTCAATGTTGTTTTTTTTGTTTTTGGGTGTGAGGTGACCAAACTGAAGAGCAGTATTCTAAATTAGAACGTACCATGGATTTGTATGCCAAACTTTTAGTTTCTTCCTGGTTTATTTTCAAGTTTCTTTTTAGAAAGCCTAAGATCTTATTTGCTTTTGAGGTAATATTATTTATGTGTGTATCCCAAGACATGTTGTGAGAAAGGGTGATACCAAGATATTTTGCAGTGCTGACGGATTCTAAGATGTGGCCTTTTAATACATAATCATGTTTGAATGGTGACTGTGATCTTGTTACAGTGAGGGAGTTGCATTTTTCAGGATGGAATTGCATACCCCAAGTTTTTTCCCAATTGGCTAGGCAGTTTAGATCATTTTGTAGTATGGTACAATCTTGTTGGTTTGTTATGTTTCTGTATAAGATACAATCATCTGCAAACAAGCGTGTTTTTGATGTTACTGCTGCAGGTAGGTCATTAATGAAGATGAGAAAAAGTAGTGGACCCAAAACCGAGCCTTGGGGCACCCCACTTACCACAGGCATTTGACTAGATACCTCTCCGTCAAGGGCAACCTGTTGCGTTCTGTTACTAAGGAAGGCTGATACCCAATTCCAGGTATTTCCCCTTATGTCATAATTATCCATCTTCCTTAATAACTTTTTGTGAGGTACCTTGTCAAATGCCTTGGAGAAGTCTAAAATAATAAGATCAATTTGTACACCATTATGGAGGTTACTAAGTAGTTCATGACTTAAAGTAAGTAGCTGTGTTTCACAGCTGCGTTTTGATCTGAAGCCATGCTGATTGTCCACAAGGATGTTATGTGTGTCCAGATGTTTTAGTATGTTACTTACAACAATGTGTTCGAGCAGTTTGCAGCAAATGCATGTTAGAGAGACAGGTCTGTAATTACTGGCTAGGTATTTTTCGCCTTTTTTAAAAATAGGGATCACATTTGCCTGTCTCCAGTCTGTTGGTACATCTCCTTTCAAAAAAGATGTGTTAAAGATGAAAGCGAGATGTGGTGCAAATTCTGGTGCAAATTGTTTAAGAATTCGTGCTGGTATTTCGTCTCGACCTGTAGCTTTAGATGGATCACGATTTTTCAAAAGTTTTTCTATGCCATTTGGTGTTACATGTATTTCTGCCATAGATGGATAGTTGTCGGAAAGAGTTGGTATTTGTTCTTTATCATTTTCAGGTGTAAAAACAGAGTGGTATTGTTTATTGAGTATTTCAGCTTTTTGTTTTGTGTCGTCTATCAGCATACCTTCAGATCTTAATGGTGCAATTCCTGAACTGTCTTTTTTGGTGGACCTAATATAATTCCAAATTTTTTTCTGTTTTTGCGAGGTTTGTAAGCTCTCGTCGTAACAAATAATGTTTTCCAGATATGTCCAGTAAGCTTTTCTTGTCTCTTTCTGAAGCAGCTTTTTTGTTTCCCTGTACTGTTTATTTATTTTACTATGCGAGTCTGTTTTCATTTTTTTGAACAATTTGTTCCTTTTTCTATAATCAGTGACATTATTTCTTTATTAATCCATGGTAGTTTTTGTTTGGTGTTATTAATCATTTTAGTAGGGATTGACTCTTCCATGGTTTTTAATACCTTTGTTTTGAAATTATCCCAAAGTTCGTCCATTGTGAGATTTTCTAGGTTTGTAATATTGTTCAGATGTATGTCATTTAGCTTTTCTTTAATTTGTTCAGTATTTGCTTTATTGTATAGGAAAACTTTTCTAGGTGTTTTTTTTGCTCTTCTAGGTTTTAAGTTGGATTCAATATAAACAATTTCATGATCGGAAATTCCGGGAATTACTTCAGTTTTATTCACTAGAGAGCTGTTGTAATGGCCTGACCATTAAGTTTAACCGACGATTGGGCTCAAGCAACAAGACTATCAGGTGCTGATAATTTATTCTCAAACCAATCTAACAAATGGTAAAAAGCTGAAAAACAAATAAAATACAATTTTACAATGTGTTCAATTAATGTTATTAAAACGAAATGTCAAAGGTAATAGATAGCACAGTCCGTTGAATCCGAGAAAATGTTGTACTTTCAAGAGCAGTTAAATTTCCAGTGTTTCACGGAGAGAATGTTCAAATATGTATAGAGTAATTTGAAGGCTTCACAAACAATGTTGTAAAGTTAACTCACTCTGTGGTTAGACACGAATTGTGTCCTAGATGACGTTTGTCCTTTGAAAAGTTCTCCAGAACTGGTATGACCTTGCAATGTTCGGTTTGAGATCCGTGTGAGCAGGGGAAAGGTAGCGATGATACGATGTTTTAATGTTCTTATAAGGTTAAAGATGAATAATCCTCCTAGACTGGAACACATAAATAGATTAAGAATATAATCAAACGAACTATATAAATTACGGAACGGTGTAACAGAATACTCCCCGTCTGATGTCTATCTGATATCACTTTTCCATTAATTTTTCGAATATGTATACAAGATTTACACAAATGAATTAATCCCAATATAAATTGAATATATACAGGTGAAATGTCCACTATTTCGTGTGAGAAATATCAGATCTCAACGATTTTTCACTATAAAGGTTCCTAATAAGTACGTTCCACGTGAAACTGGGTAGGCACAGTTTTTTGTCCTTTAGAAGAAGGGTGTCTCGGACGACATTGTTGTGTTCTGTAGAATGTTCTATTACTGCTGTATCGATAATGGGAACTGTTTTCTCCAACGTAGTTAGACGGCGATGACGATCGAAGATAGATCGAAGTATAACAAGAGTTAGTAGTTGGTTGTCTTCCGATTAGGCGATATGACACATCTTTGTGAGTATCAGACGAAATTAGGCGTTTCGTCATAACGTCCAATCCTGCAGATCTAGTCGCTCTATCTGTAGAGTGGCGTCCTCTATGTTTGATTTTGTCGTAGTAATGTCCAAGAAAAGGTGTTACTCTGTGACGATGTCCAGATAAGACTACTGGTTCCTTTTCACTTATATTCAAGTCAGATTTGACAATACTGCTTCCTCCTCGTAGTAGACGTTGCTCATGCAATGGCAGATTGAGATTGGCAATAGGTCCTTCTTTCGGAATAGGTTTGTGAATGCTATTGATTTCCTCTCCATGAACTTTAGGTTCTGTTGATTTCGGATTGAAACTTTCTTTATCTATAGATTTTTCTATAGAAGTCACAGATTTTGCTTTTAGTGACGCGAGTGATGTCCCTTTAGATGAATTTGTGCGTTTACCAGGCTTGGTACTAGGTCCATTACATTCAAGGGATTGTATTGAATGCGATTTAGCGACCTTGGCATTCGAATGAAAGTTTTTGTCGTTATACTGAACAACAATTGGATTCTTGTCCTTGACGGCTATTTCCGGTCTTGAGGCAAGACGTTGTTCTGATTCCGTGATTGAAACGTTAGTTATCTTTGTGTTGACTTGAATAGAAGTTTGCTTGTCAATGTATGTATTTCCAATTATGACCCAACCAAGTCTCAACTTTTGGGCAAATGGAGTTCGGGATGGTCCTAGGCGTTGTTCAAGGACGTGGTGTGCCTCTATAAGGTCCCTTCCAATAAGGAGAAGAATTTGACAACGTTCCTCTATTGGTGGAATGCTTCCTCTGAGTTCTTTCAGATGAGGATGATGCATTGCAACTTCAGGAGTAGGAATTTCGTCTCGATGATTGGGAATATTATTACATTCAATTAATGTAGGCAGATCAAATTGTACGTCACTATGTACAGATTTTATGACGAAATCTTTTCCTCTTTTCCCGGAAGTAGCTACTCTGCCGGAGCATGTCGTAAGAGAGTAGTTTTCAGGTTTCTCCCGAACGTTAAACAGACTGAAGAATTCAGGAGAGGCAAGAGACCGGTTGCTTTGGTCGTCAATAATGGCGTACATCCTGATAGTTTTGTTTGTCTTGTCCTTGTGGTACACATCCACAGGTAATATCTTGGCATAAGATTTCTCGCTCTTATGATCTTTGTAGATCTCTGTGCAGATCGAACTTACAGAGGTTAACTTTGTTTCAGCTGACTCTGTCTGCTCCCCGCCGTAGACTTGTGTTAGCTCCCCGCCGTAGGCTTGTCTGGGTGAGCTAAACTGGGAACTTTCAGATTGTTGTGGTCTAGTGATGTGAAGTGCTGTGGTATGTCGTTCACTTCCACACTCGTTACAACTGATACTTGCGTTGCAGTCCCGACTTCTGTGTGTGGTTGACTCACAACACTTGTAGCACACATTGTTTTGTCTTAACAGTTCCTTGCGTTCCTCGATTGGTTTGGCTCGGAATGCTCGGCATTCATTCAAGGTATGCTTTGTCTTGTGTAGGATACACAGATTTTGTTGTTGACTGCTGTCTTCAGTTTGCTGTTCAACAGCCGTCTTATGGACGTTGACTTTAGAGTACGTCTGAGGTGTGAACCTTGGCGTAGAGTCTTTTGTATTTGGTGTTACCCTTGAACCAAAGATGAACCCAGGATCGTTCTTAATTTTGCTCATTTCCCTGATGAAGGCAGAGAATTCTGTAAAAGGTGGAAAGGCAACTTCATATTTAGACTTGTATCTTGAAGCCCTTGTTATCCACTTTTCTTGGAGTCCGTATGGTAGTTTTTCCACAATAGGATTTACCCCCTTTGACGAGTCGAAGTAAGCTAGCAAACATCCCAGCTTGGGATTTTCTTTGTGATACTCTATTTCTGAGATAATGTCTGACAAATCGTAAAGGAGTGAGTTGTCTTTATTTGTCAGTGTTGGAAAGTTGTCAAGTTTGTTGACGAGAGACGTCTGCAACATTATTGGAGCACCATATCGATCGTCCAGTCTTTCCCATAATCTGTGTAGGCCTCTTGTTGGGTTGTTGGCATTTGATGCCCTTATACTCATGGCATGTTTACCTGACTCTGGTCCAAGCCATTTAATAAGTAGGTCTATCTGTTCTGAGTCTGAAACTTGTAGTTCGTCTATGACATTTTTAAAGCTGGCTTTCCATGTATGAAATGATTCTGCCTGGTCGTTAAAGCTTGTTAGCCGGGAGAACAGCAAGTCCTTGCGAAGGAGAAATCTGGTTATCTCTAACGTAGGATTGTTTTGTTGCTGGTATGCTACAGGGTTCTCTTCTATTACGCCTTGTTTTGGGTGTGAAACAGGGATCTCTTCTATGACGCCTTGATTTTGGTGTAAGACAGGGATCTTTTCTGAAACGCCCTGTTTTCCTATGTTAGTTATTGTTCCCAGATCTGGGAATGCATTAACATCTGGTGACTTAGCACGTGTAGGCAAGACCTTGGGTGTTTGTGATGGCAAGTTCAGTGCCACAGATGGCACAAACGCTGGTGCTTCATGACTCAGCTCAATTTTAACAGGAATTTGTTTTTTCTTTTGAGGTCCTGTTACTTCCTTTACAGCAGTTGATACAGGAAGTTTATTGACGAAATCTTGCACACGCTGGAGCGGGTCTTCCTTTTCGTCAGGGAGATCGCTAAACGCTTGGCTGTCATCGTATTCCAGGATACGAGCCTCGGCTTCTGCGGCTGCAGCTTCTCTCTGTGCTTCAAGAAGGTTAAATTTGGCTTTAAGCTCGACCTTTTCCCGGCTTACTCGTGCGGCTTCTTGTTGCATTTTAGCCTTACGTTGAGCGACTTCTTGTTCCATTTCAATTTGTCTGGACAGGGCTTGTTCCTCTAACATTGCTTCCTGTTGTAGGATAAGGGCATGTTTTTCTACAAAGGCTATTTTAGACTTGGCAGCCTCTGCCTTGGCACGCTTTCTCCGTGCTAGGCTTGACATGTCTGACACGTTAGAGCTACCACTGCGTGAGGTTTTCTTACCTTTTGACCCTGAGGTCCTTGTTTTAGTTGATTTAGCCTTAGTGAGGGCAAGGCGATTTTCGTGTAAAGAGTCCATAGCCAGTTCCACTTTGGACAGACGGAGATCCAATGTAAGGTTACATGCGTCTATGTCTTTTTGACTGTCCAACGTTCTGGTCCTTTTTAGAAAGTCCAGATATTCGTCTGTGAGCCTACGATAATTTGTACAGGCTTTTACAAGATTGTCCTGGGCTGTTAAGACTTGCTGAAGTTCATTGGGAGGTGTGGTGATTTCCGATAACTGGGTCGTTATATCTGACCAAAGGACCTCTAATTCCTCACAGAACTTATTACGTCTTTCTGTGTAGGCTCCTTTACCTTTTTCGGTGAGATCCCGTACTCGCCTAGTCTCGGGATTTTCATCTAAATGTGTGGTATTAGACGGATTTTGTAATAGTTCTAGATCTGGGACATTTCCTTCTTGGGGCTGAATCTCTTCTTGTTGCTCCACATGACTGGGATCCATGTTGACTCAACGTTGTTGGGTTGCTGTCGAGTTCACACAAGATATGTACGTATGTACGTTGCTACGTTGTCGTTCCTTGTCTGGATATGTAAAGACAGGTTGTCGTCAATTAACTGTACGTCAAGGGATGACGCGTACATGCAGGGCTCAACAGGTAGGTTGCTGTGTAGCTGTGGAGTGGCGTTATCTGTGAGACACAACAGGCAAGTTGTAGACTTTTTACTGTAATGGCCTGACCATTAAGTTTAACCGACGATTGGGCTCAAGCAACAAGACTATCAGGTGCTGATAATTTATTCTCAAACCAATCTAACAAATGGTAAAAAGCTGAAAAACAAATAAAATACAATTTTACAATGTGTTCAATTAATGTTATTAAAACGAAATGTCAAAGGTAATAGATAGCACAGTCCGTTGAATCCGAGAAAATGTTGTACTTTCAAGAGCAGTTAAATTTCCAGTGTTTCACGGAGAGAATGTTCAAATATGTATAGAGTAATTTGAAGGCTTCACAAACAATGTTGTAAAGTTAACTCACTCTGTGGTTAGCCACGAATTGTGTCCTAGATGACGTTTGTCCTTTGAAAAGTTCTCCAGAACTGGTATGACCTTGCAATGTTCGGTTTGAGATCCGTGTGAGCAGGGGAAAGGTAGCGATGATACGATGTTTTAATGTTCTTATAAGGTTAAAGATGAATAATCCTCCTAGACTGGAACACATAAATAGATTAAGAATATAATCAAACGAACTATATAAATTACGGAACGGTGTAACAGAATAGCTGTTATTAGTAAAAAAGAGATCAAGTGTGGACTGTGATGTTTCTGTGTAATGTGTTGGTTTTGTTACGACTTGTTCCAAATAGTTGTCTTGGCATAAATCTATAAGTTGTTGACATTGTTTTGAATTGTATGCCTTCTGTTTAATAGAGTAGTTGTTCCAATCAATTCCGCCAAGATTGAAATCACCACCTAGCCAAAGGTGACAATTTTCACTACGTTTTATTCTGGAGATAGATTTTCCTAAGTGTGATAAATATTCCTCCTCAGTTTTATTTGGAGGTTTGTAAAAACTACCTATGTATAAATCCGGTGACCCTGTAATCTGAACCTTAACCCACAGTTGTTCACTAATGTCATCAGATTTTAGATCTGGTGGCTCTGAGCTAAGATATTTATCAGATATGAGTATAAATACCCCGCCATGTGCGTCTGTTTTGCGGTCTTTTCTGTATACAATGTACCCTTGTGGGAAAACCTCAGTAGAACTTATATCTTTGTGCAACCATGATTCATTACCAATCATAATGTCTGGTTTTGTTGTCTCAATGAGATTATCAATGTCAGCTTTTTTTATTCCTAATGGACTGGCAATTAACCACTATGATGCGTAATGGTAAGTCTGACCTTTTATTTCTTGTTTGATTGTATGGTTTAAACATGTTAAATTCCTGTGTCAGTTTGGTCTCTAGAAGAGAACTCACACCAATTTTTCTTTTTTATATTTCTCAAAATAAATGTCATGTATGAATTCAGCATGGGAGCCGGAGCTTCAATTTATTTCATTAATTAATTATTTCATGTCGTCATTTCAGCAACATACATATAAATGTACATGTATGGGATCTCTGAGTTCACGGAAATTATTCGTCTCCAGTCCGCATACAACAAAAAATTAAAAAAGCTTATCTGGGTCACCACGTCGTTTTAATTTTTTCGCGGAAAATTGGAAATTTTTGCTTGAAGTTCTGCAAACAATTAAAGAAAAATAATGGACCTTACTGACAGAAAAACCGCTGAAAAGTTCATGGGACAGTATCTCCAGTTTGCAGAGAAGATGAGACCTGATATAGCAATGATAGAAGTAGGCTTACATGTCGTAGTAATCCGAAATTTGTATCTGGCCCTTTTAGCATCAGCAATTTCGTTTACTCTACGTATACGGCAGTAGAGGTCCCAGCCCATATAGAGCTTTAGTTAGTTAACCTTAATCTACTGTTCAATGGGTAGTCCCATAGTTAACCCTCGTTCTGCCACAGTTCATTATCACAGACATTTCATCATTTGGGGTAGTCCAAATAATTATGACGTCTTGAAAGGCTATTATAATTTTTTCTTTGACGCCTTACATCGACGTAAGGCGTCAAAGAAAAAAATTATAATAGCCTTTCAAGACGTCATAATTATTTGGACTACATTTGGGGTAATTCCATCTGACCTGTTCAGGGGCGGATCCAGCCATTTCAAAAAGGGGGGTCCCAACCCAGAGTAAAAGGGGGGTTCCAGCTATATGCTCCCATTCAAATGCATTGATCGACAAAAAAAAGGGGGGGTTCCAACCCCCGGAACCCCCCCCCCCCCCCCTCTGGATCCGCGCCTGCTGTTCATGGTTTATAGACATAGTCTAAATAATGTGAGTTCGTGGTCTACTGGTTAAGACCGATGGCTACAGTGCTGAAGGTCCTGAGTTCGATTCTCACTCGGGGTGCTAAAAATATCAGCACATTAGAAGGGTAATTTTCACCCTCTCACACACATCTCTGGTACCCAGACCGGAGTTTAAACTAGAATGGGTACTTTGGGGGCCTCGGTTGGTCAAAGTTGTCCCTTACTTTGACCTGGAGATCAATCTTCTGATATCTCTCTGGTTTGTCTGTTTCCACCGAGTGGCCTGGTGGTTCTCTCCGAGTACTTCGGCTTCCTCCACCATAATAACAGACTGCCCGGTGTCCTAGCACTCCCTCTGTGTTGGGTGGGGATTGATTGTCCTTGTAAAAATAATTGTCGTATAAACATACGTTAGTGACACATCTCCATCAATCCTGTTAGGGAGTGTACATGGATGCCACTGTACCCTCGCAGCTTTCGAGGGGTTCTTCGGATATCGGAGGCATTTACCAGTACATACATCATGTACATACATACATACATAATTAATGACGGTCTAGCAATGTTGGGTTTTTTTCTGGGATGCCGTTGTTGTTGGACTAGGTTAGAAGTCAAACAATGACATAATTCAATATATGACATCATGCCAACATGACCATTACATTTGAGACCCATTGAAGAAAATTATATATATCAGTCTACAAATACAATCAGTAATCATATGTTTTCGTTCTGGCTTTGTTATCATGGTTATTGTACTTATCACAGGGAAAAACTCTGCATTGATGTCACTATGCACTATATACCAGTGTACAAAATTAGTGCAGAAAACGTTTTTTCTACTCTTCAATTAAAATTTTTTAAAAATATTTCAAACTATATCTTCAACCAAATTTTACGAAACTTTCCAACTATGCCTTTTATTTTATTATTTGCAGGATCCAGAGGTCAGAGAAGATGAACTTTGCAAGTGGTTGGAAGGAATGGAAGAACCAGAGAAACTGTTGTTTGATTTCTTTGAGACCAACCCAATGAGTGTCAATGGTAATCAAGCATCATTGAAGTTACTGATCACTGCTGATGTTTTAAATAATTGCCATAAAATTGAGAATGAAAATGGGGAATGTTTTAAAGAGACAACAACCCATACATGTCAAGTGACATGATATTTGCGTGTGATACACGCTTTTTCAACGGTTTACACGCGAGGATTTTGTCACATGGCGTGTACACGCTTTTCACCACTTTACATGCAATTACACGCTTTTTCGTTCTTTTCATTTTTTGGTCGTTAGTGATATCGATATTCTCGGGTTTTTTCCTTATTCGGCGATAAATACCGAAAAATTCGAAGTAATTGTTTGGCTGCCGTATTGTTTATTTTTCTGTATGGACAAACAGTAAAAGGTAAGTAGTTTGTGATTAGTTTTAACGATTTTGTGACTTGCTTTCAAATTCACTTAATAGGGGGAATTTGCACAGAAAGAGGTCACTTTCAGGGCCCGTACCGTCGTCTAAAGTGCCGATTGTTAAGCCAAAACAATGTGTACGGCAAGATTCAAGATTTATAAATTATATTTTGGAGTTCGAGTTTAAATGATCGAGTGACAAGTATAAACGCATAATTTGTGCATTCTATGTTGCAATGATAAAAAAAAACCAATACATGTGAGAGGAGAAATACAATGTAGCTATTTGAATAAGCATTTTACATGTTTATCTAACGGAAATCAAATTTATAAAACATTTTTCTTTTTCAATTTCAGTTTCAAATCTAGCCAACACGGCAACAGATTTCTACAGGCCATGGGGATAAAAATATCACAGAACTGTTGGATCAGCTCTCATAGTACCAGCTTTCTTCTGATGAACTACCCAGTTTTAACCAGGCAATAGCAAATTATGGGAGCAATGGCAGAGATGACATTTTACATTGCCAAAAAAAAAAACATTATGACATTCTTTCAAATCTTGATGAAGCTAATTCAGTCAAATATCAATTCCTACTGTGGGAGAGCCTTTTCAATTATAAAGAAATTGACACTGAATTCTGATCAGAACTTGACTATGTTACATTTGTATTGTGTGCTGTTATCAAATAAATGTAACTAAACTTGAAACTGGCAGTTGTTTTGAATATGTGCCTAGTGGTGGTGCTTTAAAAGCAACATAACAGACCACTGTTTAATACAACAAAATTCACAGTAGAATATATATTGTTTTTTTATATTCACAATTTTGTATGAAATTATGAACATTACCACATTCATATTAACAAGTCCGCATCTACGTCACGCGTTTTCACACGCTTTTTGACATATCATGTCATGTCATGACATGATTTCCCATTGTCAGAGGTTGACATGTATGCAACAACCTGAGCAGCTAAAGGCCACCCATGGGTCTTCAATTCAGTGAGGATAATCCCACACCTTAGTCGTGCTTCAGCTGGCCCCTAAACAAAAATGTGCACTAGTTCAGTGTTAATGAACCTCATACTATTAACATGATTATGATAAAAATGTATAACCACTAACAATCTATAAGAAGACTTTTTTACAACATTTTGAACTTTGATACATCCTTGATGAAAAACTAATTTATAATTAAAGTTCTGCATTTTCTTAATTTTGTTATCCATATCATCTGCATTCTTAAACATATTTCTGACTTTTGTCAACATACTAAATGTGGATGAAAAATATATACTTCTAATTTGAACTTTTGAAATAACTTTTTTCAGATTGGACAACAAAACGTAGAGAGAATGAACAGAATGCTTTGACCAAAATTGAAGAAGTGAAAAAATTACCAGTTCAAGATACAATCTGGATGATTGATGAATATACATCTGTGAGAGGTAAATAGTTCTGAAATCCATTCTATAGAAACTTTTGTGTATTGGAATGTCTGTTTTCTTAGTCTGTCCTCACCTTATTGTACAACTCTTCAAAAACTACTGAAATATTTTTATGCTAAAATCAAGAAATTTTTGATGAAGTAAAAAAACTGAACTTTTCAAAAATATACACAGCATTTTCCAAATATCACTAAGCCAACACATTTTATTATTATTCCTGATTTGCCAAAACATTCAGCATGTTCAGCTTTTTTTGCCTTCGTGTAGTTTAATTTGTAATTAAGTTGAAGTAATTGAGAGAAAAAGTTCTCAAAACAGTTGAAATTACTAAAGTCCAAATGTCCATGCTCAAATTACCAGATGTTGGGTAAATTAAAATTGTACTGGGAAAAAGTGGGGTTTTTTTGTATTTCAGATGATGACGGTCAGAATCACAGGATCTTGTCAGTAATGGATACCAAAAATCTTTACATTGGTACACTGATGACCAATATATTAGAATTGTCTCTTGTACAACAGTGTAGAGATTTGATCTGTATTTGTGCATTAACACCACTGGCAGGAAAACCAAGACGTCCAAAATCAGTAACGTTTAAAGACCCCTCATATGCAGAGTAAGTTATTCTTGTATTAAGGAGTTTAGAATTTAAAAAATTCCTCAGAATTTATAAAAAATCTGTTAAAATTATAGTAATGTATTCAGGATCTTGAATATCATAATTAATATTTCTGTACAGCAATGATACTTAATTATTTTTTATTTTGCTTATGCAATGAGACTTGACAAAATGACCATAGGAAATAATCCAATAAAACAAATGTAACAAATGTTGTGTATTCTGCAGTCTATAACCATGATAACATTTTTGGTTATTCATGTATGTTTGTTTTAATGTAGTATGATTTAACCACAATCATCAGGGAAGGAAGAATTTTTACATTAGCAAATTGTGTTGAATAAAAGATAAATTCTGTATAACATCTACAAATGTTTGTTTCAGAAAAGCAGCAGGACTTGACCTTAGTGACCTTGGGATAAAGTACATGTATGATGGTATGCCTAAAGAAAATGAACCAGTCAAGATGAGAACATGTTCTGTATGCAGGTTACGAGGAACAAAAGAATTATTTAAAAAATGGTAGTAATAACTTGTGTGTGATATTTTTTGCTTTTTATCCACATTATAAACGAGATAAATTATACCCCACATGCATGAAAAATTTTAAATGTTGCATCTCATGACAAAACAACATCAATTTTGATTTTGATGGGTTTTTTTTTGCCAGTTAGAATTATTTCCCTTGAATGCTTTAACAATTATACTAATAAATGTAAGCATGGTAGTAAAAAGGCTTCTCTTTTTCATTCTGTTAAATTGTTAATTCCCCTATTTCGCACATCTTTTTCGATTTATTGTATTTGATATATGCATTTGTAATCATATTTAGATCTTTGCTCTGTTGTTCGTTATATGCAGTATTTTAATTATTACTACTCTATTTCTAGCTCATCCTGCCAAGCTTTGCTGTACTGTTCAAGAGATTGTCAGAAGAAAGATTGGAACAGAAAAGGTGACATGGGTGCTCATAGTCACAAAATATGGTGTAAAAAGATGAAGATATATATGTCAAAAACAGAAGAGATGAGACAGTTTCCTTTCACCTATGCACAAGGTTAACAAACTTAAATGGGCATAAAATGACTTTGAATACTGACATGACTGCAGTGGCAGAACCAGAAATTTTCATAAGAAAGGACCCACTAACTACCTAAGAGGTGGTTAGCTCCAGTCATTTGCTGTTACAAAATGATAGAAATTATTATAAATTAAGAAATGTATCTCCCTCATGCAAAGAAATTATTATAAATTAAGGAATGTATCTCCCTCATGCAAAGCTCTGATTCCTTCCACGGATTTGGCTATACTTTTTGGACCTTTTGGATTATAGCTCTTCATCTTTTATATAAGCTTTGGATTTCAAATATTTTGGCCACGAGCATCACTCAAGAGGCATGAATTGTCTAAATGCTCATCTGGAGCAAGAAATTGGTACCGTTAATTTTATTACTACCACTAGGTCGCTGCCTCTGCCGGTGGACTATTAGTCCCCGAGGGTATTACCATCCCAGTAGCCAGTTCAACGGTACTGGCATGAAAATATGGATTTTTGTGTTTTGAAAATTTGCTGTTACAAAATGATAGAAATTATTATAAATTAAGGAATGTATCTCCCTCATGCAAAGCTCTGATTCCTTTCAAGGATTTGGCTATACTTTTTGGACCTTTTGGATTATAGCTCTTCATCTTTTATATAAGCCTTGGATTTCAAATATTTTGGCCACAAGCATCACTGAAGAGACATGTATTTTCTAAATGCGCATCTGGTGCAAGAAAATTGGTACCGCTAATTTTATTCATGCTTTAGTAATTCCCTGAATAATCAACCATTTTTTTTCTACAAAAGTGGGGGCCTGGGCCACCTGACAAACCCTCTTTATCTGCCATTGTACACAAATCAAAGGCTAGTTGATTGATCCCGGGCTATTTATTGATTTTATTATCAATTCCTTACCTCAGAGATAAAAAATTGACCATCATTAGTATTACATGTAAATTTTTATGGCAGTAAGGAGTTGCACACATTAACCTAAACAAACATTACCAAAAATAGAATCTATGTGACTAAAAGTGAAACTTAATACATAATGAATCTTTGAAAGAAAAAAAAATATTTACAAATTAAATGTGATGAAAATTTCATGTATTTTAATAAAGATGTACTTTTCAAGTTTAATCATGTTAAAAAAAAACTATATTTAGTTGAAACAAGTAATTTACCATGTCTACATAAGAAAAATTTAACCTAAAGGTATACACTTCTTCATATTGGATCAATGTATGGTAATTTCATCAAGTTTTTGTCACAACTCTAGTTAACTATAGAAAATTCTGTGTTTCCATACTGTATCTTGTCTATGTGAAAAGACTATTTCTTAAGTTAAAAAGAGAAACAACTTAGTATGCTAGTATGCAGGGTTTTTTTTCCTTTTATTTCAGTCAAATGTTTAAAGTCTATAGGAGATTTGTTGTTAGCAAATTATTTAGACATGAAGACAAAGCAGAAACAATATTCCCTCTAAAAAAAAGGTGATAACACTTGTAGTTTAGTATTTATGGTTTAAATGTGACATTTTGTTTTGTAGAGACAACTTCAGAATATTTTGATATGGCCGCCTACAAGACATTTCTGGAGAAACAAGGTGTTCTAGATCAGGGTCTATGGAGAAGAGAATGTAGACTACATGGGGACGAGACTAAGTGTTTATGTTCAGTACCATTTGGTAAAGTTCTTATCTTATTCAATAGTTATAAAAAGATGTGGTATGAGTGGCTATGAGACAACTCTCCATCCAATTCACAATATGTAAAAGAAAACCTATAATAGGTCAAGGTACAGTCTTCAACACAGAGCCTTTACTCACACAAAACAGCAAGCTATAAAGGCCCTAAAACTGACTAGTGTAAAACCATTCAAACTGGTAAACCAATGGTCTAGTCTATATAAAAACAAAACACTGATGAACCGCATCAAGAAACGACAACTCATTCAAAAGACCTATTAGCACAAGTCAACATACACCGAGCGAATAAATTTTGATCTATGGTACACAGGGTTCCATTGAAGCTGGTAGCCAGCGGAAATCCGCCGTTTACAGTGGCTTCAAGTGCCGGCTACTTCACAAAAAAAAATATAAATTCAAAAAGAAAAAAATATGTTTTTCAAATGTTAACAGGCAGCCGAGAGTCGTATTGTCGCAAAGTCGGGGTCACAATAAACAAGGGATTTACCTTGGGCTAAATATAGTTCACATGAATTCAGGTCACTGATTGGTTGTCTATTTAAAGTCAGAATGCATCGTTTCTTTTCTAAGATAACAAGAGAGACGTTCTGGTGGTCATTGAACGATAACAATAGAGACGTTCTGATGGTCATTAACTCGTTGGCTTTTTTTTGGCTTTTAAAACGTGAAGACAATCAGATAGGATGACAATCTTATGTAATGGAATAATATCAGTCAATTAAAGAAAGTGTAGTATCATATTGTTCAGAATCTGGAAAACAGTATCTTTTGAAGTTCATTTTTCAAAGCCCACATGGTTCATAGAATCAAGGTCAAAAACGAAAGAATATTGTCGACTCGACCTCAAACATGTCAAATAAATAACATTTCCAAATGATTTATGTATCCAACTTATTGAACAGAAAAAAGAGAAAATCAGAGGATATATCAATTTTCTGTCAATGCTTGAGAAATAATTGTATGATTTAAATACACGTAACAGTCTTTTGAGAGAAAAGGGGGGTCATTTGTTAAGTTCTGCAAAATAAATCGATCAAGATTTCTAACAAACTGGATTATTATATAAATAAAACTCCTTCAAAAGTAAATGAATTTTCAGCATAAGGTAATAAAAATAAAAAAACTATAACTTACATAAAAAAAAATGAGATTTCTTTGAGATTTTTTTCTTTCTTTAATTTCATACACAAAAAATGGTCATTTGAAAGATGAAATTAGGTGCCAGGAGATTGTGAAAATGCAGGATTTTGCTCTGTTTATGCCAGAGCTTATCCCAGACCCCCTGCCGTAAGGCACCAAGCTTACAGCTTGGTGGGCATCCGGCTTCGCTGAACACATGTTACAGCCGCCTTTAATTTTAATTGAGCCTTTTACTTCAATTTCAAGGGAAATCCCTGGGTACAACATGTACAATGTTAATACAAAATCAATAAAATAAACAAGGAATGAATAAATAAAGGCAAGAGTAGTATACGGCTGTGAGATGTTAAACAATTTCAGAAAAACAACAATAAATTGATTAAAATTCTGCTAATAAGAATAATATACACCGGTAAATGAAAATAATTTTGTTGTCAGGTATACAGTTTAAATGGAGAAGGGAAATATTTTTTTTAAACATTGTATGTCTACTTTAGGAGAAATTTTATTGAAATCATGTTTTATTCAAGTACATAAATTCAAAGGAATTCTTCTATTGTAATTGTAAACAAAATAATTAATTCATCTTTATTGAAGACTTTGTTTTTAAATCCTATCTTCACCTATAATGACAAAATATTAAGTTAGTCCTTTTATTTAAAGTGCATTATGGTCAATTTCTAGGAGGAAAAACATGACAAAGGTAATGATCAATAAGGAAGACAAACATCCTGATATTGATTCTTCAGATTTTAATTCTTTTTCATATTAACCAAAATATGATGGGTTAGTTCAAATCAACATGATAAAAGAATTAAGAAAAAAATGAAACCTTTAATGAAAATTTTTAATATAAGTATATATAAGAAGATGTGGTATGAGTGCTAATGAGACAACTCTTCATCCAAGTCACAATTTGTAAAAGTAAACTATTAAAGGTCAAAGAACGGTTTTCAATACAGAGCCTTGTCTCACACGTGCACTGAACAAGACATATATATATATTTTCTGACACCAGAATATTGTTTCTGATGGATTTGTATGGTTGTTATTCCAAACCATTAGTATTTTTTTACAGTTCATTTTAAGTTTCATGCCACATATACATGTATAACAACATATAGTATCACACTTTTAATTTGTTGTAGGAGAGCTTCCAGAAAGTGAAGACCCAATATTTTTGCCAGTAGAATCATCAATCCTAGATGAGGCTCCAGAAAAAGAGACAAAGTTACTACATGATTGGGAGGCTTACTATGAATACAGAGGATTTAGATTGGATTCTCCAATAGCAATATTACTGCACTGGCCAATGACATTGTACCATATAATCAAATTCTGTTACCCTAATGATCGTAAGTTGTACAAAAAAAATAATGTACTTTTATTTTAAACAGAACAACAGAGGTGAAGTAATAGAGAAAAAAATAGGTGTTTATGTTTTCAAAAAACTCAGAATTACTCAGGTAAATTTTCTATATGTACATCACGAAATACATTTGTTTTGTCTATATAGATATTGTATTTTCTTGTAAACAATTTTTATAGATCCTGAATGGTGGGACAGTGTAGATTCCAGCTGTTTTAAGTTAGACCTTATAGGAGTTGAGAAGGAAGTGGAAATGTTATGTCTATTCAAGGTAAAAGAATTTCTGTAAATTTCACAGTCTAATGAACATAGAAAATGGTAGTTGGAGTCCGGCATCCAAATACTATGGATCGATTGATTGATTCGTGTTTGTATTACGCTGCATGTGCGCAAAACGGCTATATCTCAGCGAGAACTATTTCAAATATTTTTACAATTTACTTTTTAAAAATCTGAAAAAAAGTCCTTCAATATACTAGAATTCAAGTCTAAAGCAAATTGCTTATTTACAAATAAAATTGTGTTATTGTCACAATCATTGCTCATCACCCTCCTGCTTACAATATATATCTATAGGGTTTCATTAGTGAACAAGAGTTCACAGTTTAGCTTGAAATTTATTTTTTGGCAGACAGAAAAAAAAAAATGACAGCAATTTATATCATGGCAGAAAATTGTGCACACAAGTATGTAAACAGAATTTAAAATGTGTATATATATTCTAAATAATACAGTATATTTTTAAAATACATTTGCTTTTTTGCAATATTGAAAATAGAGCGAATAAATCAGAATTTAATTTTATAATTTTGTACTTACATTTCTGTTACAGGAACTAGCATATTTGTGTCCAGATATAACTATTGACATAATAATGTATGGTGTAGAGATATCTAAAGATGTTCATAACAAAACATATGAACATAACAATGTTAAAATACAGATTGTTAAAGGGCCATATCATAAACGTGCTGATGAACACAGAAAACCTCATTTGGTAGTAGGTAAGTGCATACAATTAAGTTGTTAAGAGTTGATATAGCTTCACTGTAATATAATCTTGGTTGTCGAATAGTACTGATTATTTGTCATTCAGACTGCTTATGTCAATCTCAACAATGAGGATATAGCTTCACTGAAATATAATCTTGGTTGTTGAATAGTACTGATTATTTGTCATTCAGACTGCTTATGTAAATCTCAACAGTGGAAGGGGACCTAGTCTAGCTTCTTTCTCTAACTCCTCAAATTAAAATAAATCTTAGTTTCAGAGTTATAATGATCTATCAATCAGGTTACTAACACCTGCTTCCGCAATGGATGGTACTCAACAAGGTGAAATTTTTTAGTTTATGGAAAAGTCAAGTTACCTTAATTTCAAGCATTTAACAATCACTGTTTGTTGGTTTAGGGGCCTGTTTCTTTATCATATTTTTGTTTAAGGAACAAAATGTCTATCATGTCAAACTTTCCTTTATCTAATGAATGGCTGTTATTTATTTTGAATTTATTGAACCATAAAATTAATTTTTGACTCTTCACCTTGAATAATCCGTGAAGCTGATTATGTTAAATGTGAAGAGTCAAAAATTAATTTTATGGTTCAATAAATTCAAAATAAATTATTGCCATTCATTATAAATAAATTTCTATCAAAAATAAGACTTAAAGATGTATATTAATACGAATAATAACAACGTACACAGATGTTTGCATATGATTACACAACGTTAGAGTGGGCGTGTCACCATAAAAATTGATAACATTGAAAATAAAGCTAATTCTTTTAACCAATCATAAGACAGTAAATACACAAAATTTATTTATTAAATTAATGAATATATAATAAGTATGATGATATATAAATTATGATTATTAGTGTTTGCCAGATATACAATCTAGTAGCTCAAGGAAGATGGACAATTTACTGTAGTGTCAGGTATATATATATATACATGATATATAACTCTGTCTATTTCTCACATTAAATCAAAACAAATATATATTTAGGCTATGCAACTGACAAATTTAAATTTGAATTTCAGGTTTGAATGCTGGATTAGGTGCATATCAGATGTGGGGTCAGACACTTGTCAAACTCAGGGTAGGTAACCATTTAAAGACCATTACATATTTGTTAAATTAAATCATTCATTTAGTGTTCTTCTTGACTATGATTAAAAACTTTCATTATCTTGGATCATAAATAATAATTACCAGGTTTTTTATTAAGAAAAAAAACAGACTTTGATGCAAGGATGTAACATATATAGATAGCTTCATTAAAGTAAAAAATAGTGTGTGATTTCATGTCTGTTTTTACATGTATGAATTTTATATAAAATGAGGGGAGATTACTCTGATAATTTAGGTGTAACACCACTAATTCGGGCCCGGCCAGAAAGCACATACTAGAAAGTAGTACATATTTAACACAAAATGGTTCCTATGCATGAGTGTAATTTGCAAAATATATAGGATAATTAGATATTTTTGGCATCAAATGAAAGCTAAAGGACTGGTGATCATTGTAGAACACTTTTGGACTTAAAGGTTTTGAATATTAAAAAAACTGCATTAAATTTTAAAAAGAGGGTATATTTTGTCTGTTTGTCAATTCTGAAGTACCTGTTTTGGTACCTCCATAGTTCCAGGAACCAGTTCTTTCTTGTATGCCATTAAAGATATGTTGATTTTTTTCAGTACATGATACCATTAAGTGTTGCTTTGACATGCAATAATTTCCACTTTATTTGAACTGAAAATGAAAGAGGTGTGCCTACTTGAAATGGAGGAATTTAACATAGAAAGCAATGGGACCATGAATTAGTGGTGTACTTCCTATGAAATGATTTGATAACTATTGTAGAAATACACATCTGGGCCCAGTTTCACGAAGCTGTCTTAGGACTAAGACATGTCTTAGGATGGTCTTACGACATATCTTAGTCCTAAGTGGGTTTCACAAAGCGGTCCTAAATTAGGACATCTCTTAAAGTTGGTCATAAAGTTAGGACAACGCGAGAGGTGTCTTATGATGGTCTTAGGATAGTTATACGTTTATTAATATAAATTACACTCATTTTTTGTATTAATTTTGAAAAAAAATATTGTATTATTATCTAATTATCTATTCTCCTGTTCCTGCTTAAAACATATATACATTGACGGATTATCAGGATTTGTCAACAATGAAAGTTCGATGTATTGATATAAAAATTGCACGATTTTATCTCTTAACCTTTTATAACCAATAAAGTCGAAATTGAATTCAACTCACTTGTACCAAAACAATGTCATAATTTTATATTCTTTTTTCTTAATTTTGCATTGAAAATTTCATATTTATATTGATGTATTGTTTAAAGATAATTTATATATAAATTACTTTTATTTTTTATATCTATTTTGCAAATTATGTCATTATATTAATCAATACGTTTAGAATAATTTATGGTAAGACATACTACATTTACATGATTTTTTTCCGTAGATCATATTTATATTTGAAAATTTAAAGAACTTGCGACAGGTTCAGGATGTCTTAGCTAAGATGATCCTAAGACAGCTTCGAGACGAGGTCTGAGATATGTCCTAGGATAGTCATAAGAGGATCATAAGACATGTCCTAAGATATGTCTTATGACATGTCTTAGGATAGCTTCGTGAAACCGGCCCCTGGTTCAGTTTAAGTTATTATAACAGTGAATTTTCTATTTTGTTATACAGCATTGGAAAAGGTACAGCAACTCCATATTAACTAATGTTGCCTGTATTCTCTATATATTTTATTTCAGACTGATAGGATTCCAGCCTATTTTACAGACTACTGCCAATACAGCTGTGAATGTGCTAGAACAGCTGTTGAAGGGTTAACATTTGGGACAATATCAGATCCTGTGGTTAACCCCTTCAGGAACCCTGTCAGAAAGTTAGCAGAAGAAAATGACATGCCTTGGTACAGTAACGGATTCTTGTATAGGATTATTTACCCTTCAAAGTGAAACAATGCTGACTTAACTGGTCTTGATTCAATTAGAGATTTAGTTTTGACTTTAGTAACATGTATTTGTTAAAACCATTGAAAAAAAACTAGTCAAATTGTCAATGGTATAGAGAAACTTGAACATTTACTTGAAGATTTCATGTTAGTTGTTCCCAGAAGAATTGAAATAAAACAAAAGCATAATTACTTATGTATGTCATGTATGTGTTAGCACTTCCAAATGCAGTTTTTATATGTTTTTTTAACTTTGCACTAGTTTTAGTTAAGGACGATAGATGTTTACGTTATTCTTAATCATGTTATGTTATACCTAATTCACAAGATTTTTTCATTCAAAATTTCATCAAAAGATCAATATATTTATAGATTTCTGTTAAGTATTTACATTCAGGCTAGAATGTGTCTCACTCTTATAGGAAATATGAAGTATTAGATTGTACTACCTCAAGAGTTTTAAATAGGGGATATGTATAATAAAAAAAAAGTGTTGCGTGTAATGCATTTATCTATTATAAAAACTTAAAAATTACCTGTAATTCTTATACTGTGGATTCATTATTATTCATTGAATACCAATTTTAATGGATTTTGTGGGAACAGGTGAAACACGAAATTAAATGTTCAACAAATGCCAAATTATCTATATGCTTGTATGCAGATTTCGGCAAAATATTAAATATGAATCATATCTTCTGATCATGCTAATCATTTGTATTTAATTCATTTTTATGCCCCACATACAATAGTAGAGGGGCATTATGTTTTCTGGTCTGTGGGTCTGTTTGTCCGTCTGTCTGTTCGTTCATCCGTCCGTCTGTTTGTTCGTCTGTCTGTCCTGCTTCAGGTTAAAGTTTTTGGTCAAGGTAGTTTTTGATGAAGTTGAAGTCCAATCAACTTGAAACTTAGTATACATGTGCCCTATGATATGATCTTTCTAATTTAAATGCCAAATTGTAGTTTTGACCCCAATTTTATGGTTCACTGTACATAGAAAATGATAGTGCAAATTTCAGGTTAAAGTTTTTGGTCAAGGTTGTTTTTGATAAAGTAGAAGTCCAATCAACTTGAAACTTAGTATACATGTTCCCTTTGATAAGATCATTCTAATTTTAGTGCCAAATTATAGAATTTATTTCAATTTCATGGTCCAATAAACATAGAAAAAGATAGTGCGAGTGGGGCATCCGTGTACTGTGGACACATTCTTGTTGTTTTTAATATGATAATAGCGTAGCATACCCTTGTCTGTATGTGCGTACCTCCCAAAGTTGGTTTCCATTCTCCAACTTTAGTTTGCCTCAACAAAATGTTATGAAACTTGTACACAATTCCAATTACCACAAAACACAGATCAAGTTTGAATTTTAGTTTTTTCACAAATACAGTTCTAGAGTTGAGCCCTTTAACAAATGGAAAAAAACAAACTTTTCTCTAATCCTTTGACAATTTATACCTTTCTGAACTCATTGAAAAAAAAAATTAAGTATGGTTGCCTTCAATCTCAGAAGATGATTGGATGAGATCAAGGGTCATAACCTTAATCGGCTTACTGAATGAAAAAAATTGTTTAACAGGTGTTAATGAAATTGACAATTTTGTGAAATATGGAAGGCACTCGAAGGAGATTTTTCGTTTTATTATTATTTAATGATGATTAGAGAAACAGATTCGTACAAAGTTACTTGTGGATTATCGAATTTATACAAACTGGATAGTTAAACTATCAATTATTAAATCCTTGCCAAGACTCGGACTTTAAAATTGATAATTTGACTATCCTGATTGGATAAATCGGATAGTCCACTGGTATCAATGTAAGAATTTTTATATACACATTACTTATTACCTCAAAACTCTGATCTAGTACAACTTTTGGTAAGTCACTTTTACCGTTCTTAGGTTATGTCACTTTATAAATTTATATGATATATATGATATGCAAGCAGGGGCATCATGTATGTCCCATGAACATGTTCCCCATTTATTTGTATTAAAATTTTGTAACAATGTACATATTTTTATTTGCTATATAGAAAAATAGATTATACATTGTACCTTGTTAAAATTCATATCTGTACTTTTTATTACTGTTTATGATTTTCAGAACTATGTTGATTGTTAGTTGTAAATTTCTTGTTATTAAAGTTGAGTTTTCTTTTTGTTTACTTACTTTGAATGCCTGATTATGCCTAAAATTAGATAAAAACAATCAGGAAGTCACCAATTTAAAGATCCAGCAACACTTATTTGCAATTGTAAATTTTAGTTGCAATTGGTTTGGTATATGTACAAGAAATGATAGGAACAGACTGAATTAGTATAGATATTTGTTTAGGGGCCAGCTGAAGAACGTCTCCGGGTGCAGGAGTTTCTCGCTGCATTGAAGACCTTTTGGTGACCTTCTGCTGTTGTCTCTTCTATGGTCCAGTTGTTGTCTCTTTGACACATTCCACATTTCCATGCTCAATTTTATTGATCTATGAATGAGGAAGGTAATTTCGACTGAACTTTTAAGATGAAGGATATTGCCCAAATCGATGACATAGAGAACTTTGTTGGCAAAGGAAAGTTAAAAAAAAAGAATCTTTTCTTTTTATCATCTTTTCCAATGGGAACTGGATTGAAAAATCTGTGATTTGCAATACTTGTATCTTGTGCTGACATGAATTATCATTGATATGGTTATATTTATAAATTAACTGTTTACAAAATTTAGAATTTTTGAAAAACTAAGGTGTATTTGGCATAACTTTTAGGAATTTTGGTCCTTAATACTCTTCAACTTCGTACTTTATTTGGCCTTTTTTAACTTTTCGGGATTCGAGCGTCACTGATGAGTCTTTTGTAGACGAAACACGCGTCTGGCGTATATACAAAATTTAGTCATGGTATCTATGATGAGTTTATTTAAATAGATATATTTTCATAACTTGCCATATGAGTTGGATATTTGGCTAGTTATTAAAACCAGTTTCAACTCACCATGTTTTCTTCAATTGTCCAGTACTAAGTAAGTTTTCCATTTCTATGTAGCAACATTCCAGCAGCGCCTGCATACGGAGTATCCCACAGGGCCAAGTTAGCTTTTCTCATCACTTTGCATCCTTCGTTTGTAAACTTTTACAAAAATCTTCTCTAAAATTGCTGGGCCAAATTTAACCAAACTTGGCCACAATCATCATTGGGGTATCTTGTTTAAAAAATGTGTCCCGTGACCCTGCCAACAAACCAAGATGGCCGCCATGGCTAAAAATAGAACATAGTGGTAAAATGTAGATTTTGGCTTATAACTCTGAAACCAAAGCATTTAGAGCAAATCTAACAAGGTGTTCTACTGTTTATCAAGTCGAGATATATCTGCCCTGAAATTTTCAGATGAATCGGACAACTGTTTGTTGGGGAGCTGCCCCTGAATTGGAAATTTTGCCGTTTTTGGTTATTATCTTGAATATTATTATAGATAGAGATAAACTGTAAACAGCAATAATGTTCAGCAAAGTAAGATCTACAAATAATTCAACATGAACAAAATGGTCAGTTGACCCTTTAAGGAGTTATTGCCTTTTATAGTCATTTTTTTACCAATTTTCGTCAATTTTTGTAATCTTTTACAAAAATCTTCTCTGAAACTACTTGGCAAAATTTCACCAAACTTAGACACAATCATTATTAGGGTATCTTGTTTAAAAAATGTGTGCAGTGACCCAGCCAACAAACCAAGATGGCCGCCATGGCTAAAAAATGAACAAAGGGGTAAAATGTAGATTTTGTCTTACATCTCTGAAACCAAATCATTTAGAGCAAATCTGACAAGGTGTTCAACTGTTTATCAAATCAATATCTATCTGCCCTGAAATTTTCAGATGAATTGGACAACTGATTGCTGGGTTGCTGCCCCCAATTGGTAATTTTTAAAGAAATTTTGCCGTTTTTGTCTCGCCTTGACGGAGTCAATCATATTTGGTATGCAGTTGTACATCTCATTGCCATGGAGATTATTTTGCAATGCCCCCTCAGTCATGGTCTATTGACTTCGAAAACTTTTTATCATTTTATATGTATAAGTTTGTGATTAGGTTAGTTTATAGGGAACCACAAGTGGTAGGTCAATGATATTTGGTATAAAGTTGTATAAGTATTGGTATATCTCTTTTCTTTGGAGATTATTTGGCTCCGTCCCCTTAGTCATGGTCTATTGACTTTGAAAAGTTTTCTCAGTTATCATGTATTAGTTTGTGATTAGGTCAGTTGAAGGGGAACCATAAGTGGTAGGCCAATGCTAATTAATATTCATTTGTATAAGCATTGGCACATCTCATTTCCATGGAAAATATTTGGCCTCGCCCCTCAGGCACAGTCTAACGACTGAATCTTATATTAGTTTACATGTATTAGTTTGTGATTAGACCAGTTTAAGATTAACTTCTAATGGTGAGTCAATGATATTTGGTATCGTTTCCAAGGAGATTGTATAGCCCCACCCCCTCTTCATGGTTCATTGACTTTGAAACTTTTACATACATATTGTAGTTTACAAGTTAATGTTTGTATTCAGGTTTGGGAACGACTTAAAATAAGTCAATGGTATTTGGTATGCAGCTGTGTTAGCATTGGCACATCTCATTTACAAAGCGATTGTTTAGCCATGTAACTCAGTCATGGTTCATTGACTTTGAATATTTGCATAACTTGTGTGAGAGGTTAAAGTATTGCTATTTTGATTTCAACATTTGCATAATCAAAACTACGAAAAGGCGAGACATATCTCTGTGATAACAGTTTATTGGTTATTATCTTGAATACTATTATAGATAGAGATAAACTGTAAACAGCAATAATGTTCAGCAAAGTAAGATCTACAAATAAGTTGACATGACCAAAATAGTCAGTTGACCCTTTAAGGAGTCATTGCCCTTTATAGTCAACTTTTTACAATTTTCATTCATTTGGTAAATTTTTGTTAATTTTTAAAAAATATTTTCCTCTGTAGCTAAAGGGCCAAGTTTATTATCGATAGAAAAAACTGTAAGTAGCAAGAATTTCAGTAAAGTAAGATCTACAAACACATCACCATCACCAAAACACAATTTTGTCATGAATCCATCTGTTTCCTTTGTTTAATATGCACATAGACCAAGGTTAGCGACACAGGCTCTTAAGAGACTCTAGTTCACGAGTACTACCTTCCGAATTAGACTATTTACCGGATTTGTCATAACATAAGCAACACGACGGATCTGCTTACCCTTTCGGAGCACCCGAGATCACCCCCAGTTTTTGGTGGGGTTCGTGTTGCTTAGCCTTTAGTTTTCTATGTTGTGTCTTCTGTACTATTATTTGTCTGTTTGAAAATAAGTACTAGTATCAATTTTAATATTTTATAAAAAAATTATTTTAAAAAGACATGTTTTTAGAGACTTTTATTAAAGTAAAGAATAACAATTTTAATATGCACGTTTTGTTTCTTATTGAATTGTTTATTTGCAATCTTTTTTATTCTTCATTTCTATACCACTATTTTAATCTTAATTAAGACCGGCAAAATAGTAAAATTCTATATAAATCGCTATTTTGTCGTAGCCGGCAAAATAGCCACTACCATAATAAAAACTACACAATCCCTTTTTTCCTCACAAATGTTTAATTTCTTCCTCTATGATCAATATAATAAAAAAAATCAATTTATTTCTGCCCGTATATTAAAAAAAAATAAAATGTCGCTTATTGACACTTCTTGTCGCTAATAAGTGAGACCCTCTTTTTAGATTTTTTTGTCATGGCGTTGACAGTTCGATCTATGAGTTTGACTGTCCATCTGGTATCTTTCGCCCCTCTTTCGGGAATATGGCTGTTGTTATCTATTAGTCCGTTTGTATGTATGTTTTTGTAGCATTGCAATTAAGAATTTCTGTTGTTACCTTGTCATATATCACGTGACTAAGGCAAAATGGACGTGTATTTTGTCTAGCTCTTATCAATGTTATGTTCGATTTCTTCATATTACGTTGGATATATAATTACTAAGTGGGATTACAGTGGTGATATATAATGCCAAGAACCAACAGAAAAAAACAATAGCAATAAAAGAAAAGATCGGAATAGTAGCGACAGTGGAACTGATACTAAACAGTATAAACAGAGTAAACAGCACAAAAGAAGTGAGTTTCAAGAATATAAAGAGACATCGGATATATCGGTGAGTGAAATCTTAAATCACACAAACTCAATTTTGTATAATTCTGGCGACGATATAGAGAGCAGAGTCTTCAGTGAAACATCCGTAGAGCATAACCAAACGAAAAACAATACAGAAACAAAAATGGCATCAAGTGTTACAAATCAAAATAAAAACACTGACCCTTCAGTCTCTGAAAAACTTGATACTATAGTAAGTGCTATACATGATCTCAAATCAAACCAAGAAGGAATGAAACGAATTTTCGAGTCAAAACTTGATAAATTGAGAACTGATTAAATGGCAAATGTAGATAACAAAATTAGAGCACTGCGTGACGAGTTATCAGTGGACATTAGTATGGAAACTAGACGAACGGATCAACTCTTGATTTCTGTTCAATCGATACAATCACGATTAGATGGTATTGAAGAACACAACAATACTCACTCCGCAGATAACGGGAACGATGTATTAAACTCAGTAGATAATTTACATATCAATCCGCTAGATAATCCCGCGATAACTATAACCGCAAGCGGTATTCCAGTAACGGAAGGTGAGGACTTGATGTCCAAAGCGGAGAATCTTATTAGCGCTCTCGGAGAAGATGTATTTTCAAATGTCAACGTTATAGCTGCAACTCGACTTACAAACAGATTCAATGACCGACCTGGAATTGTAAAAATAAGCTTCAAAAGTTAAAGTTTTAAGAAACAAGATGAAGTGAAAAGATAGTGAAAATAACAATAATGTCTATATTAAAAGCAACAAGTCGAGCGTAGAACGGATAATTGAGATGAACGCACGTGCTGTTCTTAGAAATCTACCACAAGGAAAGTCGTTTCGAGTGTACGCAAATGGTCGAATTAAACCGAGGAACAACAATATTCAGCAAAACGAAAACCCGCAAAATGTAAACACCGAACATCAGCACATGTAGCACCTCAACAGGCCCATATCATCTATTAAACTCGGACACATTAATATCGCTGGATGGACTAGAGAAAACTGTGATTTAAGAATAGACATTATAAACGCACTTGAATGCGATATTATTTCAGTGTGCGAAACTCGTTTACGAGCGAAAGTTAATATTTTTATGGAGGGTTATTCATGGTATGGTTTCAACAGATCAGAAATACATATAAATGCACCGAAATCTTCAGGGGGAGTCGGCATTCTTATGAAAGGCTGGATATTTGAAATTTTAAGTTTCAGTGATTCGACTTAAACTAGAAAGTTGTTCTACAAATTTTAATTTCTTAGTGTTCTCATGCTATTTACCTCCAGAAAATTCTAACAGAGTTTTTTTGCACATTTGCTTACTCAAATTTATATGAACTGCGATAGTGATGGCATTTTCCTACTTGGTGATTTTAATTCGCGGATCGGATCCATGTCTGAAATGCTGTTTGAAGCCGACGAAATTACAAAAAGGAACCAAATAGACAATTGTGTAAACCAGCATGGCCACGAATTTTTAGAATTTCTAAACGAATCAAAATTTTGTGTATTGAACGGTAGATTTGCCGACGGGGATAATTATACTTCAATATTGAAGAAAGGCAAAGCGGTAGTTGACTTTATATGTGTCCCTCTGGACATGTTTCCAGATGTTAAATACTTCAGAGTGTTAGCGGTCCAATCAATTGACTTTAAATTACATGATCTTATAGGTAGCAAATCAAAATTACCTGATCATTCAGCTATTGTGTCGGAATTCAATATCACGCGTCACTGCCTCGCAACACAGACAAAAGATACACGTAGCTCTTGTTCTAGTTTTAAACTCAATCGGATCCCGTTAGATTTTATGACCAGTGATATTAAACGTACTGCCTTACTGAATTTAATAGAACAGATTGAATGTTGCAGAGAAACTCAGGACAATGTTGATAAAATTTACACCGAATTGTGCTCAATTATTTTTTCGGAAATGACAGACAAAATCCCGAAAGTTGAGTTTAATGACTCAAAGAAACGCTTTAAGCAGAAAAAACGTATTGGAATGACAAATTAATGGACCTCTGAAACAAAATGACAATTAAGGAGAAAGAATATACTCGATGGAAAGGTACAAATTGTAAAATTAGAGCGGGATTACGGAACAACTATATACATGTACAAGCACGAGATATGCTTAATAAAACATTGCGGCGAACTGAGCGAGCTTATACATGTAGGAGAATGAAAGCTGTAGATATCCAATCGATGACTACGAAGAATCCTAATGACTTTTGGGAGAAAATTCGAAATCTTGGTCCGAGAAAATTTAAGTCTATACCAGTTGAAGTTGTCGATAAAATGGGAAATACTGTAAAAGATGAACAGTTGGTGTTTGATAAATGGCGAATAGACGTTGAAAATTTATACAACGGAAGCAACAGTGACGAGTTTGATGATGAACATTACGATCGTGTAAAGTCTCATGAGTACCAATTAGAATCTAATATGGAGGACCCACTATTTGCTCCAAATGAATATTTGAACCGCAACATTACTTTAGATGAAGTTAACATTATCGTTATGCAAATTTTGCGAGTGGTTTCGATGAAATTCCATACAGTGTTCTGAAATTCCCTGTAGTGATTGAGACATTATTACAGCTGTTTCAGCTCATTTTGGACACTAGCCTTATACCATCAATTTGCAGGAAAGCTGTCATTTGTCTTATACTAAAGGATACTTCTTCAGATACACGGCTGCCTATGAACTACAGAGGTGTTAGTCTGCTATCATGTATAAGCAAACTGTATAGTGCTTTCATTAACAAGCGACCTACGCATTATTTAGAAAATCAGGATATACTCGCATACGAGCAGAACGGCTTTCGAAAAAATCGATCTTGTGAGGATCACATTTACACGCTGAACAGTATTGTTCGTAACAATAAGTCTCTCTTTCTTGCGTTTATTGGTCTTAGAAAATGTTTTGACTTCATAGACAGAGAAATGATGCTGTATAAACTACTCATACACAACATTGATGGCAAACTGTACAACTCCGTGAAAAGCATCTATCAGAATTCTGAATCTTGTGTCCGATTAAATGGCAAACTTACAAGCTAGTTTAGCTGTAAATCCGGAGTGAAACAGGGGGACAATTTATCCCCGACACTTTTCTCAATATTTATCAATGATCTAGTAAAGGAATTGAACCATCTAAACGTAGGAATAGATTTAGATAATAGAAAATTGTCATTTTTATTGTATGCGGACGACATAGCTATATTAGCGAAATCGGAATTGGACCTTCAATGTATGTTAGATAAACTTCACTAATGGTGTAAGCGATGGCGAGTATTGATTTACACTTAAAAGTCGAAATGTATTCATTTTAGGAAAAGGGAAATCTAAACAAACTGAGTTTTAATTTCACCGTGGGCAGGAATCAGTTGGAATTAGTTAACGAGTACAAATACTTAGGTATAACATTTAACTACAAGGGCAGTTTTTTGTCAAATGTGGATCTTCTTGCGAAAGCTGGCGGACGAGCTCTTGGGAATATAATTGCTAAAATCCATAGTATTAAAGACTTTAGATATAAATCATATGAAAAAATATTCAACTCATGTATTGTTCCTATACTTGATTACGCGTCTGGTGTATGGGGATACCGAAAATATAAGTCAATAGACAATATGCAGAACAGGGCTGTTCGTTACTATTTAGGAGTACACAGATTTGCACCTATCCTTGCTATACACGGAGTTATCGGCTGGATCCCAAGTCAGTATCGGCGTTGGATCAATATGGTGAGATACTTGAATAGACTCATTCGATTTGACAACACCCGCATCACAAAACTAGCATTCAATATTGACTATGATCGCTGTAAAAGTAATTTGTGTAGTGAAGTAAAGGATATATTAGACCAGCTTGAACTAGGACATTTTTACGAACTGAAATCAGAGGTCGATTCCTAACATTTTTCGTCTGTATTCAGATATCTGGAGGAATTTTGTCCAAAACGTTTCAAAATTAAGAACTTATAGGATTTTTAAAACAGTCTTTGAAACTGAAAATTACGTTAATATGAATTTGAGTAAAATTGAGCTGTCACACTTAGCGCAATTTGGGGTTCGTGTTGTTTATTCTTTAGTTTTTAGTTTTCTATGTTGTGTCGTGTGTGCTGTTGTTTGTTTGTCTTTTTCATTTTTTAGCCATGTCGTTGTCAGTTTGTTTTAGATTTATGAGTTTGACTGTCCCTTTGGTATCTTTCGTCACTCTTTTAGAAGTGGAATTTTACCATTAAGAGTGGAAACTGGTAGATACTCCAACGAAAGTGTAGAAGAAAGACTATGTATATTTTGTAAAAATCAAGAAACTGAAACTGAGTTCCATTTTGTTTGATTGCCCATTGTATATTGAATGTCGAATTAACTTTTTTAGTAAACTTTTAATTGAGCAAAACATCACAGATTTGAATCATGCTGAAAAAAAGAACTTTTCAGTGTCTTTGCACATAAGAAAATTAGCAAAATATATAGTTCGTGCATTTCATAAGACGTCAGTTGCTGTATTACACTTATTTTGTTTTGCATGTTTAAAGCTTAAATTTTTGTTTAAAAATATTTTTATGTCTATATATTTTTGAAATTTACTTACGACAACAAAAGATTAGAATGTGATATAATTGTTATTCTATTCTATTTGAGGTGACTTATAGGTCCATTGGGCCGAGTGTATTAATAGTTATCATATTTTATATGTTTATAATCTGCACATAATTTACACATGTCACTGTAATAAATAATTTACACATTTCCCTGTAATAAATAATTTACTTACTTACTTATATTATGATTCCCTCGGTTTAGTTTGTGACAAGGATTTGTGTTTCGCTTAATCGATTTATGACTTGAAAAGCGGTATACAGTTAGGTGTGTTACAACACAAACAGTTGGGTTAATGTATTAGAAAGCCAGGAATAGAGGATGATAGTTAGGTTTAATTTTAATTTTATTTTCTAACTGTGGAGTGCTACCTGATGTATTTATTGGTACCAAATCAGGAATATGACCGTTTTCATATCGTTTAATTAGTCCGAGATTACTCTGACGTCCAACGGATGTTTTGCCAGACAAGCTGGGGCCGTGGGACGTCAGAGCTCGTCCCATTTCAAAAAGTGGATATTTGCCCACCCAAAATAGATGCGCTGCTTCGTCGCTTCTGATGCCGACTGACGGCCTTGGAATTATATAAATCGGGCATCAATCTGTTCATTTTTCATTTATCTCTTCATTTATGTAAGTTTCACCTTCCTGCCAACCTTTATTTTTCCATATTTAAACAGTTTTCACAGTGACCCATCGATTTCGGCATTTTGCCTTTCATTTTCAAAGATAATCACGTGACCACGAGAAAACAGTGATGATATATGCAAATGACCATAATGTAACACCTCGTTCATTTACGATGCAAGTTATCTAAATGTCCGAGAGCTTCCGATTGTAACGTGGTCAGAACTAAATGCTTCATACCGATCTCCTGTAAAGGAGGTGAAAAATCGTGATTGGCTACTAAATGTTAAACATCGATCTCCCATACAGGAGGTAAAAAAATATAAATATTTGCATATTTTGAGTCTCGAGACCACGAACTCTCTCGTAACTTGACGTCCATTTAAAAGTGAAAGTCAAAATGCCGAAATCGATGGGTCACTGTGAAAACTGTTAAAATATGGGAAAATAAAGGTTCGCAGGTAGGTGAAACTTACATAAATGAAGAGATAATGAAAAATGAAAAGATTGATGCCCGATTTATATAATTCCAAGGCCGTCAGTCGGCATCAGAAGCGACGAAGCAGCGCATCTATTTTGGGTGGGCAAATATCCACTTTTTGATATGGGACGAGCTCTGACGTCCCACGGTCCCAGCTTGTCTGGCAAAACAGCCGTTGGACGTCAGAGTAATCTCGGACTACGTTTAATGTGATTGTGCTTTTGATTTTGCTATTTCTGTTTATTTCTTGTTGTTATTTAACTTTTTTCGATGTTTAACCAAGTTTAAACTCATTGATAGAGAAGGTAAAAAAGCAAATTTGATATGTTTGAATTCATAAAAATTCGTTAACATTGGTTTCTTTTGGCTTTAAAAGTTTAATAAAGGTGCATAGTTTACGTAGGATATTATGCATTTTACATACTTTTTTTATGTTAATATGTTTTTACTTGAATTATGGTATGGACCATCGAAATATTTGTAAAACAAAAATCCGAGTTACCAATTAAAACCGGGGGAAACACATCAATTATAAGAGGAAAACAACGGAACAACAGAAGCACTGAAGTGCAACAAAAACAAACGCCAACATTTATAGAAATTAACTATTTGATACCAACTGCGTGAAGTTTCGAATTATAGCCAAATTTTCATAAAACGGTCGATTATGACAGGGTCAAATCCTAGTGGTTCATTTTTGTACCTAAGAATACATTACACCGGGAAAAAAAGTTCCACAGAAAAATAATAGATTCTCTCTAGTGCATTAATTTTCTCCACTGCTCCTGGTGGAATTTTTTTTTTTGGGGGGGGGGGGTCCAAAATTTGCATCGATAAGAGAAAGTGGTCGTTGTATTAAAACTTGTTTATCTTTGTATATTCTATGTTTAGTATATAAAAGAAGCATAATGAACGAAACAAAAGTATGAAGTGATACTCAGTTGGTAAATTTAATATTTGTAATTAATTCCTTTCTGTGGTGTTAGATATTAGTTCAGAAAATGTTTTAAGTTTCAAAATAATATAGAGTACGTATCAGCAACTATCATGAATGAGGAAAACTAAAATTTGAAAGGTTCAGCAATATTACATAAATAATAACCCTGCAGATAGTTCAAGGGAGTTCAATGGACTTAAAGTAAACAACATTGACCAAGGTTTATCTCGACAAACAGTCCTTCTATCTTACATAATACAACATTGACCAAGGTTAATCTGGACGTCAAATTGTCCTTCTATCTTACATAATACATGATGATAAAATTCACACAGTTATCAGCCTTTATATAAACATTTGTCACAAGAAAATTAGATGACGTCTTTTTTGCTGCTTTTAGTTTGACATTCAGCCGTTAAGGGTGAAATAAAAACATTCTGTTTACATATAAAAACATTATAAGATTGCTAGCAAACAACAATCATTCAGATTTGAAATCGTTGGGATGTAAGGATAAAAGTTACCGTGTGGCCTTCAATTTTGAACAAAACCCAGTAATAAAGTACTTCATTTAGTAAAACCTTTCGAAATTTTGGGTCCCCCATGCTCTTCAATTTTGTAATTTATGTAATTGTTGTAACTATTTGTATTCGAGCGTCACTGATGAGCCTTTTGCAGACACATCGTGCGTTTGACGTTCAAAATATTGTATCATAACTATTATTTAGTGACTGCTTCATGGGAGTGGTTTTTATAATGAGTATATAATCAGAATACAAAAGTCATGATCAGACGCCGAATGACATGACATAGTCACCTTTACCATTATGTTTGTATCATGATCTTCTGAACCCCGATAGGAAAATTGACTAGGATTATAAGTTTTCCTATTGAAGGTCGATGGTTTTCTCTAAACACTTCAGCTTTCTCTACCAATAAAAACTGGCTGCCACAAAATAGCCAAAAAGTGCTCCTCAGTTTGTTTATTCTTCGGCTTTTTGTATCCGTAAAATCCACAAAAGCAGTGGATATCTTTCAATGAAATCAAGATAACTGTAGTACCATATGAGGTAATTGTTACTTCATGTACTTAAAGAAAAATGCTGTCTCTTGCTGTAAAACATAGATATATTATACTAAAACAAACGGATGAGCAGATTATAAATTAGTAGAATCCTCGCACATGTGTTAACTTTAAGATAGAAAATATAAAATGATAACTAGCTTTTCGTGGCTTGTTTCAGCACTAGACACTGATTTATGTAAATGTTCGTTTAAACATCAACCAAAGGGACGAGCCTATGGCGAATATATTTATTGTAACGTATATATTTAACGTCTACTTCCAAATATATTACAAATCTTTGCCAATGTTATAAACTTTTCATTAGAAACTAGCAATAGTAAACTAATTATGATTTAAAACTGATATTTCAATCTGAATATCTTTACATTATTAAGTCAGAAGACTGAATTTGACTGAGAAATTTTTCAGATCATGTTTATTAAAATGACTAAGAAAGACTCAAATTCATTTACTGGTGGATAGTGGAGACAAAGACACAGACTAGGACATAGTATCAAGCGAGATTCATATTATTCGTTTAAAAGGCGTAGTTTAACACTTCATTTGTTTCAATTGGATGGATTTCTATTTGCATTGTCTTCAAGAAATAATTAATCTTCGCCGTGTGTTAGAAATGTAGTTTAGATGATTGCCCTGTATTTATATTAGCTTAGTGTTTGCCACAACAGAACTTCAATCATATGCATGTTTCCTGGTCTCAACATTTTTTTCAATACTTTTCAGCTCATGTTTTGTGTTGTCGACTTAATTTCAGCATAGACAATTTTTTGCTGTTTAATTGAAATATGTCATAATAGTTTCTAATGAAAGAAGAGGACATTTTTATCGAGATCATCATATGTAATTACGAAGCAATATGCTTGGACATTTTCAATGTCTTGGTCATTATAACTATTCATGTTTGAACTCTCTACCTTGTGTTCCTTCGAAGGAAATATACTATTTTGAGCTAAAACTGTTCAATCTATTAAAGTTTGATTCTATATAGCGTACTCCTTTGAAATAAAACTTATTATTTAAATTGACGTTGGACAATTCAATTCACACCTTTGACAGATTTAGTCAAAATAGTACGCTTGAAAAATGTGGTGTTAATACAAGAACTAAGTTTATTTCATTAATGTTAATAACTTCTTTTGCTTTGTTTCTGTTTTGTTTATCTCACGGAAAAATAAATTATCTAGGCGAAATCTAGAGCGATGGTCATCACCGCAGATATGGTGAGCGTATTTTAGGACACTACAGATATCCTCACGTGATACGTGTCCACGTATTTTCAATTATGTTGGAAAAGCTTAAAATAAAATTCGTTTTAAGATAAAGAAAATTGAACTTATTCATATTTTCAATGATGAATTGTTGATATTGGATTCGTTAAATTCTATCTTTATGTTACATTTATTTCATATGCAGGACAATATAAAAAAGAAGATGTGGTATGATTGTCAATGAGACAACTGTCCACAAAAGACCAAAATGACACAAACATTAACAACTATAGGTCACCGTACGGGCTTCAACAATGAGCAAAGCCCATACCGCATTATCAGCTATCAAAGGCCCCTATATGACAATGTAAAATAATTCAAACGAGAAAACTAATGGCCTTATTTAAATTAAAAAACATAACGAAAAACAAATATGTAACACATAAAACAAACGACAACCACTGAATTACAGGCTCCTAACTTGGGACAGACACATACATAAATAATGTGGTGGGGTTTAACATGTTAGCGGGATCCCAACCCTCCTCTAACCTGGGACAGTGGTATAACAGTACAACATAAGAACGAACTATACAATTCAGTTAAAAAGGCTTTACTCATCAGATGACAAAATACAAGTAGACTTGGCCGGGTACTTTTACATCCCTACAACAAAAAGACACTAGGAACAGATCTGAAAGTACTCGCAGTTATCTGACAGATTGTTCGAAGCCACTAACAACTAATAAAAAAATCATGCATCTAAGACTAAAGTTGTAAATCTTAACATCAAGAGTACCGTAATGAAAAGAGACAGATCATCTATATCAAAGAAAGCTTTCAGTAAATGATACAACATCGATTATGATTTAAATGAAATCATGTTTGATACATCTTCCAGAATTATACGAGAGAGAAAGTTACTTATGTAATATTCTAACCAATTGTCCGTAGTTTTAGTATGAAATTCTTGATTATTTGAATAGAAATGTCGTCAAAACATAGTGGTTTTGCATTTTTCTATTATTTCTATCCAGATTGAAAAAAGATCATATTATACTATTCAAAACCTTATGCTTGATAATATTATGTGGAAGGTGTAATGTCGAGAGCTGAAAGTCACTGTCAACTGATTCGAAGGGACCTTAAAAAGCAAAATATTTATTTAAAACATCCATCTAAAAGAGTATTTAACACGAAAATTGCATTGATTTTAACCTTTAATTATACTTATTTACAAAATATTAAGCTCTTTTGTAGTAGTTAGCAAACTGGCTGAAAAGACAGAACAACTGTTAAACTTACTAGAAGCGGTATTTAAACGATAATTGACGGTTGGTCTTTGTGTAGGTTGCATTGACAAAACATAAAAAGGTCCTTCAAATATTGCGTGGAGATATGGTTATTTTTTATGACTATTTGGCTCTATGTGAATTGTACGGATTTGAATGTAGCCCATATTTTGTAATATATGTTGATTGTAAATACAATAAATACAAAGGGAAAATACGAACTGGATGACCACTAATAATAACTTGAATAAGGAAATTGAACACGGCATTTTTTCTTTATTCTATATTTTGTCATTGTACAGTATTAAGAATTAATAATAATCATTGTAATAAATTGTTTGTAATTATACTGCTCTCATATGGCGTCCTTGATTGACAATAAAAATATTGTATTGTATTGTATTGTATTTGTTTCTGTTTTTTGTGTGTGAAAGGCACAACATCCCACTGAAATTGTATCAACAGATTTCATCTTGTAACCAGACAAAACATATTTTGTTATTTGTTTATCTGTTTGTTTTGTTTTGTTTTGTTTTGTTTTGTTCTGTTTTTTTTTTGTTTTTTTTTTTTCCTTTTATAGTTAGCAGTTAAATATCAATATCTGTTATTATACGTTTTAGACTGTGTATATTCATATCAAAGATATTTCCTTTTGGTTGTCGAAATAAGAAATTACTCAGTAATTCAAAGTGATCCTATATCTTACAAAGTAAAAACGCAGTAGTCTCCATTAAGATATATATTATCTGATAAAATTATGACTCGGACGTAAATGGACTAGTTCCATCTAGTAATGTTAAATTTAAGTCTATTATCTTCTGTATTTGTCATGATAGAGGTTCTGTCTTCACCTTGCCTTATCGATAGGTCGAATACTTTTTATTCGTTATTTTCATTTGTTCGTTGTTGAGTGCTATTAACATAAAAGGACGCGAATACAGGTATAGGTAACACTTAGCCCCAATAGCCAAGCACTTTTGTTGTTGACATGAATTATCATCGAAAGTAATATATTTATAATGTAACTGTTTACAAAAACTTATTTTTTCTCGAACGACTAAGGATTTTCTACCAAAGGAAAGATTACCGTAGCTGTTTTGCAAAATAAAGGCAACAGTAGTATACCGCTGTTCAAAACTCGTAAATCTATGGACAAAAAACAAAATTGGGGTAACAAACTAAAACTGAGGGAAACGCATTAAATATAAGAGGAGAACAACGACACAACATTAAAATGTAACACACACAGAAACGGACTAAGCATTAGACAAAATCCGATGAGAAAAACAAATGTAACATCAAAACCAAATACATGAATTTGGGATAGAAAAGTACAGTGACACGTCTTATAGTAATGTGATTTCACACTCAAATATAAGAGAAAACAAACGACACAACGGAAACACAACGTTAAAATGTTACACACACAGAAACGAACTATAATATAACAATGGGGGGGCGGCCATTTTCCTGACTTGGTACAGGACATTTTTAAAGATAAAAATGGTGGGTTGAACCTGGTTTTGTGGCATGCCAAACCTCGCACTTTAATGGCAATGTTAAATATAACATTGAAAAACCTTCGAAATTTTGGGTTCTCAATGCGTTTCGTATTCGTACTTTATTTGTCTTTTCAAAATTATTTTTATTTGAATTTGTAGAGGAAACGCGGATCCGGCATTCGAAATTAGAATGATTTTTTTACAGCTTTGAACAATGAACAAGTTTCGTACCGTAAAGTAAGCTATAGAAAGCTCCGGCAAGACACAAAGTCAAGCATTTTCAAAAAACTAGAAACAAACGTCAATTTTTTTTATTTATTTTTATAAATGAACAAGTTGAAATATCATGGACTTGTAAGGGCAGAAAAGTCAACACTGATGTTACGATGATAAAAACATATCCAAATGAAATGTAAATGTGGGTTTTTTTTTAACCAAATAAAGTTAAGGCTTGAGAAAACAATTATATATCCACACACATTAACATATTTGTAAGAGGCACTTTGTAGAATAATATCTTTCAGGGTAGAGTCGGCTCGTACATACGTATTTAACGACAAGACCTCAGAAACAGCTGTTTATTTTTGTGGTATTTTTTTTGCAATTTTTAAACAAACAACAAGAGGTCTAAAGCCCTTGTCCCAAAAAAAATAATAAAACTAAAACAATATAATGAAAACTGGTGGTTGACAGACTGAAAGATTGTGGATAAATTCTGACTTCATTGAATCATATACCTATTATTACTTCTTGAACTTCTAGTAGCAATTATTGATAATCTATTGTTAGAGAGGTACATGTCTAATTCTTTGTCCTGATATTGGAACAAAACTATAAACATGTGCCTCTCACGACAGATTACTTCAAAAGACCTTTGCACAACTTAGACGAGTGACCTTACTGAACCAGTATTTAACTACACATATATAGATGCTTATTTCATGCTTATAATTCACATGTAGACATCCTCAAATGTTTCATCTTGAAAAATCTAATTTTTCATTTCGCATGCACTGAAATATTTTCGCATCTATTAATATACCAGAATTTACGTTTAGAAATACTTATATATACATGCATTGAACTAGTATTCTTGTCCCATTTGAAATGATATGTTTTGTGCTAAATTTCTATGAAGAAACGTTTAAGTGTGGTCTTGAGTTTAGTTTGAGGATGAATATTTATAACCAAATGTCACGGTGTAAACTTGAGTAGAATTGGACATTCACACATATTTATCCCCATACTTTTTGTAAGTGCTTGGTCTACACTAAGTGCAAGCAATGCATCGTTTTTCGTTGGTTACTGTCTGTCATTATTGTTCACTGTGTCTAAACCACACCGGTAAAATTTGTTCGGACTCGATGGTATCTTACATCCGGCACAATGACGGAACATTAATTGACAGAAAAAAGCTAGGTTTCTCCTTATTTTTATTTTTTTTATGATATCGAAGAATATATATACATATACAACTATTTTCTATTGTGATATGCGATATTTTCTACAACCGTTCTATGTTAACGGAGAAATAAGTAAAAATGCAGGCAAAAATGGAGAATTAAGTGAACCTTGCTTCGAAACTGTTTAATTTCTCGTTAAATTGTTCACATTATACGGAAAGAAAGGTACGGGAAGATATATACTGATACGGAGATTGCAAAACTTGTTTCAATGAACATCCCAATACTTGTATTTCTGAGTATGGAACGAAAGAAATGGGTCATGTCAAAATGGAACTGGCCGGTTTCGTCAATGTTAACCACCCGGTTTGGTCATAGATTTCACAATGCATAACCCGGTTTGGTCAAATAAAAAAAAATCATTATTGCATTGCATTATAATTGATAATTTAACTTCAGTGTTAAAAAAAGAGTTTTGTGACCGGGTCGTTGGAAAACTTCTGGATATTTTTGTCATTGTCCCAGTCGATATCATGGAACACATTGTGAAAATGGTAAGTTGGTTTTGCAGTTTATTTTACTTTGGATAAAAAAGGAGGAAAAAGGCATCAATGTAACGCTATTCCATAAAGATATTAGGTTTACATTCATGTAGAACTTCCGATAAAAACTGTTTTTCAATTGTTGTTACTGTAATGATCTTTGCATGAAACTGGGAACATACATGCCATAACTGTAATGTTCTTTGCATAAAAATGGTTACATACATGCCGTCAACTGTAATGTTCTTTGCATGAAACTGGTTACATACATGCCGTCAACTGTAATGATCTTTGCATGAAACTGGTAACATACATGCCATTAACTGTAATGTTCTTTGAATGAAACTGGTTACATGCATGCCATTAACTGTAATGTTCTTTGCATGAAACTGGTTACATACATGCCATTAACTGTAATGTTCTTTGCATGAAACTGGTTACATACATGCCATTAACTGTAATGTTCTTTGCATGAAACTGGTTACATAAATGCCGTTAACTGAAATGTTCTTTGCATCAAAACTGGTTACATATATGTCGTTAACTGTAATGTTCTTTGCATCAAACTGATTACATACATGCCGTTAACTGTAATGTTCTTTGCATGAAACTGGTTACATACATGCGTTAACTCCTTTAGATAGTACCTACTATTTTTCCAAAATAAAACTGTGCCGTTAACAGGTCTAGTTAACACTGAAAACATAATTTACTAGAACCATGTATTTTTTTTGCGATACATCAAATGTAAAAGGCTTCATTTGTACATAACACAATTGATGTCATTACATCAAGAGAACTACTCTTTTTAATTGCATATATGGTGTTATATTATATGCCTTTTTGTCATACAGCTCCTCAACTGACAAGTTGTTATACATTCTTGGCTTTCAATTGTTAGGTTTGTGTCATCCGGGGGAAGATTAATCCAGAAAAGCGATTCCGACACATGAAATATACAAAGTGTTATTTTTGTGAACAGGTAGTTCTAAATATATCATTTGTCCGGAACCTAAGTTATCTCGAGATTTATGCTCTTCTATGTCGGTACATTGGAAATTCCAATAATTGTTTCTATCTTCATTGATCGAGACAAAATTATTTGAAGAGCGACTATTGTGTTTGCACAGAAATTTGATTTTTTTTATTAAAAGTTTGTGCTTTTGTTTTGCAGAACTTACACGTAAGTGTTTTGCTCTATTTTTAAATGATGTTATAACAAAACACACTACATCACATTTATAATGTTTTCGCATAGTGGCATTTATTAAGCTGATATTTTTATGTTTTTAATACCATTATAAAACGCATGTTACCAACAAATACAGAAACACCTCAAGCGTTTGTGACATGTTACAAGGCATTTTAATTCGAACAGCTTCCAAATTCCATCCTGCAAAATACAGTACAGAAAAGAAACCTTTTTTCCAAGAACTATTACCGACTGGAACAAACTACCGGATAACATTGTAAATTGCACTTCAATAGACTTTTTCAAGTCTTCAATTTCAAAGCATCAATATTAACTCAATTATAACACTGTATAACATCTTACATTATTATACAAAACATTTTTATTTTTTTTATTTTTCTTATTTTTTAAAAATTGTACATTTTTCAATCAAGACTACATTTTTCAATCTATGTCTTGTTGTAAGTTTCCTCCTGTGACATAATCTTCAATTTGTTGAAGGCGGTCACTATATGGTAGAATAGAATAGAATATCATAGAGCTTAATCACATAACTTACATTTCAATTCTCTAATGTTTATAAAACAATTTATTTTTTAGATTTGGCAAGACACTTAAATTTTAATTCCTTTGATAACATCACCGTTTATGAAAAAGACATTAGTTTATACACTACTTCAAGTTTAAATTTATTAAAACATTGATTTAACTTAATTAAAACTTGTTATATCGTTTCTTGTTGTCAACAAATAGTTTACAATGTAAGATTTGTTTTCGTTCAGGAATCAATGTATAACTTATGTCTGATTACAGCTTGTGTTGATGGACCTTGTTTAAATGGCGATCACTGTAACCAAGATAATATCAACTTTAATTGCCAATGTAGACACGGGTACACAGGGCATTTATGTGAAACAGGTTATTTATTTTTATTTTTATTTTTTTACCTTCTATTCGTTTTTATTGTCTTATAAAGTTTTCATTATGATATATCTGATAGTTCTAAAACAAGGCAGTATCAAATCAAAATAGGAAAGAAGTATATTTGTAATTATATTATCTGGATACCAACACAGCATTTGTTGGTCAGAGTACTTTATTATGCACAGCTTAAGTGTTTATCGTTGGATATTTCTCATTTCAGAAATAAAGGAAGATCGTAAGTCTATCTATAAATCACTTACTAAAATATTAGGCTTTTGATTTTGCACGCCAGAACTCGCGTATTTTGTCTACAAAACACTTATCATGAATGTGTGTTGTAGACGGTTTAAAGAAACAAGTTTTTTTTTGTCAATTTGCAATTTTCTGTCAATCAATATATCGTTATGATTTTAAAATTTGATTAAACAGTCCTATTAGAACAATTCTTAAAGATCTATGAATGATGCATCTAAATTTGTTAGTCATTTGTATATAATATATTGATTCAAATAATGACACGCCATCATACTAAATGTCAAACTATTTCAAATTACTCCTAAAAAACACATGAAATGACATCCGCTGAAGTGTTTGCTGATACTATTGACTTAAGCAAAGATGCATGCCCATTAATTCATTGGAAGGGCTTGAAATGTAAATCTTAGAATAAACTCTATCAGTATTAGAAAATGTAATATAATTTACTGTAACATGTGTAACCAGCATTGAAAACTTATCAATTGTAGAATTGTAGCATGTAAAAAAAACACTCTTCCATGCAAACACGGAGGACATTGTTTCCATGATAACAATGATGTGTTCTGTCACTGTCACTCAAATTATACTGGGAACACATGTGATGCTTGTAAGTTGTACAATTATAATTATTTATCATTATTTTCTTTCCATTCAACAAACAAAAATATCAAATATAATAATCTATTATAAAGTACGTCATTTGCAATTAAAAGAAAAACACGTTCTTGTCAAATGCTCATCATTTTCATCAACACACCACTAAATGGTCTGATAACCATGTTAGAAGAACTGCTCACCCTTCAGAGAAACCATTTAATATAAGTATACTAGGTATAAGTAGTGCTCAATTGTTAGTTATCTTGGTATAAATGTAATGCGGGCTCGTAGTGCTTTGTTCATATGTTGATCTTTTGTTTATGGTATTGTTTGGTTTTGAGATTTATTGTGCCCGATATCATTCCCATTTTAAACAAACTTAGTTGCACTGTTGCTTATTTGACACAGGAAAGACGCGTGGCAATAACTAATACTAATATTATTATGCCGTACAAGAGCACACCGATTCACTTGTAATATTACCAGAACATTAATTTATTGATAATCGAGGGTTTGCAATGAGTTTCAATGAAAAATAGAAGTAATTGTCGTTTCAATTACTGTTTATTCATAATTATAAAAAAAACTCCAACAAATATAAATTTCGAAGCGGGATGTAGTCTTGTAATGAATTAGATATGTTTCAATATTGTACTGTAGTTGATAAAAGAGGAGGGACGAAAGATATCAGAGGGACAGTCAAACTCATAAATCGAAAATAAACTGACAACGCCATGGCTAAAAACGAAAAAGACAAACAAAGAAACAATAGTGCACATGACACAACATAGAAAACTAAAGAATAAGCGACACGAACCCCACCAAAACTAGGCGTGATCTCAGGTGCATTGGAAGGGTAAGCAGATCTTACTCCACATATGGCAACTGTCAAATATGCAGCAGTAGCTTAACTTATATGTCCGTGCTATCTGAACATGGACATGTGATAGTGCGAGTTGATCCGTGGATCATGGACATGTGATAGTGTGAGTTGATCTGAACAAACTGTGCCCCTCTACTCGCCGACTTGTTTCTTTATTATTATGAGGCTGACTTCATGCAGGAACTTCTTAGGAAGAAAGACAAGAAGTTAGCAATATCCTTTAACTCTACTTTCCGCTATATAGATGATGTTCACTAAAGAATTCAAAATTTGGTGACTACGTGGAACGCATCTATCCAATCGAACTAGAGATAAAGGATACTACAGATACAATTAAGTCGGCTTCATATCTTGACTTACATCTAGAAATTAACAATGAGGGTCGGTTGAAAACAAAACTTTACGACAAAAGAGATGATTTCAGCTTTCCAATTGTGAACTTTCCATTTCTAAGTAGCAACATTCCAGCAGCACCTGCATACGGGGTATATATCTCCCAATTGATACGATATTCCCGTGCTTGCATTTCCTATCATGATTTTCTTGATAGAGGTTTGCTGCTCACAAGGAAGCTATTAAACCAAGAGTTCCAAATAGTGAAGTTGAAATCATCCCTTCGTAAATTTTACGGACGCCATCACGAGTTGGTTGACCGTTATGGAATAACCGTTTCACAAATGATATCGGATATGTTCCTTACGTCGTAACTACAATCCCCTTCCCTTTCATGAATATGACCTACCGAATTAGACTATTTACCGGATTTGTAATCACATAAGCAACACGACGGGTGCCACATGTGGAGCAGTATCTTTCGTCCCTCTTTGATCATAATGTTAAAAAGCCATATATTAAAATTTTTTAAGGTGTCCCTTAATTTTTTTACAGAAGTAAATAGTATGATTACCGTGATTCATTTAAAGTTCGATCTTGATAATTCTTAACGCCTTTGTTGATGTTGGAAGAAAGCAATTGTATAGTCCTCATTTTGTTATTTTATGTTTCACGTACATGCGTAATAAGGTTTTGCTATTATTTTCAGTGGTTCCACCTGATGGTGAGTTCATTATCACTTTTGTGCAGTTAAAGCAAACAGTTATATCGTACAGTTATTTTTTGTTTCTATAAAAACAAATCTTGCTAGTAGGGTTTTAATAATTTCATCTGAAGCACACACGTTTTTTTTATGTATTGTAGTTTTGTTACATTTGCGACTGACTACGTCAATATATTGTTGCAAGCCAAATTAACATAGTTTTTATCATTGCAACGGTTGATAATATTTTGCTACCCTCACATACACGTATAAAAGTATATACATTGTCTAGTAAATATTAGTTAACAATAACAATCAAATACTTTACCGAGTTGTCAATCATAATTAAAACTAAATATTGACTTTTACGTGTTCTTGATACCTAGTTCCTTTATTTTACTAACATATTCTGAATATAAGATCAATATTTGTAAATTTCTTCACCACAAATTTTTTTCTCGGATAAGATGTAGTACTTGTTGAATGATTTAAGGTAGCACGATACAAAGATTTCATACAACCAGTTCCCCAGTTTTAAAATAATGTAACTTTTTTCATAATGCTTGAAAAATTATAAAAGTGGTATTTATGAATAGCTAACAGAATACTCTTTCAAGTTAATGCAAATTATGCTAGTATAATACAACAATAATGTAATCAATTATAATGTTAACTGTGTTTATAAAACTGTACCAGAAATTTCCACTTTAAGTTGAAATTAGCTTCTTCATGGATACCCCGAGAGGCTTGATTTTATAATATGTTGTTCGTAGAGCCATTATCTACAAAAGGGTGTCTCAGATTTTGGATAGAATTTATATGACAAATTCTACACCTAATCAAACAATCTCTACTTTTATCTGGTAAGGATGTTTACACTAATTACAGATTTATGAGAGAATGAAATTAGATAGGAATAATTTGAGACACCCCTTTGTAGCTCCTGCTGTTGTCATTAAAATAACGTTTATATTTCTTGTGTAGTAATAGAGATATCAGAGCTACATTCATCCAGGTGAACTGACAAAAATTTTGCCATTAATTGCATAATAATTGATTACATACTGATTGCATAACAAAACTATTTCATTCATTTAAATGATCTATATATATTAATTTATATGGTCATTGAAAGCAACAACATTTTAAAGGTTTGAGATTGGAAGCAAAAAATCTTTGTATTGTGTTACCTTAAAAGCAATAACAACTTGCAATAATTTTACTCGAGTAAAAAGGCTTAAAAACTTGAGGAATATCTAATCAAGCTTCAATTTCCTCAAAGGTTGTCTTTCAAATCCATGTCAAAACGGTGGACATTGTTACCATGACAACGGCGAATTTGTTTGCAAATGCAAATCTGGCTTTACAGGAAATACATGCGAAAAAGGTTTGTAATATATCTATAGCAATTATTGAAAACCAGCATTATAATTATGGCATGAATAATGAGAGAAGAAATCATGATTGAAGTGCTATAAGATAGACGCATAAGCTCAAACTACCATTTAAGCATGTGTACTGGAACTGAATATAATGAATGTTAAAATGAGAAGTGATTAGTTATCAAATGTACCAGTATTATAATTTAGTACGACAGACGTGCGTGTCGTCTTCATAAGACTCATCAGTGACGCTCATATCAAAATATTTATAAAGAAAAAACAACCAAAATACAAACAGTTTTCAAACCAAAAATACACAAAATAGAAAAACAAAAGACTGAGCAACATGAAAAAAACAGGGGTGGTGTAATGTGCTCCAAAATGGTTAGGATATCCTGCATAACATGTGGCACCCGTTGCATTTATGATACAAACCCGTACCTATATTGCATCTTTGTATGATTTTCTTCTGTTTCAGCAATACAGAACGATGGTATGTAAAATACTTTTGTATACAATAAACACGCAATCAGATCACTTTCAAACTCTCGTTTGTCAAAATCTGACTTAGTGAATAACAAAAGAAGTGTATAGTCAAATATAAACGACAAAAAAATAACAGTTGTTCTCTTTCCTTTTAAATCAATTTGTGTGTGTCAATGGGCAATCTAAATAAGGTGTTCAATTTTTCTAGAATGAGAGAAGTTATTGTGTTTGTCTTTCACTGTACTTTATGCGAGTTTAATATTTAAAACGTTCGAAAAGTGTTTATATTTTAATCAACTAAATAATCATCATTTTGTTTGTTTCTTACACTATAATAGATACCAAAGGTATTTCTAAAATAATATATGTAAAGGTTTAAGCGTTTGCCATCTAGGCAAATTAAGTGGGCGTGTAATTTCATTTAAGTTATTAAAAATGCTGTAGTCAAAAATAATTTCAAAAAGTACAAGTTTATCAAAACTGTTAAGTTTCAAAGGATATTTCGTTTTGAAAATGGCTTTTGTACTTATTTCAAAGAACATATCATGTGATGTCAGAAATTTATGTGGTATATAAGAAAAGACGCCAAAGTTAACATAGCATCGAAAATCATTATTCAAGCTAATGCTACATCACATCAGTCTATTTGTGACATTTAAATTTCTTATGTTTTAACTCAAAAGCATTTAAAGAAGAAAAATATTTTCCGTGGTCGTCAAATGACGATTCATAAGTAGAAAATATTTAAATTTCTTTTATTCTTTTTTCAGTTTGTGACAGTAATCCCAGTCGAAATTGAGGTTATTGCTTTGACGACGATAACTCTTTCGTATGTGTATTCCATTCTGGATTTGAGGGATACATTGTGAAAATGGTAACTTTTTAAATCAAAGCAATTAAATCAAAACCAGAATCGATTGTGCCGCATTTAACAATTAATTTTTTCGGCTTAAGTGAAGACATAAAAATAAGCACCTTTTAGTATACTACACCACTTTTTGTGGCGAAAAGTACTTAATAAATCTTCTAATACGATTATATCTGCAAATGGTTTCAAAGTGTCAGTTGTTCTTTATATCTTTTTTCTTACTAAAAATTGCATTATCTTTTCAGTCGAATTAAAGGTACATATTTCTGTCTAATTTTATTTCTACGTATTATGTCATAAAATTTAATGTTGAAAATGATTTCGGGATTTTTCCCGAAATGTTGAAAGAAATTATTAGTCATGAGACCTAGCATATACATTTGATATTTTCGGAAAAAATCCCGAAAATATTTGAAGACATCTGTGTTATACATTTCGTAATTAGTTTATTTTTGTCGGGATATTTCCCGAAATGTGTTTCAGATCTGTTTGTTCAAACACTTTAACAATATATATGTCATAAAATTTAATGTTGAAAATGATTTCGGGACATTTCCCGAATAAATAGTTGTCATAAATACATTTTTACCACAAATATTTTAAAACTTTCATATATTTTGGGAAATTTCCCGAACATTTAATGCAAGTTTTATCAATTATAAGAATAAAAACATGGAATATTGTAAAACTTGTGTATTTCTTTATGAAATCTGCATTCATTTATAGTAAACAAAGAAAAAGATTATAAAAAGGAATAAAATGGATTTTACTCTTTTAAAATAGAGTCTGTTGTACACGCTGGTACACTAACCTGGAATTTTTATCATTGAGTGTTTTGGTCATTTTTTCTTCTTCGACATAAAAACTTTAAATAGTATTATTTCGTACATTGATATTTCAGTCGACTGTTTTTGTATATTTTATAAAACATTAATTGCTAGAACAGACCATAACACAAGCACCAACGACGATAAAACCTTACACGTTATTTTCAGCTGAGCAAGGAACTACAATGCCAAGTAAAATAGATCTTTCAAATGTATCTGCAACTGATGTAGCAAGATATCGCACAAAAACATCTACATTAACGTCAACACCATACCCTACAACAACTGCCACAGATGTATCATCGAAAACACCGTATCCGACAACAACTGCCATCACAGCAAAAGCAACAGAAATAACACACCCAACATCAAAATGTCCCCTGCTACAACCAATGGATCAAAAACAGAAACAAGTACAACTTTTTTACCTGACACAACAAAAAATAGAAAGACTGGTACTATTATTTCTAAATTTCATTTTTCAGGAAAATAGTGGGTTTTTTTCAGAACTTTAAATCATAATTTCTACATTCCTTATTTATTCACCTAATCTTTAGGAATAAGAGAACAAATTAGACTCTTGAAAATCAGCATTTTTTAACATTAACTTCTGAAACTTAACGTGGAATGTATTTATATGCATTTGACCTGTCAAAAGATTTTGTTTCATAATATCTAAATACTTTTTCTGATATTACGGTACCATTTAAAGAGTTCGTATAAGTGAATGAATCTTTAACAAAATAAGACAAGTTGATTGAATCAATAAGACAGCAAATACATTGTATACGACACCGATAAAAAAAAAAAAAAAAAAAAAAAAAAAATAAACAGGTTCCAAAAGTATCCGTAATTTGTCTATTTTCTAAAACAATATTTGAATTCATTTTATATTGAATATGATAGACTTGCAACTATCATCTAATTCTCAAAAGGATGAAGTCATTTATATAAGAAGTTTGAAATTGACTGACTAGATTCATATCTATGAAAGATGTGAATCCTTGCCTTTGCTATATCAATATGACCTTATTGAACCTTGCTTTGTGAATAAAAGCATTATATGTGTTTTCGTACAGCAGGTATTCCGTACAGGTACAAATTGCCACAGATCATGAGATACTGAAATAATGCACATTTACTATTTATTTTTGATAATATTCATTTTATTTTGCAACCATTCTTAGCAGTTGAGACAGGCGCTGGACATAACACGGATGGCAACGTGAATCCATTCATGAGTAAGTATGAAATTAGTTTTTTTTTCAATTATATCCTTTATCACAAGCAAAACAAGAATGTGTCCTCAGTACACGAATGCCCCACTCGCACTATCATTTTCTATGTTCATTGGACCGTGAAATTGGAGTAAAATCTCTAATTTGGCATTAAAATTAGAAAGATCATATCATAGGGAACATGTGTACCAAGTTTGAAGTCGATTGGACTTCAACTTCATCAAAAACTACCTTGACCAAAAACTTTAACCTGAAGCGGGACAGACGGACGAACGGACGGACAGACAGACAGACGGACGGACGGACGAACGGACGCACAGACCAGAAAACATAATGCCCCTTTACTATCGTAGGTGGGGCATAAAAAGTATAAACATTTATATCAATTATCCAGGGAAAAAGCATCAACGGTAATATTTAATGATAACAGAAATGTTTGGACTTATCATACATAAACGCATTTTACTACAAGTGATACCATAAATGAATATTAGATATTCTTGCTGAAGTTATATTTTGGTTTATTTGGTGTCTCAAATGAAAGTAACGATTTTAAAACTACAAATACGATTTTTTTAAAAGTTTAATATGTGTTCGTAAGTGTCACCAGCAGCTGTTTCAACAATGAATTTATTTTTTCAGAGTGCTAAAATCAAATAACTATATAACCACATAAGTGTTAAATTTAACACACCGAAAGTTAAACGCACCTTTTTATTATAATAAACTCCTTTAACATCCCTACACCTCAATTGTCCAATTGTTTTATACCTTTGACCCTAGGATATGTTGACCAATTTACAATCACATGTGTTTGTACGACCAACTATCAATAATGTGACAAAACAACCTTTCACTATCTCTTCTGCTAAAGATGTAGACACCAGGTCAATCCCTAGTCCATCTGATTCCCGTCTTCGCTTTTACATATTCTGCTTTGAGCGTTCCCGATGAAGGTAAATCCATAAAAGCCCCCCGACCGCAACCAATTCATTAAGTGTTAATTTTATATATTTTTTTATAGATATTAAAATGTGTTCTCTCCTTCTAGTGCCAAATGTACAATCTTGTGATAAGCAAAATCTTCTTATGGATTTAGCCAAAAGATCAGTTTTACGAAGTGTTAACGATACAAAATGCTTATCAGGAGAAAGTGTACTATCCCATGCTGTGGTGTTGGCTCGATGTGCCGCACCAAAAAGATAAAATGTAAATAATGTTGAATGAAAACACATTTATTACATTACAAAGTATCGGCAATCACACGGAAACCAACTGTGCTCCTCTTGTTGACTTATTTCATTATTCGTATGGACTGATTTCACACAGTTCTTATGGAATGAGGAATTTGAATATTGATTTGGATGGAGATAGTAGATATATATAGGAAGATGTGGTATGAGTGCCAATGAGACAACTCTCCATTTAAGTTACCATTCATAAAAGTGAACCATTATAGGTAAAGGTACGGCCTGCAACAAGGAGCCTTGGCTCACAATGAACAGCAAGCTATAAAGGGCCCCAAACATTACTAGTGAAAAAACATTCACACGGGAAAACCAACGGTCTAATTTATATAAAAACGAGAAACAAGTATGAACTACATAAACAGACGACTCATTGGCACTCAAACCACATCTTCTTATATATATTGCATTATCCTTTTAATTGAACGCCACCCCGCAATAGAGATGGTGCCCTCTTACTAAGTATTTTGAAGCTTGGTGACGATTTTTCATTCGAATTTGAGATAAAGAATACAAGATTCAACTAGGTCTGCCTCATATCTTGACATTCATCTAGAAATTTACAATGATGGTCTACTGAGAACTAAACTTTAACGACAAAAAGAGATGATTATATCTTTCAATCTTAAATTTTCTATATAGAAACGTTCCAGCAGCGCCTGTTATATATCCCAGTAAATATGTTATTCCAAGGCATCTATTTTCTATCATGCTTTCCATGATGGAGAGTTGGCTGCTTACAGGGATTCTTTTAACCCAAGGGTTTCAAGTGGTGAAGTTGAAATCATCCCTTCTAATATTTTACGGTAGCAATAACTGGTTGGTTTTGAATATCTGTGTGTCACAGACGACGACGGGTATGTTTCAATTGTTGTAACCACAATCATGTCAACCATTCCTCATATATGACCAACCGGATTTGTACTTTATCGACACCCGCGTCGCATGTGGTTCAGGATATGCTCTATCCTTTATTCTGAGTATCCGAGATCACTCCAGGTGTTTGGTGGGGCTCCTGTTTTCTTTGGTTTTTATGTTACCTGTTTTGTATAATGTTGTTTGTCTGATTATTGTTTTCCGTATTTTTGCAATGTTATTGTCACTTGTCAGTTTGGTTTCGGCTAGAGAGTGTGAATATCCATTTGATATCTTTTGCCTCTCTTTTGTAAATCTTTTAACGGATTTACGTTTGCAAAATCTTTGTTTAGTTTAGTTTAAACATATTTATTTATAGTGGATTGGGAAACAAGTTTTGCAACTTATTTTAATCCCTTTCCACTTAGCGGGTGCGAGTGCTGCCTTGTAGCGGCATTAGCCTGCTCTTTTTCGAAATCTACAAGGGTGTCTATAACGTGCAAGAGATATGGCTCCCTCATAACACGGGTCAGCCATTTATCGTCCCCTTCCGACGGACTATCATCGTTTCCTCGAGACCATACTCGCAAATGGTGTCAAGGGAGAGCCGAAAATTCAGTTCCTGAAATTTTCTTTCCAGTCTTTGTTTAACATCAACACGCATGATATTCAATCGCTATGTGTCTAGAACATAGGCAATATTTTGTTTTTAAATTACATCTTTACAATCAAGCGAACAACCGATTAATTTTCTGAAGTACAAATTCGTGAAATATATGTCACTGGAAACATACAACAAATAATATATAAGGAGGAATATAGACACACATTACTTGACGCTATGCAAACGGTTGAAAATCAACAAAACAAACTACCAAACAACAAAATGATTATTTAATTACCTGAAATACGAGTCAAAAGTAAAATCACAAAAATATTGAACTACGGGAAATTTCAAAAGGAACGTCCCTAATCAAACGGCAAAATCAAAAGCTCAAACACATCAAACGAATGGATAACAACTATGATATTCCTGACTTGGTACAGGCATTTCTTTATGCAGAAAATGGTGAATTGAACCTACATTTATAGCTAGCTAAACCTCTTACTTGTATAGCTAGCTAAACCTCTTACTTGTATAGCTAGTTAAACCTCTTACTTGTATAGCTAGTTAAACCTCTTACTTGTATAGCTAGCTAAACCTCTTACTTGTGTAACAGTCGCATCAAATGCCATCGCATTTGTTATGCCAACAGTTTATCAACCATTCTACATTTTATCGTTTACAGAATAGTAGAAAGGCCATTACTCATAAGTATTTTTTTAAGCAATGTGTTTACTTTATTTTGTGTAAATAAATTTAAAGTACGAATTTATTTCCATGTATTAAATATGTAATACAACAAGTTACGTCAAATGAACATTACGAGTAACAACCTGCATATTATTTGGGAATAATTAATAGAGCGCGAGTTAAATAAACATACGTGTATTAATCTTTTGACAGACGTACTTGACTTGAACATTCATTTTAAAGTCTATTTCTACTTAGTAGGTTATACGGTCATTATCATATGCATATGGTAGTCAACATTCTCAAACTTTTTTTTTCGAATAACTTAACTTTTTTGTATTTTCTGTTAAAGCCGTTGTTATTTGTCATATCAAATGGTCTCAAATATATAATTAACGTAAAATAAACGGTATATTTAAAATTGTGTATTTAGCAAAAAGTACAAAAGTGAACATTTACGTTTAATGAAAATAAGAGTAATTTCCTGCATAAAATTATGACTATAATTAATCGAGCGGAGATGATATGTACATGCATGTCATTCATGTATTAACCTTTTGACAAATGTACTAGATTTTAAACTTTCATTTTAAAAAATCTTTCACTTCTTTGTAGGTTATATATGGTCATTATCCTATGGTAGTCAACATTCTCAAACTTAAATTTTTTTTTCGAATAATTTTTGCGTATTTTATCTAGTTGTAGTCCGACATTATTTGGACGTTGAGCAAACCATACAAGAATTAATGAATAAAATTTTATTAGATCTGTTAATATTGACATGTCCACTTCTTGACCCTTTTTATGACAGTTCTCATTTTACTATATATTTTTGAATTTTGACAATTGCGTATATGAAAAGGATATGGAATCAACTTCTTCACAGTAAGTTTATTGTAAAATACGCTGAACATTAAGACATTTTAAGAGTAATCTATTTCTTTGAAAATATCATATATCAAAACGAACCGGCATTCAAAATTAAAAAAAAACAAATATTTCTTGTTTGCTCAATGGCGTATTCCTCTTTTACCTTTATATGTATATCCTTTCGTTCATCGAATTACTTGCTACCAGACTATGTCTTAACAATATTAATGATTTTTTTTTATGACAATCTGTCAAGACATGATTTGACTCACATTCTACACACTTAAATCCTCCTTCAGAGCTTTGTTACGATTGCATTCCCTATGTGAAATTGAAAAATTGTATAAAAGAAAAAATCCACAATGCATTTCAATATAAAAATGGCAAATGCGCTATACACTTGATTAGGATACGATAACGCATATTTTGTTAGTAACTAACAAATAGTTAAAAAAATGCTACACAAAGTAACAATTGATCAGCATACAAGAGTTTATTCAGAGACATATAAAAACAAGAAAATCAATGAAAGAAGCCTGATAATTAATTTCTCATTTAGATTTATTGATGATCTATACATTAACAATCCTGACTTTTCTGATTTTGTTTCTTAAATATATTCTCTAGAACTAGAATTTAAAGAAACCATATACATGGCTTCTTCGGCCTCTTTTTTTTTATAACTTACACCTCGAATTTAACAAAGGAGATCAACTCAATACCAGAATCTATGACAAGCGAGTCGATTTTCATTTTGAAATTTTTACCAGCAATATACTATCTTCACCTTTATATATATAGGACACACATTTTGGAATTCAAGAGTTTGCAGCTACTACTCAGATTTTATAAAACATCAGCGGTGTCTGAGACAAAAGCTGATGAGCCAAGGCTATATCAAAGTACGTCTCGTCCTTTTTCTAAACAAATCTTTATTGTAAAGTACTAAGACCTTGTTGACAAATATTCCATATTAATTTTACAACACATAAATGATTGTTTGATGTTAATTGTATTGCGTTTATTATGTGTGAGAGGTTGAGCTTTTGGTTCTGCCATTTTCAAAGGACTTTTCCGCTATGAATTTCTCTTGGAGTTCGGTATTTTGGTTGTTTTACTATTTGCAAATAAAGTTGATGACGCTCTAATGTGTACAAATCTCAATTTACTACTCTTCTGGCAGAGTATGTTACAACTCATACCACTGTTCCTTAAATGTACAGCACTAGACCAGAAGCGTTGAAATGATCCCAGCAATGCAAAGTATCACAACATACTGAAATAGTTATTCTTGAAGAATGTTCGTGACACATTTCTCACTGGATTAACACATAACATATTGTTTTTCAACATTCAACATCTGTTTTCAGCTTTCAACATTCGTTTTCAAAAACACATATCGTAACTAGGTACTTTTTTTATCAAATAAGTTGTTAAACACTTTTGACACGACTCTAACTTCATAACTTCACATACGGTTGACATGTTTTAAAATAACCATAGACACTAATAGAGGCGTTGGTCGTCCTCATCATTTTTTCCATGAATGATTTGCTTCTTTCTATTATATTTCTTCCAAATAATGTACACACGGTCAAACTTCAAAGTCATCTAATAGTTTTCAGGGTTATATTAATAAAATGGTCATGTTTTTAAGAAAAGTACTATAAAAGGCATTTTGGTTCCGACAGCAACCGTCCAAGCACCCTGAATCTAAAACATTTTGTTGTAATTTATTGACTAGAAGTATTTATATTTTTTTATATCCAAGACTGAGAGGAGGTGGATGCAAATATGTATATTTTGTTCAGGCAAAATATGTATAAGTTGTCTGGTTATGGTTGTGAAAATATTCCGCAAAAATATATCAAAACATGAAATTGCTGTTTCTTACATGTATATTTAGGTATCAGGTTTCCGAAAATATTAACAGATATCATTAAACAAAATCTGTTTTCGCTTCAAAATTACTTTTTGTGACGTCATGCAAACCTAATGGCTGCTTGAAAATTCTATGGTCTGCTTCGGATAGAAGTTTACTAATTTCGGAACCATATTCATGAATCAAAGTGTTTTAAACAGGAAGATATACCTATGGCAAGACTTTGGTTCAACTTCGGAAACTTTTCAAGTGTATTTTAACTTAATTAAAGCTATCGTCCAAGAAAAGTTAACCGTCAAGGTCATACAGATCGGGAAATTTCAGACAACGAGTTGTAAAACTGAATACAAAGTTAACGGTATGAACTTTAATTCTATTTCAAACATTATTTACACTAAAACATAATTATAACTATGAAATTCTTTATTTGTTTTTCATAACAACATCATACTCACGTCAACGTTTTCGTAATCTATAGGTCTATAAACATTGAAATTTGGATGTATACATATACAGTGCATGTAAAAATAACGGAAAGCCATCAGCATAGGCAAGCTTTGGAATATTCTGGGAGAAAAATAGTACAAGAAAAATATAGTTCTGGTCTAGTTCCAGATACATACAAGCAAACCAATTATACTGGAGAAATCTTTGCTGCAGTTAAATGCCTTCAACAAGTTCATCAACTTAATATAGTTGATGTTCACATAAAAACAGATAGCGAATATTTGGTAAGGGGATCTCCAGTGATATTACGTACTAGAAAAACAATAACTGGGAGCTAAAATCATACGGAAAAGAATTATGGTCAGAAATTGACAATATGTCAACAAATTTAAAGGTATCTTGGGAACATGTTCCACGAAATTTTGAAAATAAACAAATCGAGGCTGACAAACTTGCAAACAATGCACTAAAATTAAAATATTAAAACATAATCTACTAACAATATGCAAAGTCAACAACTCAAACAAATCGCAATTGATGAGAGTGAATGTAGTGATAATGAAGATGAAACGATTCCGATGAAACACCGCGCCAAGTTCTGCAAATCAAAAAGCAAAGAACATTAGCAATAAGATCAGCTCGCCATCATTTGGTGTTATTTTCGCATTAAGAATTGAAGGTTAACTTCTATCTACTGCTGAAGATGTCTCAAATTTAAAACAACACTGTAAACTGTCAAATTGACACTACAAATAAACAATTTCAAGAGATCAATGATAATTTTGTTTCCTTGGCAAACACAGTAAAAGTGCAAACTAGCTCAGCATCAGCCGTTGAAGAAGTGTTAGCACAAACCCATATCATTAAAGCGGACATTAACTCTAATTACAAAACTTCCGTTGACAAATCTAAAAGTTTATGGGATAAAGTTAATGCAGTGCTCCAAGAAGTAAAATCGATTAAGACATCTAAAGAAAATTTCGCTATGCAAGATAAAAATTGCCCAAATAAATACATGTACTCCAAATCGCAAAAGAGAAGAAAAGAATACAACCACAACAAAAATTATATCGGGAACATACAGTAATGCCGATAAAAGTGGATTAGTGTAGAACAAGCCAATCAACATCACCAAACACACCAGAACCGTTTTTGAGACAGAGGTGTGAACAAATACCAAACGTTCAGTATCATGTGAGAGAATTGGAACGTCCCAAATATCCATTATTTGAGAGAACAATAACAAGAAAAACTTATTCCTGATAGGAAGTTCTACACTGAAAAGAATGTCAGCAAGCAAAATAACAACAAATAGCATCACAACAAAAGTAAAGACCATCTATGGAGGAAAAATGAGGGATATTGAGGATTGTCTCGTAGAATATATATCGGAAGGCAAACTCGACTCTGATGATGTGATAGCTGTGCATGTTGGAACCAACAATGTGTCTGATAAAGATACGATTCATACTATAGTAAATGATTATAAAAATCTTATTCACACGGTGAAACAGAGCTTACCGAAAACGCAAATATTTATTTCATCAATTCTACCAAGGCCTTCGGATTACAAGTCAAACCAAATCACGGGTAGTAAGGTCGTCATATCGAGGAGCGTTTAGGAGTGATTTTGTCATAATTTGGTTAATAGGCGAGTTACATTTTCAGAAAAGACGCTTAGTTTTCGACTTTAATGCACCCACCTAACACACCTGATTTTTTTTACACGTGATTGGTGAATATCTCAACTTCATTTTATGCCCGATCGTAAAAAAATCGTACGGTGCAATTTTTGTAAAAATTGAATTAAAGTCGAGAAATGTTTTCAAAATCAAAATTGATAACCTGTGTTTCAACGTAAATTAATAGCTTTTAACTTCCCTTTCTTTTAATACAATGTATTGATTTTTTTTCGTATAGTATATCTTAAAATATCACCTAATAGTTTTAAAAATATAATATTGTGTTTTATTTGCAACAAAAAGTAATTTTTGTAACAATTTTGTCATTATTTCAAAAACCGACCCCTTCTTTTCAATTTCTTTTGGTTGTTTTTTCTTATTTGATTTTGTTTTGAATCAAAATCATATCTAGTACCCATGCCAAGTTCATAACTAATTTAATACATATTGTGTTAACTCTATTATTCTGCATTTTGTGCATTTTGCTGAATTTGTTTCTACAATCCAGGAAGATTTGCTTGTGAATAAAAAGGTATTCTACATGAACGGTTTACTAGAACCATATACTCCCTTCCTTCCCAAACATGTGCGGGTAAGTTACACAACGTATAGGCTACAACAAAAATTGCAAAAACACTTTGGAAAAACTATTGTCATACAGTGCCAACAAGGACAAGGACAGTCTAATATTGTTTACAGCAGCTCAATTTCTCTCTCTGAAGCTATCAGTACTGCTAACCGTCTTAAAGCCGATATGAAACCTATCAGAACTCATGATTTGAGTATTGTTTCAACACCTGATTGTGACGAAGATCTCATATTACACAAAGCTGCTGGTATAGTACGTATGCATATTGACGATGTTGTAATCCAAAGTGATGCATATCCGTCACCTGCAGATACCTCCTTAAGGTAGCACAATACAAAGATTTTTCATCCCCAATCAGACACCTTTAAACTGCTGTAATTCCACTCATCTGTCTTTAAATTTTATAAATGAGGTACCAAAAGAAAGAAGAAGGATTAATCTTTCAAATTGTGGTAATTTCATTATGACATAATTATTACATAATTAATTATTATGTAATTAGTTGCCATTCTTTGATCTCCATACTTGAATGAATTTAGCTTTTTTGTTCTTCATAGCATCCTAAACATTTTTATAGATTCTTGCACAACACAGTTTGACCTCCAAAACTGTGTCTCAGATTTTTCCTATTGTATTTCATTCTCTCATAAATCTTCAATGAAGTTTGCAACATCAATTCATTAGAGACCACTAAGTTCAATTGGGTATAAAATTTGTTCTACTGATGTTTTTGGAAATCAGTTTTGGAGGTCAAGCTTTGTTGTACAAGAATCTATAAAATATTTTGGGATGCTATGAAGAACAAAGACGCTAAATTCATTCAAGTGTGGACATTACAATATAGCGACTAATTACATAATAACTAATTATGTAATAATTATGTCATAATGAAATTATCACAATTTGAAAGATTAATCTTTCTTCTTTCTTTTGGTACCTCATTTATAAAATAAAAAGAAGGATGAAATGAATTACATCAGTTTAAAGTTGTCTGATAGGGAGTGACAAAATCTTTGTATTGTGCTACCTTAAGTAAGTCTCAGAAAATTATGCCCCCTATTTTAAAAACCATTCTTATGCTGGATATTAGATGGAGATTCCTATGAAACTGTAAATAAAGACAATGACCTACCAACGGACAAATTGAGAAAATGTTTGGCCTTAGCAGAAACAATAGTTTCAATCAGTAGAAATTCATTTACGCCTTTCAATCTTGGCTTAGCATTACAAATGCATTATTTATATGGTTCTAAAAGTCTGGTCGAAACTTTACATAGTCATGGGCTCTGTGTTTCATACAACGAGCTGAGACGGTTTAGCTTAGCCGTTCATGAGATTGAAAAGATTGAAAATGGAACATATGTTCCTCAAGTTATTTGTGCATCTCCGGGGGAGGTAACCCTCATTCAAGAAGGAGCAGACAATGTAGACATTAATTCTGAAATAATAGATGGTAAGGATACGTTCCACTCAACGGCTAGGGCGGTCTTTCATGTTCAGTCTTTGTCTCATACCAATGAAGCTGTGAATGAGATGAAATCGTGAAAAAAATTACTTACGATCAAATTAACGACTGTACAAGCTTGTTTAGCACACAAAAGGAAGCCGATACAAGAATCGTTTTACATACTCTCCATGCAGACGAACAATTTAAGAAGTGTAATGTTATAGGGAGAACGATTGTCAAATGTTCTGACACTGATGTTTTAGTTCTCTGTTCATTACTTCTCTCAGATACTAAACACATACGAACTATCGCTATTCAAGGGTTCTGTCACTAGTGGTAAGGATGGTAGGCGATAAATCCCCGTGCATGAGTTGTGTAGTTCCCTTACAAACATAACACGTGAAATACTACCAGCAGCCAATGCCCTTACTGGTTGTAACACAACATCAAGTCTCTTTGGCATTTGGAAAAAGTCTGTTTATAAGCTTTTGAATTCGACATCTTCAGATATGGCGGGTCTATCACAACTTCGTAACTTAGATATTGACACCTCCATCTGTGTTGTGAGAAAACTTGTATCTAAGTTGTATGACCCAAAGGGCAAATATAAATCAAGTCACCACGCCTTCCACCAAGCGAAGTTTCATTTAAACAACACGTTCTAAGAGCCAGCATACAAACAAAGATAAAGATGACACCATACCAAGCAAAGCCGCCAATAGGTTCACCCTATTAAAACGGTTGCAAAAAATTTTTGCAGTGGTCCCACCTCAGTTCTGTTCACTGGACTTATGTCATCAGACTTTCTTCAGGATTTAATTTGTTCTTGCAAAGGAAAAAAGATTTGCAGAGAATGTGTTTGTGTTGAACAAAACCTTTGTTGTAGAGAACTATGTCCTTGTTAGGGAAGTGATCTCTGTTCTAATATATTGACGAGCCAACAGAGCCCTGACGATGAAGACGACGAGGAAGCTCTTCAGGCTTGATTTCAATTCTAAAATATGAATTTAAATTTGTTTTAGTGTTAATAAATCACAAGATGAAATGTCGCATTTTGTGATTATTTTTTTTAATATTGCGTTCCGTGAGATAAGAACATGGACATGAAAACTCCTTATTTAAATAATCAAAACCCTCTGTGTACCCTAAAAATTATTCAAAAAAAAAGAAAAATATAAAAAGAAATAAAAATAATAACCTGCCAGACGGTCCCCGACCTTGACGTGGTTGGTAGGCTTTATACAAATAGGAAGCCCTCTTTATAGTTGATGCGACAAAAGACGTCTACTTTTGTCACCATTTTATTTAGATATTTATCTCACTTTTTTTCTTGTATCTTTAAAAAATTATCATTATTATGCATACTAGAACAACATTGCAATATAAAATAGTATTTTAAATGTCAAACGCATTCGTATTTATTCATATCTTGCCAAATGTATTGCTATTCTCGTATCCGTGTAGAAACGTCAAAATGGCGTCAATTATCGCCCTTGCAACGTCCAACGTTTCACCTACCTGCCAACCTTTATTTTTCCATATTTTAACAGTTTTCACAGAGACCCATCGATTTCTGCATTTTGAATTTCATTTTTCAAAAATTATCACGTGACCACGAGAAAACAAGTTATGATTTATGCAAATGACCATATTCTAACACCTCGTTCATTTACGATGCAAGTAATCTTAATGTCCGAGAGCTTCCAATTGTTATCGTGGTTAGCACTAAATGCTTAATACCGATCTCCTGTAAAGGAGGTGAAAAATCGTGGTTGGTTACTAAATGTTAAATATCGATCTCCTATAAAGGATGTGATAAAAGTATAAGTATTTGCATATTTGAGTCTCGAGGTCGCGAAATCCCTCGTAACTTGAAGTCCATTTGAAAATAAAAGAAAAATGTCTAAATCGATGGGTCACTGTGAAATCTGTCTAAATATGAGAAAATAAAGGGCGGCAGGTAGGTGAAACTTTCATAAATAAAGAGATAAATGAAAAATGAACAGATTGATGCCCGATTTATATAATTCCAATGCCGCCAGTCGGCACCAGAAGCTACGAAGCAGCGAATCTATTTTGGGTGGGCAAATATCCACTTTTTGGTATGGGACGAGCTCTGACGTCCCACGGCCCCAGCTTGTCTGGCAAAACAGCCGTTGAACGTCAGAGTAATCTCGGACTAATAGCGTATGTAATTTTCAATTTGAGAACCAACGTTAGTATTTTGCATAAAGTAAAATAAATTAAATTTCAAAACCCTGCAGATTCTAATAAGTTCATAATTCTAAAAAGGTATAAACTTTGAAAATGTTCACGTCTGACCTTTGACCCAGATTAAAACAAATATGCACCATATTTCACTTTTACGACCGGGCAAAATTAATTCTTCACATTTTCCCCTTTCCAAAGATATATAATTTAGCCGTGTGTTAGATAGGGGCATTAAAAATATTTTTTAGGTCTGAATGTTACTCGCCTATAAGATCCTTGAGCGACACATAAAAACTCATATGATGAATTTTCTAAACAAATATAATATTTTGTATGTCATGCAATCAGGCTTTCGTGTATATCATCCCTGTCAAACTGCTATGACTTCTTTATTAGATACATGGTTAAAAGCCATGGATGAAGGAAATTAAGAAGGGGCAGAATTTTTGGATCTGTGTAAAGGTTTTGATCTTTTAAATCACAAACTGTTCCTTCAAAAATTACCGAAATATAAATGTTCTTATGATTCAGTTCAGTAGTTCACTTCGTTTTTGGCTGATAGACATCAAGTCGTATCAATTTTAAATACTTTTTCAGATGTATCTACATTAAAAGCAGGTGTACCTCAAGGGTCCGTTTTCGGTCCTATATTATTCTTAATATTTATTAATGATTTGCCTTTATGTAATCCTAATCATAATACTGATCGTTTTGGTGATGATAGCATTATTTCTGTTATTGAAAAAGACAAAAGGTATATAAGTCAAACACTCAATGTGAGCGTCACTGATGAGTCTTTTGTAGACGAAACGCGCGTCTGGCGTATATACAAAATTTAGTCCTGGTATCTATGATGAAATTATTTGTATTAGAAAATATTTGTCATTGGGTTGATGAAAACAAAATGTTAGTTAATGTGTCAAAAACTAAGACAATGTGTATAGGTTCAAAATAAAAACTGTCTGTCAACGACAAATTAAATATATCTGATTTATCAATGGCCAACAAATTAATGAAAGTCACTGTGAAATAGTCATTGTATTTTTATTGATGCCACTCTTTCTTCGTATTATCTCATATAATAAAAACAGTTAATTCTTCATTAACTTTATTAAAAAGAATCAAGAAATACTTGAATCATAATGCATGAATTCTATTTTACACTGCTTATATTCTTCCACATTTGGATTACTGTTGTTCAGTATGGCGAAACTGTAACAAAAGTGTAGTTGACTTTACTAAAATTGAAAAAAGGGCAGCTAGAATTATTCTAAACGAACACGAATCGATATTCGTAAACCATCTATTGAATTATTTAAGGTTTCTGGTATTATTTCATTTACTAAGAGAATACTTTACCACAAGTCATTAGTAATGGACTAATCAAAAAATGAACTGGCACCAAAATAACCAATTTGCTCAATAAATTTTAGAGGAATACGATACAACGACAATTTTTTTTTTAAATCGTATCATAGAGAACACTTATGATGATGCCCTCGTCTAAACATGAAGTTATGCGCAAAACAAATACGTTGATTGAGAGGGATTAAAGGTGCAAAGCTACAAAAAAAAACTAAACAAACAGCAGTATATATACGGCTGCAGTGCAGGCAATTTGGTGTCACGATATCTCAGTAGCATGGGTTCGAATCCCGGAGAGGGAAGAACAAAACAATTTGCGAAAGCAAATTTACAGATCTAACATTGTTGGGTTGATGTTTAGACGAGTTGTATATACATTATGTACACAGCCATGTATCACCATCATTGCTGGTGATCCGATGGATAAATCTGTTGTAGAGTTGTCACTGACTCAGACGTACTTATTAATATAATTATTTTCTGTGACTGTATCTTGCATTAATTTGTAGAATCCTTTACTATAGATAATTGAGCTGATCTGTAACAATAACATCTCCATGCCTTATATATCATGTACTGTAGTACGACGCTAGATTAAAACTGACGAGGAAAGGTAACACACGGCCACCGAAAGCTTTATTATTGAAGCCCAGGTGGTCGTGTAGTCTAGCGGGACGGCTGCAGTGCAAGCGATTTGGTGTCACGATATCTCAGTAGCATGGGTTCGAATCCCGGCGAGGGAAGAACAAAAAAATTTGCGAAAGCAAATTTACAGATCTAACATTGTTGGGTTGATGTTTAGACGCGTTGTGTATATATATATATCGATCCCTAACATCACTGAAGAGACATTTATTGTCGAAATCCGGATCTGGTGTACTAAGAAAAATATTGACACCGTATGTTTGTGGCATAACATCGTGGCCACAAGTTAAAAAATGTTTTATTGTTTAGTATTAAATTTATATTAAGATCCATTTTGTTACATCTTGTGATCAATTTTATTTGGCAATCGCCAATGGCAGTCAGCAGGGTTAAATAACATCAGTTGTTCGACCTGTTAGTCACATGCGTTTTGTTTAAATATACTTTTTCACCTTTTGGTCTTTTGGAAAATGTTGTTTGTGCTGTTGCGGTTTTTATCCAACGCAATCATAGGTTTGAACGTAGTTTTCAATTTAGACTCGTTTATATATATATGAAAAAGAAGATGTGTTTCTTTTGTTTAAGCCTATGTATTTAAGAAAATGTGGTATGACTGCCAATGCAACAACCCTCCACAAGAGACCAAAATGACACAGAAATTAACAACTATAGGTAACCATACGGCCATCACCATTGAGCAAAGCCCATACCGCAGAGTCAGCTATAAAAGGCCCCAAAATGACAATGTAAAACATTTCAAACGAAAAAACTAACGGCCTAATTTATGTATATTTATTTCTTTTAAGGAGCAGTTGCGGATACAAAACTTAATCGTGTAAAAAAAATGAGGAACGGAAAGACGGAATCTCAATTACAATATACCGCCCGCTTTTTGAAGCGGGTTACGGTATTTTTACGTAGATAATTAATGATGATTGCATTTGTGATATTTTTTTTCCAGTTAATTTCCGTTATGGATGAACATCGCAGATTATCCATAGTGGCATTACCTGCCTTGATGCAGCCTCCACCAGATGATATAAATTTTATTTGTCAGCCAGTTCTGACCCTTGCGACGCTATTTAAATAAAGTCGTCATAGATACCAGAACTAAATTTTGTATGTACGCCAGACGCGCATTTCGTCTGCAAAAGACTCATCAGTGACGCCCACCGCTAGATCAATCATTAACAATCAGGGAAATAATTGTAGGAAATATTGTACACTTTTGGAATGGGAGAGATGTTATCACTTCTTTCGCTAGCAACCGACATTCCTTCTTTGAAGCTACAGGTGAAACCCCTGAATCTTTGCTCCAAATTGTATCATATGTTAACGTTCTTTTCAGCCAGAGTACCGGTCGAAATCATACGCTTTCTCCGAGAAACAGAATATTTGTTTTTATGCTATGGTAACGATCGTATCCGTCATATCATATGCTTTCTGTAATAATTGACGTTAGTGTTTCGAGTATTAAAGATGAAATTCAAGCATGTATACCTATTTTTTAAGACACATATAGCCGTCTCATCCATTGGCCTTCTTTGAGTGAATGGCAGGATAGGCCGATAACAGAACCACAAGAACAATATTATTCAGGACACAGACATTATCACTGCATTCATACTCAAGTTGTTATATCGAACGAAGGCAGGATAAGTTATGTTGAATGTAGATTTCCCGGACATCATAACGATGCTCAGCAATATATGTTGATGCGAAATATTGGACAACAACTACCTTTCTGATGGAGCTATTTTCGCTGGGCGACAAAATATATCCAAACAGACACCCAGTATTGACAGTTTATACTAGACAACAGATTGTTAGAAAAATCCCGGGATATGCAGACAAAATGTAACAAGTTAAATAGACTGATAACCAACTATAGAGTTATGGTTAAACACGCAATCGGAAACACACAAGACAGCGATTAACATCTGTTGTGACCATATGCGCTGCCTTCGTGCGTAGCCGTAAAGACTAACTTACCTAACAAAAAATAATTTTACTATGTATATTTATGTGTTTGTTTTTTTGTTTGTTTTGCTTTTTCATTTTGAGATGACCCCTTTTTTTAAAACTATAATCATAAGTCTAAGATGTAATCCTAGGTATAGACCTAGTTTCCGCAAATGTCTATAAGTAGATTAATTATGTTTTATTTATGTAGTTGGTATTTAGAGAGCCTTATTGACAGTTGATTTAATCCAAATAACTTACTCTCTTTAAATGAAGATATTATTTTTTTATTAGTATTATTATTATTACTGCAAAGTACTGTTTTTTTCAATGCTAAATCTCCAAAAATGTACGGGGAAACTTATAGACTTTGCAACGTGGCCTAGCAACATTTTAGGTGAATGTTTCCTATATGAAATAGATGGTGGTTACAGATATTCTTTATTATAGAAATATACATCTAAAAACATTAAATTTAAGTTATTCATGCATCTTTCCGTTCAAATGTAAACACCAAATTACGTAGCATTAGAATAATGAAAACCGCACTAAATCGAGAGAAAAAAGCTACCAAGATTTGTCAGATGACTGTTCGGAACGTTATGATTTTTTGTTCGTTTAAGACCTGTCATTAACATTCTGTATACCTTCTGTTGTAGCGTATTTTGCAAACCGATAAAACCAAATAAGAGAGAGAAAAAGAAATAAGCAACTTATTTCGCAGGAGTGTGACACTCCAGACAATATAATAAAAAACCTGACCACCTTCAACAACATTGTAGAAGCAAATCATACACATGACAACAAAGAAAATCTAATCTTTGATTAAGACGGTCATCCTAACAAGTGTGTTGATGTGCAGGTAACAAATGCGGATGATTCAATCAGGTACGACCCTTTTATTGTTACCGATTCTAGAGAAAGTTGCGATGACCATGATGTAATGGATGACAATGCAAATTATTCGACGGATACCACGAATTGTTTACAGCTTAAAGCATCAACAATAGATCTACGCGATTTGTGTCGTGACGATTATGATGATGTAAAACAACTTGGAATGCAAAAAAAAAAAGAAGAAACAATTCGAAATTGTACAGCATGAGAAAGAGGCAAAATACTTGGAAAATATTCATTTTGTTTTAAAGTCAAAGAAAGAAAGTGGACGAATTTGAATATTAAAAACTTTACTATCGAGCGAGAAGGACCTACAACATAATAAGGAGATAATTGGTTTTATTAACAAAAAAATAAAAAGACGGCAGAAATAGTGAAATACACTAGGACAAAATGCAAAAAAAAAATACAACATAGAAGATGAGGTCAAGGTACATCTGACAGAACAACAAAATGAAATGGAAACAAATGAGAGAGAAAGGTAAGGAAAAAATGTTAAAGACTACACACATCAGGATATGTGAAAACAAAGCCCAAAAAAACAGAGAAAAATGATAATTGCATTGCAATACTATAATAAGATTCAACAACAGAAATGACCTGTACATAAACACATGATAAAGGTCATAATTCCGCCTCAGCAATGATGAATGGGCAAATATATCACCAAACCCTTCAGACATGGTATCAGAAAAGAAAATGGTTGAGCTTACGTAGAAATTGGAATAAATCTATTTGAAATGAAATTTGCAAAGACAGATGTTTCACGTGTGTTATCCTTCACATCAAACAGGAAAAAAAGAAAAGGTTCTCGAAAAAAAGTATCACAATCCTCTACCGGAAAGGCCAGTTGCAAGCATGGGAAAAGGAAATTGCATATTTATTCATTAACCATATAGAAGAAACCAAAAGAAGGAAAAACATCCTTGAAGTCCTTGTAAAAACGCCATCGAATTGCGTTCACAAAAGAGTTAAAGTATAAAAGAAAATTGGTCCGAGAAAGAAGAGAAGTCAGCAATAAAGTTGAAAGCATTAGCACAACAAACTATAAGTACAATACAATTGCAGGCATGCCATCGGGAGCTACAGAAATAACAACTACACACAATGTTTAACTAAACATGTTTAAGACAGGTCCTGTATGAGGAGGTAAGTTGACATAAACTGTCAGTAGAAGTAGAAAATGAAAGCAAGAAAATCAAAAGATATACACAATACGTTGGTGCCGATCCGTTCACGATCATTTGCATTACAGAAAAGATAATTCGATAAATGCCAGATTTCAAAAAGTATTTGCGATGCGTACTTTACTTTGATGCTCCGGAAAGTAGTTACAAATATCTCATCTTAACAGAATAAGCCCTTGAGATTTTGATTTTGCCTTTATAAAGGACTTTTCGTTTTGAATTTTCCTTGGAGTGCGGTTATTTTGTTATTCTTCTTTTGATTGTAGAGATGAACCTGCTATTCCTGAAGTTTGTTAATGTCAGGGGATCAATGATCTCGTAAAAACGACTAAAATAAATCGTCATGTTGTTATATTGAATGTTGACAACAACAAAATAAACGTTGAAAGACAAATGTTGAATGTTGACAACAAATGCTGAAATCAAATGTGGAATATGGAACTAGAATGTTTCATGTTAATGTTGATAAATGAATGATGAATGTTGAAAAAAGACGAATTTAGAAGGTTTAAACCGAAGATTTAAAGTAGAAATCGAGTGTTGAATGTCGGAAACAAATGTTAAATGTTGGAAAAGGAACGTTGAATATTTCAAATGAATGTTGAGTGTTGAAATCGAAAGTTAAAAATAAAAAAAAGTATTGACATATTAACAAATGTGGAATGTTAAAAGTGAAAAAAATGAAAAAAAAATCTGTTTGTATTTCTTGTCTCAATAACGTTTACACCCTTTTACTTTAATATTTATACCCTCTCGCTCTTCGCATTTTTTGCTACCGTCTAATGTTTTGATACTGAATGCTTACAGTTTAGGACAGGCTGACATCATACTGGTGAAGCATATATGTTGTCCGGTCGATTTCCGCCGCGGGAATAACCAGCGAATTTGCAGATCTTACATTTTAGGTCTAAATTTAAGAAAAATAGTATTGTTCGGTGTTCAGTCTGCATAACAACGTTATTTCTTACGGAGAACGTCTCTCATAAAGTTGTCACATTTACTACAGATACAGTTAAGTCGGCCTCATATATTGACTTACACCTAGAAATTGACAATGAGGGTCGGTTGAAAACAAAACTTTACGACAAAAGAGATGATTTCAGCTTTCTAATTGTGAACTTTCCATTTCTAAGTAGCAACATTCCAGCAGCACCTGTATACGGGGTATATATCTCCCAATTGATACGACATTCCCGTGCTTGCATTTCCTATCATGGTTTTCTTGATAGAGGGTTGCTGCTCACAAGGAAGCTATTAAACCAAGAGTTCCAAATGGTGAAGTTGAAATCATCCCTTCGTAAATATTACAAACGCCATCGCGAGTTGGTTCGCCGTTATTGAACAACCGTTTCACAAATGATATCGGACATGTTCCTTACATCGTAACTACAAACCCCTTCCCTTTCATGAATGTGACCTACCGAATTAGACTATTTACCGGATTTGTTATCACATAAGCAACACCACGTAGTTTTTGGTGGGGTTGGTGTTGCTTATTCTTTAGTTTTCTATGTTGTTTCATGTGTTCTATTGTTTGTCTGTTTGTCTTCTTTCATTTTAGCCAGGTGTTGTCAGTTTATTTTCGATTTACGAGTTTGACTGTCCCTTTGGTATCTTTCGGCCCTCTTTTAAGACGGATACATTAAAAATAAAAAATATAGTCATCCTTAACGACAGATAAAACTAGAGGCTCTAAAGATCCTGTGTCGCTCACCTTGGTCTATGTGCATATTAAACAAAGGACACAGATGGATTCTGACAAAATTGTGTTTTGGTGATGGTGATGTGTTTGTAGATCTTACTTTTACTGAACATTCTTGCTACTTACAATTTTCTCTATCTATATAGACTTGACCCTTTAGATACAGAGGAAAATATTTTGTAAAAATTTACACAAAAATTTACCAAATTAATGAAAATTGTAAAAAAAAATGACTATCATACATGTCAACTCACATGATATTCGCATGTAATACACGCTTTTTCAACGGTTTACACGCGAAGATTTTGTCACATGGCGTGTACACGCTTTTTTCCACTTTACATCCCATTACACGCTTTTTGGTTGTTTTAATTTTTTGGTCGTTAGTGATATCGCTGTTCTCGGGGTTTTTTTTTCACAGTTGGAAGATAAAATCCGAAAATTTCGAATTAGCCTTTGTTTATATTTTTATGCCAATATGGACGACAAAAATAAGCCCTACAGGTAAGTTAGTGAGTAGTTTTTAAGGTTTTGTGACTTTCTTTTTATTTCAAATTCACTTTGGGGAAATGTCCAGAAGAAAGAGGTCTCTTTCTGGTCCCGTACCATCGTCCGAGGAACCGATTGCTAAGAGAAAACGATACTTTTGTACTTATCAAAAATGATGGGAGTCCGAGTTCAAATGGGTAAAGTAAAGCGATCGAGGGCCGAATAATGCGTTGTGCACTTTATGTAATTCCCATATTTACATTGGATCATCTGCAAAAAGTGACCTTATCCGACATTCAAAAACTGCTGCACACTTGAAAGTTGTATTATGTCAAAATCAGTCCAAGTCGAGTTCTTCCTTCCTGTCATGTTCTAAAAACCCTTTAAATGAGAAAATCACCAAGGCTGAGACACTTTTTGCATACTTTGTTGCCGAACACAATCTTCCATTTGCAATTGCAAATCACTTCACAAAACTTTGTAAGATAATGTTTACCGACAGTGAAATTGCCAAAGGTTTTTCATGTGAAAGAATAAAGACTACACAAATTGTAAAGAGGGCGGTCAATCCAAGTCTTTTGAATAGCGTTGTTCAAAAATGTAGGTCACAGCCCTTCACTATTATGTATGACGAAAGTCAGGACAAATGCATGGTAATATTAGTAAGATTATTTGATAATGAATTACACATGCTTCTAACTAGATTCTTGGACATGCCTATTGTCAATATTGGAACTGCTGTTAATCTGTTTCATGCTATGGACCAGACACTCACAAAACAGGAAATTCCGTGATCTAATGTCTTTGGTTTCATGTCAGACAATTGTAGTGTTATGAAAGGCAAAGACAACTCTGTAATGTCACGTATTAGAGAAAGACAGCCGCTAGTAATGGACATGGGCTGTATTTGTCACCTAGCAAATGTGTGTGTAGGGGCAGTTGTGAAGCTGATTCCACTGTCTGTTGAGGACTTGATCTTTGATATATATTGCCATTTTAATCAAAGTTCTAAAAGAAAGGGAGAGTATAAGGTATTTTTAGAATTCCTAGACATAGATCTATTAAAGATTATCAAACATGTGAGTACACGATGGCTGTCTCTGAAGAAATGTGTAGACCGTACTCTACACCACTGGCCAGCACTATTATCTTACTTTAAAAGTCACAAGGACGTTGAAAAGGAAGGCCGAATTAAACGAGTTGCAAAACTGCTGAAAACCCCTGAAATGAAAATGTATTTTCTTTTTTTGATGATGTAATGGAACCAGTGAATGACTTCAAAAGGTCAAAAGGTTGATGAGAATCTTTTTGAAAAGATTTGTGAAGACATCAGTCATTGTTGCTCACACAGATGTAACACAAGTTCCATATGATGTTGGTGACCATTTCCTTCCTGATGATAAACTTGTTGTGGGACTGCCATGCAGAGGTTACATTGCAGACCACCAAGATGAAATTGGTGTTGAAACAGAAAAGAAATCGTACAGGTTGGTATTACTTCTTGTTGTCAGTTGTTGTTGAGGTTGGTAATACTTGTACTTTATAAAGGTATATTAAAATATGTCATATGTAAAGTGTACATGATCAATAACACAAATTTATCTTTATATTTTTCAGAACAGCCAGAAACTTTTATATAAAGATAGTATCCAAGATGATTGATAAGTTTCCCTTCTCGGACACCACTTTGCAGGACATTGCTTTTATAAACCCTAGAATGAAAACCAAGATAGTATCTGACTCTGGTGAGTTTTTCTGTAAATTATTAACAAAGAATTATACATCTTAAACATTATCTATCATTTGCAATCAAAACTACATGTGTGAGAGGACAACTAACTATTTGATAGAGTATTCAATGGTATTCAAAATTTATTTTTTTCTTTCTTTTTCAGTTACAAAGCTGGCTACCAGGTTTCCGCAGGCCATAGGGTGTGAAAATACATCAGAACTTCTAGACAAGTTTACAGAGTACCAGCTGTTATCTCCTGATGATCTTCCCACCCTTGACCAGGACATGTCATCATTCTGGGGAGAAATAGCAGAAGTTGAAGACATCTTCAATGATAAAAAAAAAACGTTTTAACATACTCTCAAAGCTTACTAAAGCATTTTTTGTTTTACCAAATAGTAATGCTGATTGTGAAAGAGCCTTTTCTATCATAAAAAAAAGATATACAAAGAATTTAGATCTGAGCTGAACAATGATACATTATGTGCACTTTTGTCATGCAAATTTAATCAAACTGGCAGTTGCTATGAGTACCAGCCTAGTTGTGATGTGCTGAAAGCAGCAAAACAGGCCACCATTGAATATAATAAAAGTTTACAGTAGAATGTTTTGTTTTTTACATTAAAAAAATTGTATTAAAGATATTAGATATTATAGATAAAAGAAGGTGTGGTATTAGTGCCAATGAGACCACTCTCCATCCAAGTCACAATTTGTTCATTTTAACTAGTCCGCATCGACGTCACGCGTTTTCACACGCTTTTTGACATGTCATGACATGATTTCCCATGGTCAGAGAATGACATGTATGAACTATGAAGGGCAATAACTCCTTAAGGGGTCAACTGACCATTGTGGTCATGTTGACTTATTATAAGATCTTACTTTGCTGAACATTATTGCTGTTTACAGTTTGTCTCTATCTATAAAACTAGTAGTATTCAATAACCAAAAGCCAAAATTTCTTTAAAATCTACCAACTAGGGGGCAGCAACCGAACAACCAGTTGTCCAATTTATCTGAAAATTTCATAGCAGATAGATATTGATCTGATAAACAAATTAACTCTTAGCTATGCTTTCAGAGTACGTATTAACAGTTTACAAAATTTAGATTTTTTTTAAATACTAAGGCTTTTCTACCTCAGGCATAGATTACCTTAGCTGTGTTTGGCAAAACTTTTAGGAATTTTGGTCTTCAATGCTCTTCAACTTCGTACTTTATTTAGCCTTTTTAACTTTTTTGGATTCGAGCATCACTGATGAGTCTTTTGTAGACAAAACGAGCGTCTGGCGTACATACAAAATTTAGTCCTGGTATCTATGATGAGTTTATTTATAAGCCAAAATCTACATTTTACCCCTATGTTCTATTTTTAGCCATGGTGGCCAGCTTGATTGGTTGGCTGGGTCACCCTACACATTTTTAAAACTAGATACCCTATTAATGATTGTGGATGCATTTGGTTAAATTTGACCCAGCAGTTTCAAAGGAGAGCAAATCTAACATGAAGCTATTAAAACAAAGAACGCAAAAGGAGAAGAGATAATAGAGCCTTCAATTGCAATATCTATTGTTCGGGGAAGTCTGGCTGAATAGGGACGATGTATGGCTGAATAGAGACGAAGTACTAGCCACTTCACGTCCCGGGAGGTGTGGTCACCGACCCCCTCCTTTTACATCTGTAAAGCAAATGACCGTGAATTGATTGTTACCACCACATCACTGCAGATAATGCTGACTTGGACGTTCTTGACGAAGCGACAGCACCATGTTTTATAAAGTTTATTGAATTCATATTACGTAGACCTGCATCCGAATCTAGCTAATGATATAATTCTAACAAGGCTTTAACTTCAAATATAACCAGTCGCGCAATTGCATTTAATACATTGATCAGAAATAGGGCCAACATTATTCTACCAAACATACCCAGGCAGATGAAGCTAAGATGTTTTCTAGTCTTCAGAGGACTTGATCTAGACCATAGTTTCGCCGGCAAACGATATTGCAGTCGAATGCAACATTATGTCAGAGTTCCAAAGAATGCAAAGACTATAAGATTGCCTTGACACAGCTAACTTTGTTATAAAAGAATTTGTTTGACATCAGACGTATTAATATGTAAAATAATTTTAAAAAACGAGCTCCGAGGATAAATCAATACAACTGTCATATTCCGGCCTTGGTACAGGCATTGTTTATGTAAAATAAAAAGGTAAAAGGTGGATGAAACCTGGTTTCATAGCTAGCTAAATCTCTCACTTGTGTGACAGTCGAGTAAATTTCATTATATTGACAACGATGTATGAACAAAACAAACAGGCTAAATCGGTAAAAATGTCAAAAATAGATGAAAAGCGGACAACCTTTTGTTATACTCTTATTCGCGATAAAAACAATCAAATATGCCACCCAAAAGGCATATAGACGAAGCTTAATATTATCAAAAAATAAAGACGAGAATACAAGTTTACCATTTCACAATAATTAAATAACGGGATGTATAAGTACCGAGCCACATCACGGATATTACCAAAAATAACTTAACAGTAAAAGTGTTATTCTCTAAGACAAATAAAATAATAGTATAAAATTTTATTAAGATGAAAAACAACGTCAGTACCAGGAATATATACTTCAAGACAATCTTGTGTTATTTGTGACGTTGATACGGAATATTTACCAACAGCGTCTTGGTATCTACGGTTTTTTTATTAAGAAAAGAACGAGACGTTCTTCGACATACCCCTGGTTCGTCAGATTTCTGCTCAGACAGCGTTTTACAAATTTCAAGTAGCAGCTGTAAGCTCTTGAATACCAAAAAAGTGGGGAAATTTATATCCCATATGCAGGTGAAGTTGTTATATTGCTACTGTGGTGTGGAAAATTTCAGAATTAAAAATAGTCTATGTACGAGTCTAAACTTAGGGCGGAGGAAGTTGTGTCTAATTTCACATTCAAATATATTGATGATGGAAAGACCATCATCAATATATTTGAATGTGAAATTAAATGATATGGCTTCTTTGATGTTTTGACAAGTATGTGAAGGAGCTCCGACTATATAACAGTAAGAAGAGGTCGGCTAGGAGAGACGCACGTTTCGTTCACATAGGAATGCCGAAAATAAGTTGAAAAAGTCTACTTCCAAATTCAACAAATATGTTTTCAATACGAAACTCCATACTGATCACTTGTTCTTCTGTGCAGCATCTTTTTGTTTACTATTAACAAAATATGCCGTATGGTATCCCAAAATAAACAAGAATGTGTCCAAAGTACACGGATGCCCCACTCGCATTATCATTTTCCATGTTCAATGGACCGTGAAATTGGGTAAAAAAATCTAATTTGGCCTTAAAAGTAAAAAGATCAACTAATAAGGAACATGTGTACTAAGTTTCAAGTTGATTGGACTTTAACTTCATCAAAAACTACCTTGACCTAAAACTTTAACCTGAAACTCACACTTTTAATTTCTATGTTCAGTGGACCATGAAAATGGGGTCAAAAGTCTAATTTGGTTTAAAAATATGAAAGATCATATCATAAGAAACATGTGTAGTAAGTTTCAAGTTGATTGGACTTCAGCTTCATCAAAAACTACCTTGACCAAAAACTTTAACCTGAAACTCACACTTTTAATTTCTATGTTCAGTGGACCATGAAAATGGTGTCAAAAGTCTAATTTTGTTTTAAAATAAGAAAGTTCATATCATAAGGAACATGTGTACTAAGTTTCAAGTTGATTGAACTTCAGCTTCATCAAAAACTACCTTGACCAAAAACTTTAATCTGAAACTCACACTTTTAATTTCTATGTTCAATGGACCATGAAAATGGTGTGAAAAGTCTAATTTTGGTTTAAAATAAGAAAGATCATATCATAATGAACATGTGTACTAAGTTTCAAGTTGATTGAACTTCAGCTTCAGTGGACCGTGAAATTTGCGTAAACCCTCTAATTTGGCATTAAAATTAAAAAGATCATCTCATAGGGAACATGTATACTAAGTTTGAAGTCGATTGGACTTCAACTTCATCAAAAACTATCTTGACCAAAAACTTTAACCTGAAGCGGGACAGACGGACGAACGAACGGACGGACGGACATACGGACGAACGGACGCACAGACCAGAAAACAAAATGCCCCTCTACTATCGTAGGTGGGGCATAAAAATAATATAGCACACACTACTGTGGATTATTTCTATAAAACGATTTTCAATTTCACATGGATAATGGTGTCATACAGGGTTGAGAATTAAACAATTGCACCCATTTACATATACATGTTATAATGTATAAACATTTAAAAAAAAACAAGCATAACCATTAGCATGACCAAACCTCGTCTGTTGCACAGGCACCTGTTTCTATCCATAGGAAGGTCGACTTCTATGTATATGGATAGGGGACCTTCCTATGGATAGAAACAAGTGCCTGTGGTCTGTTGGTCGTCTTTTTAGATCAATATTTTGATTGCTATTGATTTTCAAGGTCATAGAGAGTTTTATAAATTTAAAGGTTTATAATAGCCTAATACAGACACCTTTTAACAAAACTATCCATTTCCGCTACATTTTTATGCATCTGCCCTTAGTAAGGGGCTTCTTGTTCAGTAGTTGCCGTTTGTATTTTAGACCATTCGATTTACCGTTTAATTTGTCGAACACATTTAGGGGCCCTTTGTAACTTCTGGTTCGGTGTGAGTCAAGGCTCTTTGTACATGGCCGTACTTTGACCTTCAATTGGTAGAGCAGGCTCTGTAAATACATTGTGACTTGGATGGAGAGTTGTCGACCTTGTCTATATACAAAGTGTCAAAAAGACACAGAACAAAAATGAGAATACCAAAATGACGGAGACAAAGATAACCAACATATAACACAAAATACTAATAAAAAGTACACACATCAATGAATAGCTTGAACCTCTAAACATAAAGGGTGAACTCACAAGTGGTCAAGAAGGATCAGTTCCTGCTTCTTGAATGACACCCGCCGTATTGATGGTATAAAGTAATGACCGGTGAAGTCATCTATGACAACTCAACGCAAATCAATGAAGGCAGTTGAAATAATTATTCAATTCAAGATCTGATGGCCTCTCACAGTAACAGTAATGCAAGAAATCATAAATATGCTACACTTACAAGTGGGCATTACATGTCTTGGTGAAAAGGGAAAAAAATACTTCAGCAATTAATAAATTATAGGAATGTCAAAGTACAAGTGGTACACAAGATTCATACTATCTTGTTTTGATCAAAATTGTCAGAACCTATGATTTATGTTTACAAAAAAAATATAGTCGCTCGCCTTTACTTTTTAATCTACGGCTAAAAAATTTGCAAATTATAATTTGTCGTTACAATTTTCAAATTCGTCCTATTTTATGCAGTGGAAAAAAACTGTACAAGAAATTATATGTTTGTGGCTTAAGAGCAAACTTTAAATCAGTTGAAAAGGTTTAACTTATCAGATCGATACGAGGATCGATACAAAGCATAAAAACATCTACCATCAAGAATGTGTCCCCAGTACACGAATGCTCCACTCGCACTAGTATTTTCTATGTTCAGTGGACCGTGAAATTTGGGTAAACCCTCTAATTTGGCATTAAAATTAAAAAGATCATCTCATAGGGAACATGTATACTAAGTTTGAAGTCGATTGGACTTCAACTTCATCAAAAACTATCTTGACCAAAAACTTTAACCTGAAGCGGGACAGACGGACGAACGAACGGACGGATCGACATACGGACGGACAGACGGACGAACGGACGCACAGACCAGAAAACATAATGCCCCTCTACTATCGTAGGTGGGGCATAAAAAGACCGGACGTGCAAGGGTATTTACACATCCATAACAGCAAAAAATTACATTGAGCATTCCATAATATAGGTACATGTATCAACAGATTGCAATACCGATAATGTGCGTACATGTGTAAAAACAAAATTAAATGTGGTTTAAATATACGTACAAGAATATCAATACTTATACAAGTAAAAGCAATGTTTAAAGAATAAGTTACAGTGCTGAATCGGATCATGTCTAAATTTCCTTGATTTGACCTAGATGACTATAAACGGTTGTTTTGAAGAGAAGATTGCAAAATCGAATACATTTCACCAGAACAACATGTTACCAACTAGGTAACAGATTGATTGATGCATCATTGTTTGTTGACCATATATAAAAATAAGAAGATGTGGTACAATTACCAATAAGACAACTCTCCACCAGAGACTAAATGACATAAAAATTAACCATAGGTCACCGTACGGCCTTCGATCATGATAAAAATCCCTCCGCCTAATCTGGGACAGTCATACATCAGAAAAACACAAGAACAAACTGTTAAGCAATTATAAACGAATAAAAATAACAGAAACAAACAAAAAAGCAAAGTTCCTGACTAGAGACCGACACATTCTGAACGTTGCAGGGTTAAACATAAAAGCGCCATTATGATATCATATGATTATCTTACGACATTAAATCGACACTATATAAATCAACAACATATTTGATTTTTAGGAAAGTTTATAGATAGGTATCTGGAGATTTGATGAATTTAAGACAATTTGTGATGATACAGCCCTTGCACGGTAGGAAGACAATTTAAGAACGTCGATTTTATAGTTCAACGACTGAACGAGTCAAATGTGAATGCAAAAAAATTAAAAACATTTGTGACGAATATAAATAAGAAGATATAACATGCCAATACGACAATTCACCTTCACCTTCTAAATCACAATGTATAAAAAGTATAGATCAAATACGGCAATAAACCAGGAGCCTTGGGTCACACCGAACATCAAGCTATACAAATTTAAAAGGGGCTAAAGATACCTGAGGGACAGTCAAACTCATAGATCGAAAAAAAAAACCTGATAAAAGAATGGCCAACAAAGAAAAAGACAAACAGTCTAATAATAGTACATAAAACACAACATATAAGGGACCCCATAAAAAATTTGTAAAATAAATACAGAAAACCTATATTTTTGCCATAAATGTTAATTAATCAAAAAGAACAACAAGAATATAGTGAAACTATTTAAATACTATTGTATTTTTTATTTGAAAATATTTAACGAGAGAAAAATTGCTGCAACAAATGTCATTTCAGCATATTACCCATAGAACCAAACCATGTCTTTTTCAAATCTGTGTTTTGAATATCGGTCTGTAGTGGCCCTTTCGACTAATTTAAAAGTTTATGTGTGTTGCTATGTTTGAAGTCACAATATGGTTCTGCCATGAATATCAAACGGTTGATCTTTGCTGTAAACGATACCAGCTGATGTACAATAATTGGTCTTTTGAACTATGCATACGTTTTTCGTGAGTGATGTAATCGGCATTAAACTGAATCTTAGGGAGGACACACTGTCTCATGTACATTGCAATCACGCAGACAGTATGCTCTTCCTGAGAGCAGATGCCTTTGCTAATCTTGTGCTTTATCGTTGTCAATCACGTGTTATATCTTTCATCCGGGATCTTCTTCTAAATGCTATGATTTATTTTTCTGTTACTTACCATAATTATGTTCTTTTTTCAACGTTCATCCAAAATATTTCTATATTTTGTGGCAGGTACCTGTTCGTCTGGCGTTTCCATTAACTGTTGTCGTCTGCGAGTTTACCTCCATGATGCAATTTGAATGCTACTCAAGGGAGGACACACTGTCTCATGATAAGTTACACATGGAGCCAGAATGTCTTCCCCTGAGTTCAATTCTGTGTCTATTAGGCTCTAATTTTCTAAAAATGCTAAAATGCAATGTTCAATGATTCTGAAGTGTTCCTGAAATAAAGAATGAGATAAAAGTCAACATGTCATATTCTATACATACCTTTCTATTGTTAAGGACTATGTTGACCTCTTGGTGTCGCTTGCTTACTTGTATTGACGTTGTGTTACTGTCTTGTTGGCGTATACCCCCCTACACCTTCTGTTATTATTTATGAATAACATCTTCCAAAACATGGGTTCACTCCTGGCACCGTCGTTCCTTGTCGTTTAGGACTGGGTCATACTAGGTACACAATGAATCTTAAATGTTATTGTGTCTACAATGCTACACAACATTAACTCAATGAATATAGAAGTCGTTACATCGTATATTGCCTTTAAATGGTGTATTTACAATATTTAACGTTGTGTGCAACACAAATGGTTATAATAATTGTTGTTTTAAAAATAATCTATGAAATAACATATCATCATAGTAGTATTGGTTTGTAAATAATATGTATTCTTTTCGTCAATATTCTAGATTCGAAGTAAGTAATTTATTAATTAATAAATATGTTGATTATTGTTTATACTAGTATATCATGTATATTATATGCTGCTATGATTAACGTACATGAACTTGCTTCGTTTACAGTCGATAATGAAACAATTGTTCTGAAGCCAACACAGAAATCATTTCTATTGATAAGTTTGTTTGCATGTACCCCTCAATAGCTTCCCTATTTTTTTTAACTGCTTTTACTAAACAAAACGTTTCACGTTTACTTTTATTCCATTTGAAAGTTTAAAAAATTTGCATTTCTAGTGCATTAATACGTTAATACCATTAGGGTGTTACCAATCTATAGATTTTGTAAAAATGAAACCCTCACTACCAACTGTTGTTAATGTATCAATTACTAAGAGTACATAATTTTACGTTTGTATCCGCATTGCAATCTAGAATTTGTATTAACCTATTTTAAATGCCTTTAAATAAAATATTTAATGATGAGTGACATACATGTATGCCATTGCAAAAACTATATAAAAAATACGGATCATTTTCCTGCACTGAACCTCTCAACATCTCCAGTTTGCGATCGGCAACTATGTTTAGAGACTGTAACATATATCATCAAAATACCTTAAAGGGATGGTTTGGATTTCATTAACAATAAAATTATTGATGTAGAACAAGACGAGGAATTGCGCGTTGTAGCGTTGGTAGATATATTACAAAATTTGAATATTATTTTTCCAGTATATGATAGGAGGCAAATTCAAAGGTAATCCGAAGTTAAATGTCCAAATTTTTTTTTAGAGTAAAAACATTTTCGAAAGTAGTACTACTAGAGTCATTATACGTTGTTCAGAAACATCAGAAAATACATTTGGTTCAAAGTCTTTTATAACAATGTTTAACGTTTTAAACTGCGATGAATCCAAATTTAGAAACTTTCATTTGATATCAGAGAATTCTATTTTTGAGATTTACAGCCTAGTAACAAATAAACTTTTCTGTTACATGCTACGGAACATGTTGCTTCCAAACAATCTCGTGTTAAATTTTTGATTTTCTGCATGTTGCAAGACAACTTTGCACTTATTAAACAGTCACAACAATTCATATTTATCGTTTAATTCATTAGTATTTTAAAGTTTTTGTAATTTCATATTTAGATGGAAATAAAAACATTCAGTGTATCCGATTTTCTTTCGATATTAAAAAGACTGATATGCCCATTATTATTTATCAGTTTATCTTAAACAATTTTTCATTTATGACAATTTTATAATGGCCCTTGAGAAAGGGGTACTTATCTACGGTTAACATGTTAAATCAGCATATCACTATTATGGGACCGAGTTAACACACTCATAAGAAAATGAACACTTTACCGACGGTACAATGGAGTGTTTTATTACTGCCACTTGATATATTCAAATAAATTATAAACCGCCTATCATCTTGGTAAAAATAACAATTTAAATATTTATTGAAGACGGGTAGTTTTACGGCTATAAACAACAATTTATTTGACTTGTCCTTTGGTATGATAGCTATAATTATATTTCGTTATCTTAGTCTGAGTGCAAAAGAGTAAGAGAACATTCATATTTCATTGCTGTAAATTTGTATTTTCCTATCGTTTTTTTCCTTCTCTATATTAAATTCAGTTGTGTCTTTTAAAGTCAGTGATAAATCACATTATGCTTTAAAGTGTAATTTCAGAAGCATTAAATATAATGAAAACAGTTAAGATGTTTATAACATTTCGAAAAAGTTAACTTACAACTTATTTACTAAATATGTATTATATTTTTCTTACCTCTATCCAGAATCATTATTTGACACTAAATGTTATACAATTTTCTAATGTCCACTTGTGTCCAGATAAAAATCGACATTGACTACTGATGAATTGAGATGAGATACTATATATAGTAGATGTTACTGGCAGACCCTGGAGGCAAACGCTGGCCTCTTGTTGTACATCATATCTAGACAGTTATGTGAGTCTTTAATAAAATTAACTAGAACACATAACCGTTCATTTGTCCAGATTCCTAACACCCTGACATGTCTAAACATGGCAAATTTGTCAAATGTACACATTTTATTTGTCTAGCTTGTCCATCTAACCGGTGACAACACCAATAAAACAGATATATAAATTAATTTCATAGATATCAATTACACATATGTTTGATGCAGTATTTATATTTATCACGATACATATATGTAATCAATAGTTTACTAAACATTTAAAATTTTTAAATAATATAAGTAAATAAAAGGTCATAATAAAACAGATGAAAAAGAAAGAAAGAAAAACACAAAATATAACATTTGTAGAATTTTCAGAATCAGTCCCCTCTTTCTAAACACAATAGAGTTGTATATGGCGAAAAGAACTAGAACATAGATTTCTCCTCTAAAAATTATAGATTTCCGTAACATTCCCTCTTAAGTTCAAGCACAATCTTTCTTAAGAAGGGCAATATTTATGAGACGTTTTCCATATCGTTCACCAGATGATGGTACAAAAATAATTTCAAAGATCAGATGTGTCGTTGACATATACAGAGGATTGAACCTACGATTCACTTATTCAAGGCGAGCGCACTATTGCGAACAAATAAATGTGAGTTATAAACGCCAATGAGACGGCGACAACACAAACATTAGTTAGAATGTAGTTTTTATTTATAACAGAAAAACTGAAAAGTGTATGAAAACGCCATACTAAAAAGATTCTATTAGAATAAATAAAAGCTTTGTAGAAGAAAGTGGCTGCAGAAAATAACATCTTACATAGTTAAATACCTTGTTTATTTAGAAATAGTGTATCTATTTCTGCCATCATCCATTTTTTTTTTAAATAAAATACACAATTGTAAAGAAAAACAGGTACAATAGGTTATAATTATGAATTCACGTGTGTAAAAACATTATTAAACACCTTTATGTGGCATTATAAAACATGGGATCATTTTTCTTCTTTTGACAAAGTGATTTCTGTATTAATCCCTACAACATGAAAAAATAAAAGTTCAGATGAATGCTAATGTTACAGTACCTCTGTTGCGTCATGTTTCTTATTGTGCACTTTCTGTATAATGATTTTACAAAATTTCAACAACAGGATAAAAAGCGATACCAGAAACCTATGTCCCGAATCTTTTTACTATAGATGACACATTCATAGAGAAATCTGAATAGAATATTTATAGCTCTTCTCTTTCCCGAACACGTTCATTCATATTTCAAAGTTCTTCAGTGTTTTAATTGTCGTTTTTCGTGTAGAAAAAGAGAGGCAAAAAATACCAAAGGAATATTCAGGCGAAAGATACCAAATGAATACTAAAACTCACCAAGTTGAAAACAAACTCACAATTCCATGGCAAAAACACGAAAAACTATCAAAAATAACCAATAGTACAAAAACATAACATAAAGACTGAGCAATACATGGGGCTGAGCTAAGGTGCTCTGGAAGCAGATCTTGCTCCGAAACTCGGTCATCCAACTCGTTTTTCAGTATCATGGGCCTATATGAAATGAACCTACCCGTTCCTACCGGACGTGGTCGCGTATTTATGAATCCCAAACAACCAAACGTATGACTCCTCAAAATGAGTTGTGTTGCCAGATGGCTGAAGTAATACTGACCATATACCTATACCACTGTCGTACAGCACGTCTATTTTCTTTTCTAACTTATTTTTCTAATAGAAATTAAATGACTTTATTTGATTGATTAATGGCGTAGAATTCGTGCAAGAAGAAAATAATGTTCAAAACTTTAGTGTAAATGTCATAAATACATATATATATATATATATATATATTTATTTTTATCGCTCTGATTTAAATTCAATTTCAAAATAAGCAATATGGTTTTAAACAAAATTAGTGAATTTAAGTCTGCAACGTGTACGTTTGCAAACTTTCAAGTTTCGTGTGTTGGTGCATGTATACTATGACAACGTAAGTACACTGAGAGTACTTTCATTTTTATCGTACGATTGCGTATGGCAAGCCGTTCTCGTCAAAACTATGTTTAAACCATTTTTCGAAAAATATACACACTGAGAATTACAACAAAGCACACTGAGATTTAAAAACTTCAAAACGCACACTAAGAATTGAAAATTACACACTGAGAATTGAAAATTACACACTGAGAATTAAAAATTACACACTGAGATTTCATAAAGACGCACTGAGATTACAAAAATCAAAAACGCACACTGAGAATTGAAAATTACACACTGAGATTTTAAAAAGACACACTGAGATGAAATAAATTGAAAAACACACACTGAGAATTGTTAATTACACACTGAGATTTCAAAATACACACTCAGATTAACATGCAAATTACTAATGAATATTCATGAGATGAATAATTCAACAGATTAATATCTTGATCTCAAGAACTCTTGTCATTATAATGAAATGCGATTCCTTCAACCAACATTCGTAATAAATTTCAAGAATTAACATCGCTCATATTCATAAGTTTATTGCCTATAATTCAGATCATTACTAATAGTGTATCGGGATGATTTTTTTTACTTAAAACCGTGGGTCCCTTATTAAAAGTCTTCCAACTGTTTCCCTGTTTTCGCTAGTTAATCTTGTATATTTTTGTTACGTTTATATGCTATAATAGACAGTTGGGAAAAAATTTCACTGCATTCTTTTGCAGATTGTTCCAATGTTTTCTTATAATTTTAATAAAGTTTTTCACCATTTGGTTATATTTTGTAATAAGAGTAAGTGGGTATTTTTCTTGTTCTTGTATTTCTAAAGTTATTTTATTAATAATTTGGAACCAAATCAAAGGACCAACGAGTTGTGTCCCCTTGTTGTTTTAAGCTTGTAATAGATTCAGATTAAGTATGCTAATTAGATATGTGCGCATAAAAAGTGCGCACAAATCTCAGTGTGTAATTTTGAATTCTCAGTGTGTAATTTTAAATTCTCAGTGTGTGTTTTCAGTTAATTTATTCTCAGTGTGTCTTTTTGAAATCTCAGTGTGTAATTTTCAATTCTCAGTGTGTAATTTTCAATTCTCAGTGTGCGTTTTTCATTTTTGTAATCTCAGTGCGTCTTTATGAAATCTCAGTGTGTAATTTTTAATTCTCAGTGTGTAATTTTCAATTCTCAGTGTGTAATTTTCAATTCTCAGTGTGCGTTTTGAAGATTTTAAATCTCAGTGTGCTTTGTTGTAATTCTCAGTGTGTAAATTTTTCGAAAAATGGTTTAAACATAGTTTTGACGAGAACGGCTTGCCATAATTGCGCGTTTATTTTCTCATATCTATCCTCAGAAATGGTCGTTACCATTGAGAATGTACATTTCGTGCTTCAAGAAGATAGTGTTTGTTTTAGTAAATAAAAAAAAACATGAAGGGGGTTTATGGATCATACATTAACCTTCACTGAAATAAATAAGATAAGTTGTCATTCTGTCACGTGTCATAAACAAAAACAATAGTACTGTCTTATTTAAATGTCAACAAGATGGGAAGTTATGACGTTTCATCTTAACATAAAGGACCTACATTAGTAGTTAAAAAACGTCCCGTCAGAAGTGCAACTTTCTTATATACTTGAACACCTTAGCCGAAAAAAATGAAGAGTTTTCTTCTCTTCTTTACTTAATCCACATCAAGGTGAAAACAAAAATTAGGTGAAGCATCTAATTTATTTAAAAGACCTTTATTTGAAGGTGATGTCATTGACTTTAGCCTAGTGTTTCATCATGAGGAGATTCGTAGGTTGTTTTTTATCTGGAAGATTTTTGTAGGTAACTGAACTGGTTAATAAATGACCAGCACTACACTGGTACATGTTCTTTTCCAACTTTTGGATAACAATACACTTCATGAAAAAAAACAAGAAGTATCTATGAAGTGCCTATAAATTAGATACAAGAATAGATTAAAAGGTTAACATTCAATGTGCTTGAAATGTTCTATTCTAATTCGTTCCTTAGAAAGATAAGATAAGTAGCACGTCGATATTTTGTCGTGGAGAACATCTTTGTAACAAGGGAAGAAACCTCTTAGAGTGAATTACACATCAATTTTGAAAGATTTTATATGACAACAGTGTTTAGTTACATATTTATAAAATTAAATTGTAAGTTAAACTAAATGTTTACAGCATTAATATGTATTTCCTCATAACTAGTGAAAGCCTAAATATATAATAGATATATAAATGATAATAAAATTACCTGTCTATTCAACTTCTGTGTTTATGAATCAAGGTATGCTTCGTGTATTTGAATAAAAACGAAATGAAGTATATAAATTTTGTTTACAAACATATGATTAATGCATAGATGGTCACATCACACGGATAAACGTACATACCTAAGTCGTTGATGAATTAACCGGAGGGTCTCCCAAATCCTGAACGGTCTTAAATTACTACTACGCCGGGGTTAGAAGTGTGTATTTAACTTAAATGTACATAATATAAATAAAATTATGAAGTATATAAATTAAAGATTTATAAAGTCTAGTTAAAGTTTGTATAAACAAATTTATAAATATGATTTGTTTGCAGTAAGTTTTATATTTTGCTTTTAAACGTGTCACGTGATCGATTTTCTAGTTAATGGTGTTTTTATTTAACATCACCAATGGGTATTTTAAAATAGACTTTTTTCTGGCTCTTTGCTTAAAAATGTAAAAAATTTCACATTTTGTTTAGAGATGTATTTTTATGTTTGTTTGATATGAAACCATGCCATTTTCTTCTTGAATAGTAGTAGACTAACGCGACACCAAGGAAAGATGCAAGGACTCTCGCTGATTTTTATTAACATACTATATATAAATTAAAACATAGAAACAGTTTAGACAAAAATCTTGTGGAAAATTGTCACAAATAGAATACAATTAAGAGATGTTGTATGAAAAGTATGCCAGTGAGGCGTCCGACACGAAGGCCAAGATGGGGATATAAACAATAACAGGTTACCGTATTCTCATTCTACAATTTACACAGCCTATAAATGGATCGGGACTATGTTAAAGTTCCCGTTTTCTAACAAATAAAAAATAAAAAATACACAGACGGGAACATATTGATAGTTTTGACCAGCACCAACTTACATCATTGACCTTATGAAGCAAGACTGCGAACAAACACGTAAATTAAACAATTAATTTAGTCTTGAAAGCCCATTGGTACACAACAAACGTAAAAATTAATAACAACTTTGTACCGTAAATTAACGAGCATTTTATGCATTGTAAATTGTTTGTGATACATTTACACATAAGATATGTGTTATAGATGACATTTATGTTCGTCCTGACGTGCGGACCAACTGACATGTTGGACTGTTACCTGACCAGATGGCGAGTAGAATGGCTACAAGCTAAATAGTAACGTTGACATACATTTTGTCGTATTGACATGCGAGTTTCAAATTTAAATTTATTAAGGGATCAGATTTTGCAAAATTTATAAAAATAATGTCTTCGAATTTCGTAGTTTTCAGTAGTTGCATTTAGAACAATGACCTGTAAGTATCTGTCTGTAATTTTAATACAAAATTTGCAAGGCGTATCCTGAAAATAAGAGAAAACCAACAAGAAAAATGCGATACCATCTATATTAATATGAAATATTACTTGTTCGAGAAAAATGCATTTACCTCACGAAAGTTTCATATTCTTATTGGGCTCCACTTTAGCACGACACTGTTTTTATATATTTATGCGGAATCGAGGTGTATTCTTGCATGTTTCCGATCCAAATAGGACAAGCTTACAATTTGCGTTTTCACAACTTTACAAAGCATATGATTTATTTGTTTAAAATTTTCCGGTTTAAGGGGAAATATCTGATTGATAAAACATGTATTACAAAATACACTTTTCACCTTCTCTCGTATCTTACTGTAGCATCAATCGTCGCACCTCGTGCAAAATTTAAAGAAAATAGGCTTCAGGCAGAAAACCATTTGACAAAGAGAAATGAGAAATTATATTTGTTTGTGACCCTGTAGCTACAGATATTAATTACAAGTCATAAGATACGAGGCCAGCAAGCTTCTCATTTTATGACTTTTGTATATACCATATGTAGACTCTCGTATAATATAACTACAAATGATACATGTAAGTCAATGTATACAATCTGGACTAAATAAGATAGAATATGCATGTACGTGATTGGATTCACAGAAGAAATAATTGAAACCATTAATAATCTCTTTAGCAAAGGGTCAGATTGATTGGTAAAACAATTCACCTTTTCTGGGTAGGGCCCCGACAGGACAATATTCGGAATATTATAATCAGATGTTCATATTTTTGTTATAGATTCTGATGTTTATATCTCATTATACCATATGATATATAATATTACACAATGCACATGCAGGTATCTGCATTCTGTCGAGGTTACACGTGTAATTAAAAGTGCATTCATTATCTCGTTTGGCGTCTACTTTTTGGTTGAAAGTAGCCTCAAAGTTTTGTAGTCAAGGGTGTATAAAACGTATTTTTTGTATAGAGTTGCACTATTGTTTTCCCTTTTTCATCAGTTGCCCCAGACTTAATAACACCAGAGAACATAGAGATGCGTTGTATTTTTTTTTATCTGTACCTTCTTTAAGAGTGGTTTTGAGAGGATAGCTTTCTTTTTTTTTTTTTTTTGCAATAAAAATATTGCTGCATCGGGTAAATGACGCAAATAGTGTAATGTCATTTAGGGAAAAAATGATTCTATAGAAAACGCGTCAAACTGTGATTTTGTAACGGTTTAGAAACATATTTTGCACTATGAAATATAGCTGTCGCATAAACAGTGCAGTGGATCGACATTTCTTCTCGCATGTTTGAAATCACATAATTTAAGCTTGGATTAGAATTATCTCCCCCTGAATTTAATTGATAGTTAAATCAAACATTGGAATGTGTAGTCGACATTTAAAACTGCATGTTAGATAAATCACACATCTTCGTATTATCTAAGATCCGTTCTGTTAAATATTGCATGGCGTTAATGGTTTCTTAACATTCCAACATGTGCTTCCATCCTCAACTCTGGCATTTGTCTAGATAGAAAGATGATACACACGGATAAAAGGAAGAATTATACATTATTTAAAGATATTAAATTAACCGTTGAGAGAAATTATTTCATAGTTACTGTTCATATAAAAATAAGATGTGATATGATTGCCAATAAGACAACCCTCCATCGAAGACCAAATCAAGTGGAAATTGGCAATTATAGGTGACCGTACAGTAAAAAAAAAAAACATGCTTAATCATAGCTGCAAAAAGCGCCGAAATGAAAAATGTAAAACGAGAAAAACTAACAACCTGACGAATACAAGGAAAACATTCAGCATTAAACGATCCTGGCTTGGGATGGACACATAAAGGAAGTGGCGGAGTTTAGTATGGCAGTGGCACCAACCCAACCCATAAACTGGGCACATGACGGAAGTGGCGGAGTTTAACATGGTAGTGGCACCAACCCAACCCATAAACTGGGCACATAAAGGAAGTGGCGGAGTTTAACATGGTAGTGGCACCAACCCAACCCATAAACTGGGCACATAAAGGAAGTGGCGGAGTTTAACATGGTAGTGGCACCAACCCAACCCATAAACTGGGCACATAAAGGAAGTGGCGGAGTTTAACATGGTAGTGGCACCAACCCAACCCATAAACTGGGCACATAAAGGAAGTGGCGGAGTTTAACATGGTAGTGGCACCAACCCAACCCATAAACTGGGCACATAAAGGAAGTGGCGGAGTTTAACATGGTAGTGGCACCAACCAAACCCATAAACTGGGCACATAAAGGAAGTGACGGAGTTTAACATGGTAGTGGCACCAACCCAACCCATAAACTGGGCACATAAAGGAAGTGGCGGAGTTTAACATGTTAGTGGCACCAACCCAACCCATAAACTGGGCACATAAAGGAAGTGGCGGAGTTTAACATGGTAGTGGCACCAACCCAACCCATAAACTGGGCACATAAAGGAAGTGGCGGAGTTTAACATGTCAGTGGCACCAACCCAACCCATAAACTGGGCACATAAAGGAAGTGGCGGAGTTTAACATGGTAGTGGCACCAACCCAACCCATAAACTGGGCACATAAAGGAAGTGGCGGAGTTTAACATGGTAGTGGCACCAACCCAACCCATAAACTGGGCACATAAAGGAAGTGGCGGAGTTTAACATGGTAGTGGCACCAACCCAACCCATAAACTGGGCACATAAAGGAAGTGGCGGAGTTTAACATGGTAGTGGCACCAACCCAACTCATAAACTGGGCACATAAAGGAAGTGGCGGAGTTTAACACGGTAGTGGCACCAACCCAACCCATAAACTGGGCACATAAAGGAAGTGGCGGAGTTTAACAAGGTAGTGGCACCAACCCAACCCATAAACTGGGCACATAAAGGAAGTGGCGGAGTTTAACATGGTAGTGGCACCAACCCAACCCATAAACTGGGCACATAAAGGAAGTGGCGGAGTTTAACATGGTAGTGGCACCAACCCAACTCATAAACTGGGCACATAAAGGAAGTGGCGGAGTTTAACATGGTAGTGGCACCAACCCAACCCATAAACTGGGCACATAAAGGAAGTGGCGGAGTTTAACATGGTAGTGGCACCAACCAAACCCATAAACTGGGCACATAAAGGAAGTGGCGGAGTTTAACATGGTAGTGGCACCAACCCAACCCATAAACTGGGCACATAAAGGAAGTGGCGGAGTTTAACATGGTAGTGGCACCAACCCAACCCATAAACTGGGCACATAAAGGAAGTGGCGGAGTTTAACATGGTAGTGGCACCAACCCAATCCATAAACTGGGCACATAAAGGAAGTGGCGGAGTTTAACATGGTAGTGGCACCAACCCAACCCATAAACTGGGCACATAAAGGAAGTGGCGGAGTTTAACATGGTAGTGGCACCAACCCAACCCATAAACTGGGCACATAAAGGAAGTGGCGGAGTTTAACATGGTAGTGGCACCAACCCAACCCATAAACTGGGCACATAAAGGAAGTGGCGGAGTTTAACATGGTAGTGGCACCAACCCAACCCATAAACTGGGCACATAAAGGAAGTGGCGGAGTTTAACATGGTAGTGGCACCAACCCAACCCATAAACTGGGCACATAAAGGAAGTGGCGGAGTTTAACATGGTAGTGGCACCAACCCAATCCATAAACTGGGTACATAAAGGAAGTGGCGGAGTTTAACATGGTAGTGGCACCAACCCAACCCATAAACTGGGCACATAAAGGAAGTGGCGGAGTTTAACATGGTAGTGGCACCAACCCAACCCATAAACTGGGCACATAAAGGAAGTGGCGGAGTTTAACATGGTAGTGGCACCAACCCAACCCATAAACTGGGCACATAAAGGAAGTGGCGGAGTTTAACATGGTAGTGGCACCAACCCAACCCATAAACTGGGCACATAAAGGAAGTGGCGGAGTTTAACATGGTAGTGGCACCAACCCAACCCATAAACTGGGCACATAAAGGAAGTGGCGGAGTTTAACATGTCAGTGGCACCAACCCAACCCATAAACTGGGCACATAAAGGAAGTGGCGGAGTTTAACATGGTAGTGGCACCAACCCAACCCATAAACTGGGACAGTGGTGCAACATAACAACACTATGAAATCTGTTAACTCATCAGTTCGATACAAAGCACAAAAACAACTAAAACACAAAGAACAGATCTGAGGGTATACTTAAAGTTACCGAAAGCTAACCCTAAGCAAATTACAACCATTAAAAAAAAATCATGTATCTTGAAACTAGTATATACATCTACTGGACCAAGAGTAAAGAGTCAATAGCAGTCTAAAACACACATGATCTTCCACCATTCCAAAATATAGGTATCGACACACTGTAAGACCGTGAATATTCACAGTTTTTTTTATAAACAAACACTGTCTCTATATATTCTATATGCAGCATTTCAATATCAGCCTATGGAAATATGTAACCAAATTATGTGATGATTGCGTACAATATAAAAAAAAGAAGATGTGGTATGATTGCCAATGAGACAACTCCCCACAAGAGACGACGGTTAGAGCTACGATCTGTATGCATGATCAAATTTTCAGAGTTATTCTATCAATTTCAGCTTCATACGTCATTTAATGTTTTTTTAAATGACAACAACTTTACCGAATAACAAACTATGCCAAAGCTAAAATTAAAGCATGCTTGAGACACATAAAGAATTAAAATTACTGATTCTACTGTTATTTTATCATTATTTCTAAGGCTATCAAAATTTCATCCAATTATCCATTTTACTATAACCACCGTACAATGTATTCATGTTTGACCCTATCACTAAACATGCAGAGTTACATGCCTTTTATGACAATATATAATGACGATTTTAAATTTCAAGTTGTTTATTTCTGCTCTTCTTTGGCAATCTAACTTTGCTTTCTGATCAGTATTATCGTACAGACGTTTTATGATTACTAAACAAGTGCTTGACCAATTACTTTATTATTTTATATTCCAGTTCAACTTCGTGATCTTTTTTATAAGCTACATGTGCTAAAGTATCGTTTTGTATTTCAGTCTGATTTATGTATTCATAAATATGTGTTGTTTTATGTCTAAAATATGTATGAATCTACGTTAAAGGTCACACAATAGATCTATATGAATAAGATGCGTCCGGATTAACTTTCATTAGGAACGCCCACAATCCAAATAATTGAAAGCTAGGAATTGACAAATACCTTAATACGCGAGGAGCCACATTGTTAAAAGGGACATAAAATGAGAATCGAAATCTTTCTAAGTTCAGCTTTGAATGAGGGAGTTGGAACCTAAGTTCCGTAAAAATGTCTACATCTATTTGAGATGAGAATTGACTATATATATTATATATTACAACGTTTTAAAGAAAAGAGGTATTATTTACCGAAACATTGATAAACTGATAAAATACAAACATGTCACTAACATGCCTGTACAATATAGGTATGTACAAAATATTTCTATACTTTACATAAACCCATCTGTAATTCCTAACCAAAAGTTCAGTCAATTCAAATAATCTTTGAAAATACAAAGGAAACACTAAAAACACATATTGTATTAACCAACACTTAGGGGGGAAATATCAAGATGACAACAAAAAGCCAGAAGTCGATTAAAATCAGACAACACGATGAAACGATACAAAAGAGTCTGTAAAAGAGGGACGAAAGATACCAGAGGGAAAAGAGGGACGAAAGATACCAGAGGGACAGTCAAAGTCATAAATCGAAAATAAACTGACAACGCCATGGCTAAAAATAAAAAGACTAACAGACAAACAATAGTACAGTATAGAAAACTAAAGACTAAGAAACACGAACCCCACCAAAACCTGGGGGTGATCTTAGGTGCTTGAGCTACACGGTCCTCGGCCTCAACCGGGGATGAACTTGTATTCCTATGAGGGTAAGAAATTCCTGGGATGAACTTGTATTCCTATGAGGGTAAGGAATTCCTATTTGTGTCTAGTGGCAACCATATTGCATAGAAGTAAACCTTTTGTGATGAGAAGTAGTCATTAAAGTGGAGGACGGGATTATGACTGAGACAAGTGGACCAAATCCGCGATCACCTGTTTCACATGTATTCCATAATGGATACCAAAATCATGATAGCGTCATGAGATAACTTCGAAACCAATGAAAAGTAGACTGGATCAAAATGCAAATTAGAAAGTTTTAGAAGGTCCGTCTTCAGGATTCATTGTAGCGATCTGCAATTCGTTTTAGAACAGTAAAGTAATAATAATTGATTGTTTTACAAATCCTGATATATTAAATTTAAGAACCTTTTGCGCGTGGCTGTGTACTGATAGACGTTTAACGCATAGTTTACTCTTGGCATGAAGAAAGCTGCAATATTTGAAGACCATAATTATTTCTATCAAGCATGAGCTGTCGTTTTTTAAAAGTCCTTGATTAAGGTATGGATCTTTTTTTTTTCATTGTGTTCTTGGGGCGTAATCATGTACAAATACAAGTGCATAGACGTTCGTTTGTGTGCCTGAAAAAGGGCTGTTTACAGATAGTTTGATTTGACTTAATACTATGCTCTATAGTCGTGTCATTTAGAAAATGATAGATAGGCTTGAATCACATATCGTCCGCAGTCTCCGTATTACCTTAAAATCAACGATGCATCAACCTTAATACAACTATGTGCAATAAAATATATGCTATAGTACTGTCTACGTAAAACATCTTTTGTAAGAATGAATAATAAAATGCATATAAAGATGTCCTTCTCAGTTAAAAGCATCTCATTTTCATGCATTTAAGAATACTGACAGCGACCATTATATGGATCATAAATCATTGAAATTTCACCCCACTAACATAAACTTAATATGTTTTTAAATATTTCAACTTACATCAGGACAGGTAACGTGTTTAGGCCAAAGTCAGATTTTTTAGTTGAAGGTACTAAGATTTGTGCGTCTTCCTCCAGTTTCTGAAAACGAAAAAAAACATACAAATGAATGATAACTGACTGACAAAATCATAAAAAACTAAATAATGATTTCTATAGAAAAAGTTTCAGACAATTTTGTCTTTATGCTTTCGTTTAAAGTACATTATGTTACAAACACACAGGTGCTTGTCGCCTCGTCCTAGTTAATGGCTTCCAGTCAGGCAACTTTACTACTTCTCATGTTCATTTGTCTTATAGAACATAATATCTTAAATGTCGTGCCACATATTATAAGTTTGGTGTAGAATAACAAGAAATATTGTAAACGCAACAACTCACATAAAAGAATATTATGTTATAGCTTGAAAATAAAAAATAAAAACTCTTTTCACGCTATGTTGCCTTTTTACAGTTTTGCTCCACTCTAAATATGTTCCGTAGATTTTTATTATTCCACTTATATTAATTATGCAAGGAATCAACCTAAATATCATAAAATGCAATGGAAGCATATACCTAATGAAAAATTCGTATTAAAATATAGGCTCCTTGACAGTCTAGTTTTAGAGTTCTTATGTACCCGCTGAAGGTTACCTCCGATGAGCCCAGCAATAGCTTTGTGTACAATAAGAACGCATGTGCCGTAAAAGTGATTCGTCATCCTTTTCGTTGGGTCATTAATTTACATAAAGAGATATTGTTTTCAGTGTATTTCAATCTTACTATCAAAACGTTTTTTTATGAGTGAATTTTTAAAATGTGGTATCAGAAACTATATCAGTTCAAGATATTTAGTAGCATTTCACAAAAGGTCGGTTGGTTACAGTAAACAGAAAGTAAAATTCAATATTTCTGTTTCTATAGTATTTCAAAATTGTGCTTTGGAACCACAAAGACCAAATTAAATATGACATATCTTTATGACAAAAAGTCTTAGTAAATCTTGCTAACTAACACCTTAACTGATATGATATATTTTGGTTAAGTTTTACATATATATTTTAATACTCCATAAGTCTTTTATCAGCATAGACTTCGTATATTGGGTTTTAAAATAAAGTTGTTTCACCTACAAAGTTTACCCTCTTTTACTACCAACATTCCAAAGACATTCCGAGTGCAATGTTTGACAGGGATTTTTGGGTTACGTAGACGCTTTATTTGCAAGATGATAATGATTACGACGCATTGTTTTATTTGCGATAAAAACAGACATCATCTGGTAATAATATACTAATGAAGTTGGCACGTGTTCGTTTATTGTAATATAATGCACATGCAACAGGCATGCTGTATTTTTTCATTTCTTGAATAAAATAATCATTTCAAGTAATTATTTATTTTATGAAGAAAAATTTGAAATTGCCGCATAACGTTACGATAATGTCAGTTTGCTATACAAAAATGATTAAGAAATCGTTTGCAATTAGTGTTTTTATTATGCCTGAAGCTTTTTGCAATTGAATAAATAACTTCGGAATAATTAGACGAGTTATTACAGTCATAAAATTTGGTACGCAATTCCTTACCGATAAGTATGTCAACTTTCGTTGTATATTATTTTTAACTTTAATATAGTACGCACATTAAGCTTGAGCACTTAAAATTAAATATGTTTAAACTAAAAAATAAACATTCAACTCTCAATTCAAAAAAGTTATTCAAAGTATTTATATATTGACACACTTACCTGATTTTAATTCATTGACTATCTTTAAAGGATCCCTTAATGCGTTGTGAGATAACATTAAAAGTGAAATTATTCCTCATCATTGCGATGTGCGCTACTGTCCATCTATACGGCGACTGTAACATTTTATTCATTCAGCGACTATTATCTACCGTGACGGAGTTTCACATTACTTATAAAAATGTCATCAAGAAATAGAAACCTGTGTATCACATTCTTCAAACGGATGGTCATTATTGTTTGAAAATAATGTACTAAATAATAAAAAGTTTTTATAAATTTTTCTTACGTGTCTTTATTTTGAGTCAATAATCCTCCTGGGTGATTTCCAGATTAAAAGAGTGTCCAGATTTACATCAATTTCTGTTTTTATACGCAGGTGTGTTAAAGTTGAACACCCCGAGGGATCTCACTGTATTCATATCTTATGTCTCTTTTCTACTCCACTTACATATTTCTTCTAACTATAACATGATATAAATTCTTTAAATGCATGAATAAACTTGGACAATTCGTATAACCTGGATCGTTTTTCATTAACATCTTCCTAATAAAAAGTTAAGGAGATATCGCGTAGCTCTTTCTTAACTCTTAATTGAAGTGAAACTATCATTTCAACGTAACCTAAACACCAAAATATCTATAATGTTAAATCACATCCTTTGAGATAGCGATAAGAATACCTTAATCACGTGACGTGAAATCAACATCCAAAACACGTGGCTTTAGTTTATCTCTCTATTGTTTTAGACAAACACAATATTAGTTTAGTGCTTTCATTTGCGCATCTAACTATGCATAACAGAACACATGTACTGTCATATATAAATGCGGTTGAGCATTTTTTGCTTTTCTCTTTGTTATTTACGTCCAACGACAAATACTTCACATTTCTTTTTTATTGTAATCTCATTTTTTGAATTTTATTTATTGTACATTAGTTAAGTAATAAATATTTCTTAACAGAACAAATGTTGTTTCATGACTTTTTACTATTTGAATCCATGCAAGCCAAATACAAAAGAAAAAAAGAACTTTATTAATAGTCTGCGACTGAGGCGCTTTTCCGTGTGAATTTGCTTTCATAATGAAATCTCTTTCATAAACGTTAACAGCCATGAATGTATAACTACCTAACCCCGTTTAGAGCTTTCGACATCACATTTCATAACGTATTATATACAGTCTTTTCGCAAAGTTAACCATGTACAGCATGAATTAATGTTTTGGGTATTCTCGTGTGGTCCTATCAACTTCAACATTTTAGCATTCGTGATTTTTTTATGAGAAATTGTGTATCTTGGGTTTATCAGTTCTTTGAAGTATCAACTGATTATGTAAAATATTCCCATGTTTATACATTTGATGTCATCACGTTTGATTCAGAGCGTTCTTGATAAAAATTAATCCTGAAATATGCATCGGTCTCAACAAAATTGGTATGTTGGTGTCAATTAAATTAATGTTACTAAGAAACAAAGAACGTATATACTGAAATTGATACTTTTTGAAAATGAACTTCGGACGTTAATGGCGGATCGTTTGTTTTCAATGATGTAATATTGAACTTCACAAAATTAAAAAAAATGATAACTTTAATACATGTATTCCAGTTGTATAAACAAAATGACAATTCGGTTCAGAATAAAACCCACCGTCTCATGCTATTGCTATTGAAAGCTTTGATCAAAATAGCAGGCGGGGTAAGAAATAATAATAATGTAATTTAAAAGTCCTGAAAATTGATATATGCCTTTTCACGCTTAAGCACATGAAGTATCGATGTGATATCGAGAGTAGGAGCGAAGAATGATTGAGTGGTAGGTAATGTAACATGTCTTCCTGCGTACTTTTCTCCTTCCTTTATCTAGAGTTTACAATATCCGGCTCATTTTTGTTGGTGTCAGAACGAGACATGGTGTTTTATTAATTCACATCACGATGTCGTCTTTGCATGCTATATTTGAGACTGAAAAAAAGCCATCGACCTTGTATTACTCTACGCAAAATAATCAACAACAAAACATTGTGCACATTAAAAGTATTTGAATGCATGCGTGATGTCCAGTGGCACATGTTAGATGTATTTTGAGGACAAGACTAATTTTTTTCAAGTTTTAGGTCCTTTAAGATTCAAAGAGTGTGACACACATCGTACACAAGGCACCGGATTTAACGTCCCCATTCTGACTAAAAAGAAGGTTGCGTATATGTATATCCCAGACAACAAAGTGGACGCGGCCCTCATCAGCAAAAGTATGTATTATCGGACGAGAGAAGTACAGGGGTGTTCATATGTCTATTGTTGTTAATTTCCAAAGTGCCACAACTCTCAGGAATAATGTGCACTTGAATATTCTTACAAGCAGCACTTAAATGTCCTTGTCGGTAACACTTGAATGTTAACCTCAATTTGCTACTGTCTGCAAAAACATCTGAAAAGTTTTGCACGTATATGAAAATTTTGACACATATGTCCACAGAACAGTGGCGGATACAGGGGGTCACGTGTTGAAGATCAATGCTTTTGAATAGGAAATATGGATGGAACCCCTTTTTTTAATGGGTTGGAACCTCTTTTGAAAATTGGTTGGATCCGCCCCTGCAATACATCTTTTGTAACCTTTAAGTTATGAATATCAAAGCCTATCAATCCGTTTATCGAAGCCCTTTTCTCTCTTCTATAACAATCTTTAGAATATGTCATAATTATATGGACTTTGTCGTAAATGTGCTCTGACTAATGTAATGTAGTTTTTTGAGAGATGTAAGAAATCTGATCATCAAGTTTTTTCTCCTACTCAAAACTTTAAAATTTCACAATTCACCAATCTCCTAATGTTGCTCCTCTACGTTATCATACTTGGGACATTAAAACAAAAACTAAGCATACCATAATACCGACTGCCTTCTATAATAGTTAGGAAATGAAAGGCGATAAAAAAGAAAGAAAGAGAAATTGCCAAGAGGAAAAATAATCAAAACACCATGACAAAATAAAAAAAAGACGAAGAGACAACAACAGCAAAACACTTATATAAGGAACACGAACCTAGCACTTACAAAAGTATAGGCAGTTCATACTAAAAAGGTTGCGCCCGTTGTATTACTCATTGGAAGTAAACATACAAAACAATCAACATCGCCAAAGATCAACTCTTTCACCTCCTAAACTAAGGCATCTATCACGTCCAGAGCATGAAAACATAGAAATACCTAACATAAACTCCTAATATCAACTCTTTCGCCTCCACAGAAAGTTATCTATATTATGCCCACATAATAATAAAAAAAAACGGAACTAAATAGTAAACAATGGTTATAAGTAGCCTTATTGTGCTACATTTTTGTATAAACCAATACAATAAAGAACAATCAATTTTATAACAGCATTTAAAATGGAAGTGCTGAATCACTGTACTCTGTGTGGATAATTTGATATATCGATTGAGATCACCAACAGTTTTTGATCGGGCGCATGTTGCTTAGTCTTTAGTTTTCTATGTTGTGTTTTGTGTACTATTGTATTGGAATTTTGCTTTTTTAGCCATGGCGTTGTCAGTTTCTTTTTCGACTAATGAATTGAATATTCTTCTGATAGCTTCCGCCTGTCTATTAATTATTGTTTACCTAACGTCTAGCGACCAACAGGTCATGCATATTTGGAACAAGAACACATTAGCGATTAACGGTAGGTCGGTATGCAAAGCAGGTCAATGAATAGGAATTTTAACATACACTAAAAATATGTTGGGGTAGACAGTTTGCCTAGCTACAAGCCAACAGCGGACTCGATCTTCAACCTTCACAGGTTCTGTAAAGTGCATAAATCAATATACATGTACAACTATGCAGCAAATTAACGTTCGCTTCTCGACTGGACGTGGCTGCGTAATTATACATCCCGCACAGCTAAACTGATATATCTCAAAACAAATGGTTTCACCTTGAGATGGAATGAACACATTTCTAAATTCAGGTCACAAACCATGCTTTGTTTGTAAGTTACTCGATGACTGAAAAGTAGAACGTACTACATGCATATCTTTAAATTGAGAAATTTAATATTTATATCTAAGGTAAAGAAAGGACAGACAAAGGCAATTGTAGAATACCGCTGTATTCATAAATCGATTAAGCCTAAATACCAGGTACAAGATAAGGACAAGAGGGTTACAACTTTTGGAATTTTTGACCCTCAATTCTCTTCACGTTTGTACTTTTTTTTTTTGGCTTCTTTTAAGTTTTTTTACTGATGAGTCTTTTGTAGACGAAATGCGCGCTTGGCACAAATACAAAATTTTAATCATTTGCATATACTATAGTTACATTTTTGCAGTTAACAAATACGAACTATGATAATAAAATGTATTTACAAAAATACCCAACTCCAAAGTAAAATTAACTAGAGGCTCTAAAGAGCCTGTGTCGCTCACCGTGGTCTATGTGATTATTAAACAAAGGACGCAGATGGATTCATGATAAAATAGTGTTTTGGTGATGTGTTTGTAGATCTTACTTTACTGAACATTCAAGCTGCTTACAATTGTCCCTATCTATAATAAGCTTGGCCCAGTAGTTACAGTGGTAAATATTTTATAAAAATTTACAAAAAATTTACAAAATTTAGGAAAATTGTTAAAAATTTACTATAAAGCGCAACAACTCCTTAAGGAGTCAATTGACCATTTTGATCAGGTTACTTGTTATTTTTAGTTCTTACTTTGCTGTACATTATTGTTGTTTACAGTTTATCTTTATCTATAGTAATATTCAAGATAATAACCAAAATCTGCAACATTTTCTTAAATTTACCAATTCAAGGGCAGCAATTCAACAACCGGTTGCCTGATTGGTCTAATGATTTCAGGCCAGAGAGATCTTGACCTAATGAACAATTTTATATTATCAACAGATTTGCTGTAAATGCTTTGGTTTCAGAGATACAAATGTATGAGCCAAAAACTGCATTTTACCCTATGTACTATTTTTAGCCATGTCGGTCATCTTCGTTCGCCGGCAAAGTAATCGGAAACATTTTTTTTAAATTAGATACCCTACTGATGATTGTTGGCAAATTTGGTTAAATCAATCTTAGTAGTTTCAGAGGAGAAGTTTTTTGTAAAAGATTACAAAAATTTACAAAAAATTGTTAACAAAATTACTATAAAGGGCAATAACTCCTTAAAGGGTCAACTGACCATTTTAGTCCTGTTGACTTATTTGTAGATATTACTTTGCTGAACATTATTGCTGTTTAAATTAATCTCTATCTATAATAATATTCAAGATAATAACCAAAAGCAGCAAAAAATCCTTAAAAATACCAATTATGGGACAGCGACCCAATAATGGGTTGTCTGATTCAGCTGAAAATTTTCGAGCATATATATCTTCACCTGATGAACAATTTTACCTCATGTCAGATTTGCTCTTAATGCTTTGCTTTCAAAGAGATAGAAGCCAAAATCTACATTTTACCCTATGTTCTATTTTTAGCCAATTTTTGCAAATTTTAGCGAATAAGATACCCCAATGATGATTGTGGCCAAGTTGGGTTAAATTTGGCCCATTAGTTTCAGAAGAGAAGATTTTTGTAAAAGTTAACGACGACGGACGACGGACGCCAAGTGATAAGAACAGCTTATTTGGCCCTTCGGGCCAGGTGAGCTAAAAAGGGCCAGAAAACCTCACAGAACGTAGGGAACAAGTTGAAATCGACGGTCATATTCATGACATTTCCAAAGAAACTATTGGCTTAACCTGGTTGTATAGCTAGCTAAAAATCCCAATAGTAAGCGTTATAGTGTCATTTTCGTCCTGATAGCATTTAAAAGTTTAAATGTTGCTGTAATCTTGTTCGTTACGAGTTTCATAAAATCAAATTATAATGTCTAAAACTGACAATGGAGGAGGGAAATGGTTGCAAGGTAGATAATTTATTATAACCGATTACAAAGATAATTTTTTTTTTATCTTTTTCCTTTGATTCTTGTATTCGAATATTACTCCACCCAAGGAAGTATTTTTTGCATTAAAGAAACTAAACTTATATACCTGAACGGCTGGAGGGATCCAAAATATAAAGTTATTTAATTTCTAACAGGGCAAAATGTTAGTCGTCCAAAGCAATTTAACTACGTCATATTTTACATAGTCTCTTTCAAGTAGACTTACTTTTATATCATTGGACACTGTTAACATAAATTCTATTTCGTGATGTTCCCCGAGACTGAGAGTGACTGCGTATGTACGCATCCAAAACAGCCCCACGGATTTTTCAGCTGAACGAAAGAAGTCGTCAGCAATTACATGCAATGGTGGTTTGATTTTCTTGATAAGGATAGATCCAAATGATCGACTGAAGTTTCTTTGGTTTGTCTTCAATGAAACTTATTATTAACGAGACTATGTATTTATGTATCCCTCCCAGCCACACGCTCAATGCGAAATAAATCTATATGTATCAGACTATCCAGCTTTATATTTGAACACTTACACCTTGTAGAAATCGTTAGCAGACATGATATACTAGTATATATAAACCGGTTTCGTGGCGTATTGTTTTGCATTTCCTCACGGAAATATTTTCAGCGCAAACTGGTCGCAGTTCTGCAAGCAACAATTTAACATAAATTAAGAAACGCTTTTGAGAACCGGATTTATTTCGCTTTCTCGATTTTGACTATTGATTAGCGGTATACAACTTTTGTCTTTATTTGTAGTCTTTGAATAAATCGCACATGTTCCTCGTTAGCGCCACTAATGATCATTCTGTCTGGAAACATAAATGTGCAATGGGGGTACGTACCCTTAGCGTGATCCGACAGATCATTTTTGAAAATATATATGTTGCTAGATTGGATAATTTATCATAACGCGATCAGTGTCAGATATAATTGAAAGTTTATAACCGAACAACATATTTAAATTTAATAACAGCCTTAAATGCTTATAAGTGAAAAGCACAATTTCTATTGTATTTCAACTTTTTTCACTAAACAACTAATTTCCCTTTCATGATGTATAGTATGTCAGTAAACACGAATATGACAGATTTAAAGTAAAGAATCTAATTATAGTTCTCTGGGTGTTAACTGAGGGAAATAAATTATTCTGGCATTAGATATTATCATTAAGGTCGGAATGTTACATTGGACACCGCATACCATATGGCTTTCTTATTTGACCATTTGTGGCCGTCAAATATAATTTAGATTCTGACACTGTAGATAAATGGGAGTATGTAATTTTCTACATTAATATCATATTGCAGGGGTGTAGCTTTAAATCTACACACCTGAGACCTAACTTTATGGGTACCCTTTCACCTTTGGGTTTTTGGATATTTTTATAGAAAACAAAATGTTGCGCATATAACTCCAACGACTACGGTACTAAACGAATAAAGAAAGAGTAAAATAACAAAAATATCGAACTCTGAAGAAAACTCAAAGGAATGGATAACAACAAATTATACTAGCACACTGCAATGTCAACTAATTGAACATTAACTTGCTTCGACAATGTAAAATGCTTAACAAGATATTTAGTTACCATATTCGACTTAACAAGCAGACTTGTGACGTTTGGCTTCCAAACAGTGTGGTCTTGAAAATCTTGCCCTGTTTCAATGCTTAATTTTATTGATGAAAAAATTACGTTAATAAACATAAACCATTTGCACTTTAAATTAGTATCATATTATTAACACATTCGTCTGAACTCGGCCGATTCCGTACCCTCATCTAATCGAAGGAGAGTAGCGGATTCTACCGAGGATTGCCGAATGATTATAAATACTCTAATTACTATTTATAGTATACTGAGTCTGTGAAGTCTGCTGTGTTGTAAAGTGAAGTAGTTGAACGTGATATGTGAAAGTAGATCGGCAGAGAATAGATACTATCTAAATGAATACTATATAGGTTAGTAGTACAACAATGCAAGGGAATAACTACAATGTCTCTGCAGCTGCGAATAATTTGAACTGAAAAGCATATTTACTTTATATAGTTTTTCCTTAAAGATGTAAGAATATACTACATATAACCTTAAATCTTAATACCAATTAAAAGTTGAACTGAATTATATTCTCAAATCAACCTGGTGGGTTTCACACGATCCCGTTTCACATGCTCTTTGAAGATCTAAAGAAAGACGCAAAATAAGACGTCTTTGTAAAGTAGAAGATGTTAATATTACAATTAATTGCCCATAAAACCATTATTGGTATTAATCCATGCAGTACCGATAGACTTTATATAAAATCATAATTATTTAACTATGAATTTAAAGTTCCTAGTATTATGTATGACATTGCTGTAATGCACACTCACATATAGAAGTTTTTAACCATATGGACATAAATCATGTGCAATTTAAGCCTTGTATATCATGTAACCTTTTTAAATCTATATAGATTTTTAAAGTTTATTTAAACACATTATATTTAACCAAAGCAAAATGGATAAGACACAAATATACACATAGCAAACTTGGGTAGTCTTCATCCTCTATAGTACAATAGTTTTATCAATGTAGCATTAAAGTGAGTATGAAATATATTGATCAATTATTGATTGCTTAACGTCCGGTGGCAAATATTTCTTGCATCTTCAGTACGAAAACAAGTTAGCAATCCGGGGTGAGGATTTGTGATATTTTGCCAGCCACTGTAAATTGAGGGTTTATGGAATAGGGGCAGAAATTTGACCATGCAACAGTCCACCTACGGACCTATGAACGAGTTGTAATAGGTAGAAATCGTGACACTCTCTTTACATGAAGCATACTAGGATTTAACGTCACCATTCTCTCCGGACGTGGCTGTGTACTTGTACATCCCGCAGACAAACGAACGCCTAACTTAGGCAAACGTTTTACTCCTAGTCGAAAAACGACCCGTAGTGACCATATATCTAATTCATATTCATCCTTTGGGCATATGTGATAAAAGTTAACACTTGGGAAATTTCAAAAGTTCGGAACGCTTTTATTGATATATTCTTAATCAGTATCGCTCGAAAGCAAGGTCTGCATTCAATACTAGTACGCTGGAATGTTGGAAGCTATTTGATAAATAAAACTAGAGGCTCTAAAGAGCCTGTGTCGCTCACCTTGGTGTTTGTCAATATCAAACAAAGGACACAGATGGATTCATGACAAAATTGTGTTTTGGTGTTAGATGGTGATGTGTTTGAATTAAGTTCTTACTTTACTGAACGTTCTTGCTACTTAAAATTATCTCTATCTACAATGAACTTGGCCCATTAGTAACAGAGGAAAATATTTTGTAAATTGACTATATAGGGCAATAACTCCTTGAGGAGTCAACTGACAATTTTGGTCATGTTGACCTATTTGTAGATCTGACTCTGCTGAACTTTATTGATGTTTACAGTATATCTCTATCTATAAAAATATTCAAGATAATAACCAAAAGCGGTAAAATTTCTTTAAAAATTACCAATTGAGGGGCAGCAATCCAACACCAGTTTGCTCTAAATGCTTTGGTTTCAGAATTATAAGCCAAAATCTACATTTTACCCCTATGTTCTTTTTTTAGTCATTGCCACCATCTTGGTTGGTTGGCCCGGTCACCCCACACATTTTTTAAACTAGATACTCCAGTGATAATTGTGGCCAAGTTTGGTTAAACTTGCAGTTGTTTCAGAGGAGAAGATTTTTGTAAAAGATTACAAAATACTATGAAAAAGTGGTAAAAAATGACAATAAAGGGCAATAACTCCTTAAGGGGTCAAATGACAATTTTGGTCATGTTGACTTATTTGTAAATCTTTCTTTACTGAACATTATTGCTGTTTACAGTTTATCTCTATCTATAATAATATTCAAGATAATAACCAAAAACAGTAAAATTTCCTTAAAATTACCAATTTAGGGGCAGCAACCCAACAACGGGTTGTCCGATTCATCTGAAAATTTTAGGGCAGATAGATCTTTACCTGGTTTTGGAGTTATAAGCCAAAAACTGCATTTTACCCCTATGTTCTATTTTTAGCCGTGGCGGCCATCTTGGTTGGTTGGCCGGGTCACCGGACACATTTTGTAAAATAGATACCCCAATAATGATTGTGGCCAAGTTTAGTTTAATTTGGCCCAGTAGTTTCAGAGGAGAAGATTTTTGTAAAAGTTAACGACGACGGACGCAAATTGATGGGAAAAGCTCACTTGGCCCTTTGGGTCAGGTGAGCTAAAAAAAAAAAGAACCCAAACAGATTAGCCAAATTCAGTTTAGGTCACATTTGCATGAGGGAGTTGGAAACTTTGTTTCTTGGTGATTTCTTAATTTCCGAATTAATGAATTTGAATTTCAGCGAAGATTTCTTTTAAATCATGTCAGTACCGAAGCCCTGACTACTGAGTTGGTGAGACCCTCGGGTACAAACTGTACACTAGCACAGTGCTAGCTAATGACACATATACTTGATAAATTTTATATATAACAGAACCTTATACTACAACACTGAACTGTATACAAGAAAAGTGATAAAGAAAGAAAAATGACGATGATGGTGTCTTTTAAAAAATACTTTCGGACCAATGATGTTTCCCTCCCAGAGCACCTGAGATAACTCCCAGTTTTTGGTAGGGTTCATGTTGATTAGTCTTTAGTTTTTCTATGTTATGTTGTGTACTATTTTTAGTCTTTTTTTCTATTTTAACCATGGCGTTGTCAGTTTATTTTCGATCTAGGACCTCTGGTATCTTTCGCCCCTCTTTCGTATGTTCCTGTCTGAAGTAACTTTTGTCATCACCTTGTTCCATCGTCTATTAACATTCATATGTGCATGTACTTCTTTGAAACTACTAGTCAACGCTTTGTCAAAGGAAGTAATTAATCTTGGGACACAGTACGGCCTTCAACAATGAGCAATGTACTTAATCCGACTGGTCACTCTTCTCTTATATTATAAAGCAAAATCTTTTAAACACAATAGTAATGTTGAAAGACAACTCATGATAGAAAAGGCAAAAGATACCAAAGTGACATTGGTAGGCTGATGGTGTGACATATATGTACATGGGGATTGAAGAAAGAAAATAAAGCACAATGGACAGCTTAAGCGACATAAAACCGAACAAATAAGACATTCTAAACCTACACGTACTTGGCTCAAATTTGACTGTGTGCGGTCATTTGATTACGGAAATTTGTTTCGGATAAATATTAATGTCATATCAATATTTCGGAAGCAAAATTTCACGTCGAATAAGTAAGGAGTGTTGTTTACACATCAATAATCTATCCTATTAACTTTATCTTTCGCGCTCCCTAAAAACCTAAGTGCAAGCTTCGGAAATGTATAAACCTGATTTTACATTCGTCTGTAACAGGTATATATTAATGTTATAAAATTCAGAGACATATTATACACCCGTAAGTGTGTAGTGAACTTGAAACGTTTAAATCCACAACAATTAAAATGTTCATTATACTAGGAATATTTGACATATATGATGTATTTTCATATAAAACATTTCACTACCTCGGGGTACAATAAATTTTCCACGCCATTGCAATGATAACATCTGGTGTTATAATGTAAAAATTTGTGACCGACATGTTATTTAATCAATATCGCTGTATTTCATATTCAAATCACGTTCGAAATATAAAAAAAAATGAAATTTTATACGTTAAATGTTTGCATATATTTTTAATACCAACATGTCCTGGAATGCGGTCAAATAAACCAAACAAAAGGATTTAAAAAAAAAATGTCTAATTCATCAGCCAAGTTACGGGATAAAATTTCGCAGTAATCAATGTAAAAAAGAAAATCATTCGAAATCCGCAGCAGGTTTCACTGTTGGGCTAAATTTCAGACGAGGTATCAACACATGTATATCTATATGGTTTTATTCTATATATAACAGTATTATCTTTTAGCCAAATGTTTCAAGTCCATATTGCTGCTACAAGACTGTTATATCAAAATTGTTTATATAAATTTTTATTCAGATATTTAAAAGAAAATAAACTTACAACTTTTAGATGGAAATTACTTCAACATTTTCTACCTACAAAGAAACTTTTATGCAGGTGGAAAATTGTAAACAACAGTTCTTGTAATTTTTGTACACAAGAAGAAGATTATGATCACTTCTTTATACTGTGTCCGTATTCAAAACTTTTTTGGAATAAAATAAATGAAGTTTTAAAGAACAGTAAAATAACTTTTAAGATAAAACTAAGACACTTAGTATTTGGATATAAAACTTCTGAAGAAGAATATTTTGATTCTTAACTATTTTTTAACAATTGTGGGTTTTTCGATTTACAAAGCCTACTACATATCTGATCAAAAGACAAAAAATGTCAATGTTTTCTCATTTTTCTCAATGACTTCAATAGAAGAGTATGTTTGAAAATTAAAAGTAATGTTTTAACTACTATTAGAAAACATATGAATAGTCATATTAAGTGATTAAGTGATATTATTTAATATATATTTAATGTACAAAATGTAATACGTATTTTACAACTAATCCCTACCCTGAGTGATTAGTGGATTGTAACAGGGAACATCAGGGGGAGCTTGGACTCCTGAAGGATATTGTAACAAGCCAATATTTGAAATAAATATTTATTTATGTTGTTAAAAAAAATGCATTTGTTTAGTTTTCTTACGTTGTGTTCTGTTGCTTAAGATCATGTTGTAGGTTAACATTTCAAAGACCCTTGTCATGCTCACTGCAGTCAGATTTATACATTAATATTACAGACACATTTTTTATAAATTTTATGTCATCATACCCGATTACTTGTTCTAAAGACGATTTTTAAAGAAATAAAATCTTTTGTCAGATTAGATCAGATGTCACCAAAACGACTACATAAAGTAAACGTATAATGCAACACTTTTACGATATGAACAGTTTGACTATTAAATGTGACGAGAATAGGATGATAATTCGGTATGTTGATTGTATCGTGTTTCCTATGGTATGAACTTAATAAATTACTATCTTTTCTGTAGTCTATATAATGTTTTAATTTTATATGGAATCTAAATTGGTATGCTTTTACTGCTAGAACATTTAGATGAAAATAAAAATGTAAGTCTTGGTCGCCTTATACGTTATAGTAAGTCTAACGTTGTCAAACACAAAAAAATAAAGGTTCAAATCCCGATGAGGGGAGAATACAAAATTGCAACCGAAATTAGAAGATCTGCATGACCAAAAAAAAAATAAATACATGTACGATTTATTGACAAATAGTTATTACTGGATCATATAGAAAGCCCTGATACAACATAAACTTACAGACCATTATATGCTTTAATATTTCACAAAAGAAGCAGATGACACGTATACCAAAGGGACAATCAGAAATTTTAAATAAAGGAAAACAGACAATTCCATTACGCAATAAATAAAGCCGTAAAACAATGAACGAACTTAAAACTCTACATAGAAACGAATAGAGAAAGCACTACACAGAAAAGTAAACACAAAACACTATAGTCTACATAGAAGTGTATAATTGACATAACACTACACAGCTGACACGTACAGACAAAACACAGCACAGAAAGGTATAGACAAAACATTACATATGAACGTATAATAGACACTACACAGCTGACACGTACAGACAAAACACAGCACATGCAGAAACGTATAGACAAAACATTACATACATATGAACGTATAATAGACACTACACAGCTGACACGTACAGACAAAACACAGCACATGCAGAAACGTATAGACAAAACATTACATACATATGAACGTATAATAGACACTACACAGCTGACACGTACAGACAAAACACAGCACAGAAACGTATAGACAAAACATTACATACATATGAACGTATAATAGACACTACACAGCTGACACGTACAGACAAAACACAGCACATACAGAAACGTATAGACAAAACATTACATATGAACGTATAATAGACAAAGCACTACACAGCTAAAACGTATAGACAAAGCACTACACAGCTAAAACGTATAGACAAAGCACTACACAGCTGAAACGTATAGACAACACATTGTACAGAACATCAACTCCATCATCATCGGGTGATCACTGCGACCTATAAAAGGATAACTATGCTTATAGTAAATTTGACCCACGTGTTTAACAAAGCCGACCCTTATTGACAATGCCCGCCCGAACAGTTCAATATACATACTAGTAAGGTCACTAAAGACTAAAATGTATATTTGTAACCTATTGTATATACTGTAGTATACATGTGTATTCTTTTCATAACCTTATGTTTAGGGATGTCAGAACACCCGAGGTAGTTTAACTGTATAATAATAGGTATTATATCAAGGGAAACTATCAATTTCTTTTGTGAAATGTCATTCACCTGCTGATCAAGAGTATAACAAACCCGAAGCTATAACAATCTGAAATATTTCTTCACCAGGGCGTCTCTATTACAACAATTGTCAGAAGCGAATAGGTGTTTATATATCATTATTAGAATGATTGGAAAATGAGCCGGAGACATGGACGTTTGTATGCAAGGTCAGGGTCCACTTAATCAATTACGTGCCATGAGCAAAAGTTATTCATTTTATCAATGTCAGATAACCTTGTAGTTTATTTTCGTACTGTCCATGTCCATTGTAGGTCTTGAAGAGATTTGTAAGATTGAACATATGATTGTTGACCATCAAACAGTGATTGCGAATTCTGGTTATGGGAAAAACCAATAATTTAAAATAAAATATAAATATTATACACTTTATAATTGTTTGCATCCGACTCGTTTACTTGAATTTACCTTCATTAGAAATGCTAAAATATTATTTTTCAATGTTGAAGATGTTTAAGGCATCAAACACGTGAAGGACGTAATGCGACATAAAAGCAATAGGTAAACTCTCCGGTGTTTTGTAAGTTTTACAAATGCGGTATGGGCTTTGCTCATTGTTGAAGGCCGTACGGTGACCTATAATTCTTAATTTCTGTGTCATTTTGGTCTCTTGTGGAGAGTTATCTCATTGGCAATCAAACCACATATATATTTATTTTATATTTACAGCCTTTCTGCTAAGCACATACTATTAATTAAGGATTAAGGTTTGTCTCTCATCGCACAGCAAGCTGTACAGGGCCCCAAAATAAATACCAGTGTAAAACCATTAAAACGGGAAAACCAACGGTCTAATCTATATAAAAACGAGAAACGAGAACCCCTCATAAACCACACCAACAAACGACATCTACTACATGTATGTACCAAGTAAGATAAGTAATAATAAAAATCTACTGATATGCTGCAACATAACACTACTAAATTCTAAAAGAAGAATGTTATACGGTCAGGCAATACCAGTAAACAGATAAGACTAAGTATATTTACAACACACCACATCCTAAATAAAAATAACGCCATGTTCATTGCTTGCGTTCGGTGTGGTTTATTATATGCTCCTTCTTCAGGAACGCTGAAAATCTTATCATTTGAAGCAAAGGATGTCTAATCACACGAAGAGCTGTATGACAAAACGGGATCTAAAGCGATAACCTTTTCTATTACTAGTAATCGCTCTAAAATAACTTTTTCGAATAGATCGATTGCTGGTGTCTTTTGGGTTTTTAACCTGAACAGATACAAGAAGATTATCAGTTTTTAAACATCCAAAATGTTTATATAAAAAACTTAAATGAAAAGGAGTATACTTCAAATACCTTATTTGAACTCGGGCAATCATACCAAATTATTTTCAAATTGTTTTTTTTTTCTCTCTCTCGAAAATTAAGTTGTTCAACAATGGATTATTTAGAAAAATGTAAACATAATGCATCAGACTACAAGTAAAACAGTGGCACTCGATGTATGTACAGTAGTTATAGTAAAAACAATGGCACTCGATGTATGTACAGTAGTTATAGTAAAACAGTGGCACTCGATGTATGTACAGTAGTTATAAGATTCTCTGGGTATTATTCATTCATCAAAGACAGTTTTATTTATGTAGTCCAAGATTACTCTGACGTCCAACAGGCCTTGGACGTCAGAGTAATCTCGGACTACATTTATGCAGATCTGTTTTATAGAAATTTTTCTTTTTTAAATCCGTGATACGAAGTTTATCTGTATCTTTTTCTTGTTAAATATTGAAAGTAAGGAAATCAATTTAGCATATAAATTTTCAAGATAATCAGATTAGCAGATAGCTTCATACATGATATAATCTTGTTTTAAAAATAATTTTCTGTTAGACGTGTGGTTTCCGACTTAAACACACTGTTTATTTTTAACCTCAATTTCAAGACGGTTTAGCATTCACTTGTTCTCGACTCATTGTAATTAGGCCCAAACAATGAAAAATATGCAAGACAATGTTATAGCTACCGCAATAAAATTTTTATTTTATTTCGAACAAAAAGCAAGAACGATGACATGGTCAAAATGCAAGAGATATGGTTCTACCATGATAACTGTTGTAATGTAGCTTAAAGATAATCTAAAAACAGATAAAAACTTTAGTTTATCTGGAAAAACTTTCTTTACAGGGACGGCTGGTACTGCGATAATTTTTTATGATCATAAAGTGAAATAAAACTTCAAGTAATACTATTATTCGCCTTACAACTTTGATTGTATGGTAATTTATTGATTATATTGATTGGTTTATGCTTGCTTTATGTCCAGTGGAAAATATGTCAGGCATGTTCAGGACTAGAACAAATTAACAATAAATACAATAGGCAAGTACTGTATTAGAGGCGGTCAAGGAAAACGTATACTACCTCTGGAAAATGACGGCATATTGGATCGACAGAAATATTCTCTTGGCTAAGGACCCCTCAATGAGTTGATCCAATAGTTTTCAAACATGCAGACAGTGTGGCTTTCTCTCTACAGAAGGGATGAGAAATACGTTCCCATTCTTACCAAATGTGGCTGCGTACTTGTACATCCGACATTGTCTAACGGACGCTTTACTTCGACAAGGATTTCCTACCAGTCGGAAACAGACCGAAGTTGCCATATTTCTATTCCTCTTTGACCTTTGGGGTTATTGCTTTGATGATTGATTGATGAGTTGATGTTTTTGAAAGTTTAATGTTAAACATGTTATGCATGTGCAATATGGATACTCCTTAAACTCTATATGTCAAATACTACACGTACTACTGAGCGAGTCAAATTGTCTGCCACTTGAAAAATATTGTGTAAGCGTTGCAACAGGTCAAATACCGACCACTCAAAACGTCGTTGCGATTTTTATTTTACTTGCTGAGAGACTGATGCTCTCTTTTCACAAGATATAGGAGATAGATCAAATTTCAAAAAGTTCAAAGAAGGACTATCTAAATTGTGACTAAAAAGTCAAGACAATGTTGTTTGCTTGTTCAATGTCATTCAGTTATACACGAAAGACCGAACTTATTCTGTGCATATCAACCATTCATGACATTTTTACCTTTTATGTTAGTTTGTTTAGTTCACACATAGTTGTCAATATAATGGAATTTATTCGACTGTCATACAAGTTGGAGGTTTAGCTAGCTATAAAACCAGACTCAATCCACCAATTTCTACCCAAGAACATGCCTGTAGCAAGTCAGGACAGTTGTTATCCATTCGTTTGATGTGTTTGAGCTTTCGGCTTTGTCATTTGATGAGACTTGCCGTTTTGAATTTTCCTCGGAGTTTTTTTTTTTGTGATTTTACTTTTTGTTTCACATTCAGACATATCTTTGGTTAACAGAACCCTAGTGTATATCAACATCTTAAACATGCACAAATATCTTGGGCATAAAATAATTAAAAAAAAACTGTTTGTATTCAAAAATGAAAAGCGAATAAATCGTTCCATTTCCTGTTCGTTTTTTTTTTTTTGTAAAGGGTTAATAAACATGAATCTAATACAAATTTGCATATATATAATGCATATGTATGCATTTTAAAACATGTGGGACATGTTTACCTGAAAAAAATACAGATTGTACAGAGCATATGTATATATACATATAATTAATCTGCATTCCACGAATTGTTTGGTCGACATCAGAAGCCTCAATGTGACCACTAACTTTTCTTCATATGATGACATGTATATACATAAATGATACATGTTTATGTTTGTACTAGGTGTCGTTAAATGTACCCCATATAAGTCCCATTACATATATCATTTAGTTGTTTATATATATTTGATAGTCGTATTTCAGATTTCCAAAATGTTAGTAGATTATTTATTATTAAGGGATTGGTTTGAATGTTTACATTGTACAACTAACCGATTTAAAATGTTATTAGTACAAACTTTCAACCAGGAATTATTAGAAATTAGTTAAGAACATTATGAAGTTTTACTTGCAGCTGTAAGAAATACTAAATGGTTGTTTTTGTATATAACAAAACTGTGGCATTATATCATACATTAATAGGGCGACTGGGAATTTGATTATAATCCCGGCCCTTGGTCTTCTTCCGACCGACAATAATACCCCCCCTATGAAAGACGTCTGTTCGACTGTGCGGGAATGTAGAAATACGCAGCCACGTTAGGTCAGAACGACGTTGGACCCGATGTCTGGTGTTAATAGAGTGTCATACTCTCTGTACGACAAGAATCATTGCAATAACTCTTTGAGAAGGCTTGATGCAAGTACAAATGTATGTCCCTTATTTAATACACCCTCCATGATATTCCGATAGCATCTAACTTTCCCCAAACGTTTATCTGGACCGCCTGTATTACCGGACATACCCATTTTATGTGATGCAATTAAGTTGTTGTCCTGAACATGCGTGAACTATCTGCCACTGGCTTTAAATATCATTTACTTTACTTTTCGCCGACCATACAGCTAACGATCAATCATACAGACATTTTTATATCAGCGAGACAACTAGAGTTACTTCCCTTCCGCTAAGCGTGTTAACTTTATCTATCAAAATGGAAATACCTTTGTTGGTTTTAAACTCTACACAGAAGTCAGTGCTAGAAAATATATTATGCTCTTAAAAACATAATATATATGTAAATCGTTATAACGTTTATTCTTTTGTTGCATTCGTGCTATTTTTTTTTCACTGAATGTATTTTCAAGAACAATCAGAACTCTTGTACATATTTTGTTGTTTCGATACCAAACTTTCAATCTTCGGTCTTGTATCAGGGTATAGTAGAATTATTCATGTGGCGATGGTTAATAAGTATGGTAACGTAAACTCGTCATAGATACTTGGATTAAAATTGTCTACAACAGACTCAATAATGACGCTCGAATTATAAGGGCCAAATTAAGTCCGAAATAGAAAAGCAATTAAAACCCAGCATTCCATAGGTTTTGAAAAATAAAACTGACGTCACAAATAAACATCCTCCTGACCACATGAGGTAACCCCATTTTCATTTTCAGTCCATGTAGAAAATTCTTCCCACTTCCAAATTAATTTTTGACATTTTTCACTTCCCCGTTGAGACAAGCGTTTGACATGCCTTGTTCTAGTATGATAAGCACAGTTCTAATTTGGCATGGTTTGTAAGTCAGTAATGTCATGTTGAAACTTGGAGGCAAGAAACTGAAACTGAGAAATGTTCATTGTATCTTTGTATATCAATGTGGAAATGATAAAGTTACACTTAATAAATAGAACACACTTTGTGAAGGATGTATACAGATTGGCACTGCCGTTCAGTACAAATAAACAGATATTACTCCTCATTCGTTACAAAGCAAATTAATAAAGGGAACGGCTAGTAGTATACTGCGGTTTAATAGTTATGAATCTTTCGAGAGAAAACAAATCTGGGTTACAAACTAAAACCGAGGGAAACACATTAAGTACAACCAAGGAATACAATTCCTTGCTCAACGGAACAACGAAAACAAACGCCAACATACATAGACACGGACAAATATCTACCATATTCCTGACTTGATACATGACATTTTAGTAACATAATGATGAGTCGAATCAGTTTTAATGGATAATGTCCTGTCAAAAACTCACTAACGACTACCGTAAGAAACCAGAATAGTAGTCTTATATTGAAAATTTTACGATTCAGTTTTGTTAGTTACCTTTATTTTTATTTTCTTTATTGATTTAGGAGATTTGAACATCGCGTTCGTGAATTTTAAAGTCGCACTCGATCTTACTCCCTTTATAATGCATGCGGTCTTGAATTCCAAAGTCGCACTCGATCTTACTCCGTTTATAATGCATGCGGTTCCCTCAGATTTAATATTTACATTGATGTGTATCATCCTAAGTGTATGTGAACATCGATGAACTAATCTTATACTTCTTGTGTGAAGAATCTCTTTGTATCTTCGATTTGAAACGCTATTTGCTTAATAACGAGTTTGGAATATTTGAATCCAATGTTATAAACTGTATTTATATTAATAATTTAATTTTAAATGCTCAAATCCCAAACCATCAAAAATATGTTTAGCTTCCTCTAGGTTTTAACATTTTTAATTAAGTCGCATGTATCCTTTGGTATATTTTGATATACACTCCTTAAATCAAAGACCTTAACTCAAAGACCTAAAACTGACTACAAAAATATAAAAAACTTTGCAATGCTCGCCATTATACTTCAGAGAAAGAAAGGGTTAGAGAACTGGACCATCTCATGATACGAAAACAAAGCAATTTTAAACAATCAATTTTAAATTTGATGATATATGTATGTGACGTTCGTATGTAAGACTGAAGTTAACAACCGATGTCCTTTTAAGGAGAGTAACATTTTCCTTTGCCTATCATTGTTAAACGTTTCAACAACTTTATTAGTGTCAATGTCAAAATCAGAATGAACGTGGAGAAGTAAGGGTGCAAAAACAAAATATTTCTTTTACCATGGTCGATCTCACATACGTTTTTTACGCGTTTCAGAGAGATAAAGATGGTTCAGCAGTAGCGGTTGAGGGTGGCATGGTGAGAAGTATTTGCAGAATACAGAATATATTTGGTTAAAGGTTTTTTCGGCGTTATCTCCAGTGTTGCATAGAGTTTGTGTGGTTTCTTAGATGGATTAATATTCAATCGCGCAACCCACCTTTTAATTTCAAGAAGAAACTGATCTTGTGATTGAAGGTCGGACTCGCAGGCCCGAAAATATGCGAATTTGATGGTCCCGATTCAAACTTTTCAAATTGTTTTGAAGAAGCATCTTGGCAAGAAAGTGTTCTTCCGAATTGACAAGACGATCTCTTAGGTCTTTTATATAGAAGCTGGTCTTAAAATTGATATACAGTGCGACGCGCCTACAATCTAGAATGCCGATCAGATAACATCGGATGTCGCCCGATTACGTTGACGACTGGTATTTCTTGGTTTCGAAGGAACGATTTCAAAATGTTCGGCTATTAAACTCGACGGCTACGTCGTACAGACAATTGAATACCGCTATGTCGTTTCTCTAATTTTCACGGATTAACATGTACAATGACAAGGTTCAACATGTGTGCTTTAAAGTGCACATAATTTGCCGTAGGTACGATTTCTTAAATCCTAGCTTGGACGCCTTTGTGTATGCCGGATATATTGGCCGCGCCGTCATACGCTTGTTTCCTCATATTTCCAATTTGTATACCATATTGTTCGAGTTTGGAAATAAACAAATCAGGTAGAACCTCGCCTGTTGTTGCTCATGTCTTAACAACCCTAAAAACTCCTCTCTCGTAATGATTTTACCTTCAATTATATCGACAAACCTTACTCAAACAGACAACTGTTCTTGAGTGGAAACATCGGTTGCTTCATCCCCAATAAAAGCAAAGACATTTGCTTTAATATTACAATCGCGAACGTTACGATTTTGTACGATCTCGGCACACATGGTCAGTATCTCATTTTGTATGTTTAAAGAACTATACCAGACTTTCGCAAATTGGTTGTCTAAATGAGATTTCAATATTTCGTCTTGTTTGGCTGTATTGTACAAAATTGACATAAAGTGACTTTTTTCTGGAGTATGCTCCTGATGGCAATTTTATGACGACCACAAATTATTAACACGTCGATGATCTAGCTAAGTTTGTGTCTGTTACGTTCAATGTTATTCTTGCGTTTCGTCTAAGACAATGAAGTGATCGGTTCGGTCGTAGATTCCTTGACATCGACGAAATGGAGGGAGCATTGATCATTATTAGAAAATGATTTGTTCTTGTCGCTTAATATAGTTATGGGTGTTGAACCAATCGGGCGTGGTAAGGAACGATTTACCACGTATACTCATTCCAAAATAAAACACAGCGTGCGCAATTTAGGGCATCTCTTGAAACAGAATACCTCAATCAGGTACGTTTCTAAGACCAGACACTTGCAAGTTTTCTTTTTATACTGTCAATGTCCCTGAAAGCAACCAATGGCTCATCAATATTCAGCGAAATATGTAACAGAGGGACAGTCAAACTCATAAATCGAAAATAAACTGACAACGCCATGTCTAAAAATGAAAAAAGATAAACAGACAAACAATAGTACACATGACACAACATAGAAAACTACAGAATAAGCAACACGAACCCCTCCAAAAACTAAGGGTATCTCAGGTGCTCTGGAAGGGTTAGCAGATCCTGCTCCACATGTGGCACACGTCGTGTTGCTCATGTTATAACAAATCCGGTAAATAGTCTAATTCGGTATGTCACATTCATGAAAGGGAATGGGATTGAAGTTACGACGTAAGGAACATATACGATATCATTCGTGAAACGGTTATTCCATAACGGTCAACCAACTCGTGATGGCGTCCGTAAAACTTACGGAGGGATTATTTCAACCTCACCATTTGGAACTCTTGGCTTTGTAGCTTCCTTGCGAGCAACAACCCTCTATCTAGAAAATCATGACAGGAAATGCAAGCACGGGAATATCGTATCAATTCGGAGGTATATACCCCGTATGCAGGTGCTGCTGGAATGTTGCTACTTAGAAATGGAAAGTTCACAATTGGAAAGCTGAAATCATATCTTTTGTCGTAAAGTTTTGTTTTCAACCGACCCTCATTGTTAATTTCTAGATGTTAGTCAAGATATGAGGCGTCACTGTAGCTGTTGTATCCTTTATCTCTAGTTCGATGGGATAGATGCGATCACCATAGTCAATGTTTTAGTGAAAGAACAATCTATATAGCGGAAAGTAGAGTTAAAGGATATGGCTAACTTCTTATCTTTCTTCCTAAGAAGTTCCTATATGCAGTCAGCCTCATAATAATAATAAAAAACAAGTCGGCAAGTTTCGAACTTTTTAGAACTATTTACTAAGATATATAATTCATAAGAAGTCTTTCCATATTATAACAGAAGATGAAACCCGGGAAAGGTGAGTTTGCAAGCGCTAAGTAAAGCCCGATGCCTGTAATTGTATTTTTCACAGAACACAGGATAACGTCAGTGGTCGACTGTCTCTAGTCTTCAGATCATTCCTTACTGAGTTTCGTTTCGATATCTTTTCTTTTTTCAACTTTTGTATTCGTGTTTCTCCTTGAAACGATTTGGTGTTTAGCATGTTTAGTGTGGATCATTTGTAGTTGCTGTTCAGTGTGATACGAAATTATCGAAAACATCATCGGAGGCTTATAATTCGTTACGTCAGACGCACATTTTTAGAAACATAAATTCATAAGCCGCGCTCAAATAAAAACAGTTGGAAGGCCAAAACAATGTCCAAGTTGAAAAGCATTACATTACTCAGATTTCCTTATGATGTAATATATCAATGAGAAACTAAAGCATTAACATTACTTAATATTAAGAAGTTGGTTTTGACTCGAATGAAATATTAAGAAACGAAGACCTATAATTCGAAGTTTCCTTTGCCAATTTATAGTCGGTATTAAAAAAAAAAACCATACATCAATAATTCTGCCCCACGTGACCTTTGTCGTAATGATCCTCTGCTGTGCATGCATCATTCGATATTTAAATCCGTAATAATCCGTCAAACTATCAGCATATGGAATTGGAAAAACTCGTTTAATTCCTTCACAAGTTGATTATTCCTGAATCTTTTTGACCTTGTTGATAAATATTCCGTATCAACTTCAAAAATGATACACGATTGTACTGACGTTGTTTATCATCTTAATAACGTGCTATACTAGTATTCTTGTACATCCCGTCATTGTGTTATTGTTCTATGATAATTCTCTTTCTTATTCTTTATTTTTGCTAATGTGCTTTGTCTATGTGCCTTTTGGTTTTTCTTTGATACCTATGACATGTCTCTGTACTCATACATCCCGGTATTGTGCTATTGTAAAACATTTTTTGTATTGTTGTCTTTAATTTTTGCTAATGTGCTTTGTCTGTATGCCTTTTTTTATTTCTTTGATACATATCTGACGCAGCTCTGTACTTATGAATATCGTTATTCTACTATGGTAACTGTGGATTCCTGTCTTCAATTTAAAAGTAATTAAAATTATAACACACTGTTGTTTGCTGTACCCCTATCTTGGACTTTTTTGCATTTATGTCTGGGTTTTTTTGTTCAGACATTGTTGTCATTATAATGAAATTTGATGCTACTGTCATACAAGTAAGAGGTTTAGCTAGATTTAAAACAAGGTTTAAACCACCAATTTCTACATAGGAAATCTCTGTACCAAGTCAGGAGTACAACAGATGTTATCCATTCGTTTGGTGTGTTTGAGATTTCCTCGGAGTTCAGTATTTTTGTGACTTTACTTTTTTTGAGATTTAAGAACACGAAAACATTTCTCTCTTGAATTTAGAAATATACATATCGATCAATTAGTTCTTATTGCTGACCAACACATATGAATAGTCTTGATTTCAGTTCTTTTCCCTGGTTCAGATCGGTCATTCCTACAAAAAAACTACACGATGGATGTAGTCTTTTCAAATTAGACTGGCAGTGCTCATCCAACGAATGACCCATCGGAACCTATATTCATTCATCTGATCCCAAATACCCATACTGTCAGACTATCGAAATTTATTGCTTTTCCCTTTTTTGGTGTTCTCTTTCCAGCACACAAGAGTCTTTGCCAAACATAAAAGCAAGTAATCTAAAATCAGTTTTGAGCTTAATGACAGTTTTACGAAAGGTATGTATACTTGACAAATCATACATGTACGTAAGACTCGCTCTATTTTGACATACTTGTATTTATTTTATCGAAGCGTTATAGAACCTCTACAAAGTTTCCTAAATATATGCTCGTCAAAAGTGATTGTAAACTTCAAATGTTGTTTACAATGACTTAAACTTTAAGATTCGCACCGTGTAGCGAAGCAATTTACTGGTCGTTACTTTTATTGTACACCCAAAGAAATAAAGCTAAATTGACATTCGTCATTGATCATCTGAACTTTATCTGACAGTACTTTATCTATTTATGTGTATTCCTAATATGTCTCAAATTTAACTATGCTTAATATAGTACAAATGATTTGTTTTCAGTATTTTAAGACCTACACTTAATGCCATTCTTGATAACAGTGTTGTGTTAAAGTTCGACTTAGTCCATCTTGATAAACTTTAACCTGTTTTCCTCTTGTTGTCATTTAACACTTGTGGAACCAAAGACAGGAAAACATTGAACTCGAAAAATTCAGAAGGTACAGTAGCACCAACATGTTTATTTCGTGATGACATGAAAAATTACCATAAATATTGTGACAAAGACCCATTGACATGGCTTCCTCTGCCTCATTTTTAGACATATACCTCGAATTTGACACAAACGGTCATCTTAGTACCAGAATCAATGATAAACGAGGCGATTTTAATTTTTAAATTATCAATTTCCCCACCTTAGTAGCAATATACGAACTTCACCTGCATATGTGATACCAATTCCCTAACTCATTCGGTATTCAAGAGCTTGAATCTGCTATAGTAAACCATCACCAGTGTCTAAGCAGAAAGTCGATGAACCAGTTGTATGTCAAAGAATATCTCGGCCTTTTTCTTAAAAAAAAAGATCATAGAAAGATATCTATACCTTGTTGATAAATATTCCCGTATCAATATCACAAATAATACACGATGGTCTTGAACCATAGATTCTAGGTACTGACGTTGTTTATTATCTTAATAACGTGTTATTTTATTTTTTCCTTTGTCTTTGTAAATTATTGCTTATTGCTTAACCCTTTAAGTATATTTTTGGCAATATCCATTTGACGTTATTAGGATATGGTAGTTTTTTGGTATTCTTGTTTGCTTTGCCTTTATGCCTGTTTGTGCCTGTTAGTTTGTCTTAGATGGCATATTTGCTTGTTTTGATAGTGATTATGATTATAACACAATGATGACTGCTGTACCCTTTATTGACAATTTTGCCTATTATGTCTGTTTTGATTTGTTCACACATCGTTGTAAATATGATATAATTTGTTGCGACTGTTATACAAGTGAGAGGTTTAGCTAGCTTTAATACTAGGTTCAAAAAATGACTGCACCAAGTCGGATAGTTGTTATCTATTTGCTTGGTGTGTTTGAACTTTTGATTTTATCATTTGCTTAGGGACTTTATGTTTAGGACTTTCCTCGTAGTTTGACTGTCCCTTTGGTATCTTTCGTCCCTCTTTTGTAGCAATTTGAAAAATCCTTTGGGTTGGCTACTCTGCTTTTTTAAAATTTTAAGTGTTAACGATTTTCAAATATTTCTTGATTCGTGTTCGGGTTCTCAATGCCAGTGTCTTAAAATGAAGGAACGTATACACAATTTCTAACAAAGGTTTGGTGGTGTAATGGTAACCAAAGATGTTTTCTTTTGGGGTTATATAATTTGATATCAAATATTCAATTTCTACTGAATATTCTTATCTAGGCTTTTACATACCATGATAAAGTGTTCGTTATCTAAACAGTTAGGTCACTTGAAACAGCAAGGGCATATTATAGGGGACTATGCGGTATGCTTGTTGCTCACATTGAAGGCGGTACGGTGATCACCTATAGTGTTTAATTTCTATATCAATTGTTCTCTTGCGGAAAGTTGGCTCATTGGTTATCATGACAAATCTTATTTTTTTATAGACATATTATTAAAGACATTTTGGCAGTCAGATCCGTCGAGTAGAAATATTTTCAATAGAAATTGAATATGATAAATAAGATTAGGTGATTATGCACTGTGTGTAAGGTGAAATTAAAATAATGCAGAATATTACAGTTGTTTCCAACTTATTCCGTTTGTTGATAACATTTAATTTTCTTAGTGACTATTGACTTTCTGTTTTTGAATTTAACTTGGTATTCGGTATCTTTGCTTAAATTTTTAAAGTAAAAACTTTTTTCATTTGAACTACTGTTAATTCATTTATTTTGGTGGGTTAAGGAAAACTTGCATTTTCATGGATTTTGATTTCGTCGTCTTACTTATCGCAGCATACACAGCCTATAGAAAATCTGTAATTCGTTGACATTTGAACTCGTGGTTCACCTTTGCCAACGAAAATTGGTATCATACGAATTATAATGAATCCAAAGTATTTCAACTTTATCAATGATATTCCTTTTCACGTGAAGTATTTAATTACCTTGGCCTGTTATGGACGCCTTCAGATATTAATAATCACGAACCTGATGTTAACACTGATAAGGCTTTATTAAAGTGCCTCACTGGAATAGGAAGGAATTGTAAGTCTTTGCATGTATATTGTTAGCCATTACGTGTATAATAAATATAGCAGTTGTATTTCACTTGATCCGTTCCGTTAGTTGATTGCATGTATATTGTAAGGCATTGCGTGTATAATAAATATAGCAGTTGTATTTCACTCGATCCGTTCCGTTAGTTGATGGCGTTTGATTAATTTCAGTTTTTAATGAACTTCACATTTTTTTAATTTACCTTTGAGTATTGGTATTATTTTTATACCTTTTTTCTTAAAAATAAGATTATTTCAATTTTTAAACATTTCAATTTAGCGGCCAATACATTCGCTATAATATAGTTTCTGGGAAAATGAACTTCCTTGGTGAACGCCATACGTTGACTTCTACGCCATTTGGTCTCCGATGAAGAGATGTACCAATGGCAATCATACCAAATCCTCCTATTTTTATACGGGCAATACCCCTGATATTTATTCCAAATGCACTGTATATCCTGCCTAAGGAAGTTTAAATTATACACTTGTTCATTTTAAAATTGCTACATTTTCACAGAGGATACCAAACAGAAGAGACATGATACGTTTCGTACAAATATTGTCAAGGGTTACTATGTTTTCAAGGGTTATGGTTTCATGTCAGATATAACTATAATGTTTTCAATTCTTTTTCTTTTAATAATCTTATGCAATTTAAATTTTAGTATCTAGGTCAAATATGTTATCAGTCAAACCAGAATTAGTCTTACCGAATACATTTTGTATAGAACATTGTTTTAAGTTCATACCTTGTAAAATCCTTGAAAGTTCTATGCTTTGTGGTTTTCGAATATTATTAAAAATATTGTTTGATCAAACGCCATTTGATTAGCTTATTTTAAGGACACTAAAATGCCACCATAACAAGCTTAACAGAACAGATTTATTAGCGGAACCCGTGAGATCATCCCTGTATTTGGTGGCGTTCGTTTAACTCGGTCTTTAGTTTTCTATTGAGTGTTTTGTGAACTTTATCATTTCGTCGTAATTCGTTCGTTTTTACCTAGCTTTTTCAGATTGACTTCTATTCTGAGTATTGAATGGTCTCTTGCCATCTTTGCTCTTTATGCAAAACTATATAATACAAAAGAGTGTCAAGATTATATCCATGGTCGATGCCACTGCTGGTGGAGTTTTAATTCCCCGATGGTATCAACAGCCCAGTAGTCAGCTGACATGAGTTATCATTGTAATGGTCATATTTATAAATTAACTGTTTACAAAACATTTGAATTTTTGAAATACTAAGGCTTTTCTACCTCGGGAATAGGTTACCTTCGATGTATTTGGCAAAACTTTTAGGAATTTTGGTCTTTTGTACTTTATTTGGCCTTTTTAACTTTTTTTTGGATTCGAGCGTCACTGATGAGTCTTTTGTAGACGAAGCACGCGTCTGGCGTAAATACAAAATTTAAACCTGGTATCTATGATGAGTTTATTTATAGTTGTACCCTTAATGGCTTACATCACTCCTTCCTTATTATTGTGTGTACTTCAAGGTTAGGGATTGTTTCGTGCAATTTTTGACCAGTACACACAGACAAATCTGAATTTCATACCTTTTCCTGTATTCCGTTCAAGAATTATATCTGTTCTTTGTCGTTGGAAACATTCAAATTAAGAGTTTGGTTTCCGGTTTGTAAATACATTTTTACTCATCTTTACTTATTGACAAACATTTTAATTCAGATGTATTCTGGTAATCCATAAATACTCTTATTTGAACCATGTACAATCTCTCATTATAAATGCAGTAAACGTCTTATACTTTACATTAAGTAAACATATATTATATATATTTTTTGCTTTTTGTTTATAGTAGACTTATATCGATTTAACATTAAAATTTAACCTTAAATGCAATGTCGTGTCCGTGTTTTTTTGTTCTTATTGTTCATTATTTGTAATTTTATGTGTATCATTTGCTCTTTACTTAATTACACACTATTTTATTACAGAAACTTGAATCAGTATGACAATGTTTGGTATCGCCCTTTTCGTCATCTTTTGTTCAGTCTTGAACACAGAGTGCGTTAGGACTGCAAGGCACGGGCCGGGAGGTAGTCATTGAAATGTTATGATCATCAGATAGCTAATAATAAAAAAAAAGAAAAGTTGTTTCTGAATTATCTCAAATAAAATAAGGTGTCCGTAAGTATAAAAAAGAAGATGTGGTATGATTGCCAATGACACAGAAATTAACAACTATAGGTCACGGTACGACCTTCAACAATGAACAAATACCATACCGCATAGTCAGCTATAAAAGGCCCCGAAATGACAATGTAAAACAATTCAGGTTTACTAGTATATCTATGAATCAGTCGACATTTATTCTTAATAAAAAGTCAGTAGATTCTGACTGACAACCAATTATCATATGTCGAAGAAAAAGTATAACCAAAATACTGAACTCCCAAGTCAAAACAGACAATACCGCAGACAAACAACATGAGATGAAAACATTGAAAAATATATATGTTTCAGTAATTATGATTTTTTTAATTGTGTCAATGCAAATTTCGGGAACACTTTGAGTAACTAATAACCCATCATTTTAGTAATACTAAAACACCTTCTTTTAGGGAACTCCTTTTATTGATTTATTTTTATTCAATTTGCAAAAGCTACATATGTCATTGCATGCAGGTCAAATTGTCAACGACTACTTCATATAATTTGTTACCTGAATTTGTAATATTCTATTTGCTGTCAATTGTGTCATAATAGATGCGAAATAGGTTTGTTCATAGATAATACAATAGCCACAATGGTATTGGTCAAGTTTTTATCAACAATACAAAACGCTATTTCCAAGAGATAGAAATGTGATATTCATGTCCATGTGCTGTAAATCTATTTCACAGTCTTTTAATGACTCAATGTCGCTTTGTTTTAGAATGTATACATGGAACAAAAAATGTTCATGACGAATGTATCTGTGATAAAGATTGGACAGAACCACATTGTGGTAAGTCTCTTAATGTTTTTCGCTACTCTGGTACAAAATAAAAGACTGTTATAGAGTGATAGTATATAAATGAAAAAAAATGAAGGGTTAGTGTGCTTTTTTTTTAGTTTAAGACATGGACAATTTGGCGGGAAATTATTCTGGCTAGATTTTTAATATATTTAACATTAACACCTTTTATCTCCCAAAAACAATGAAAAAAACCTAAGGATTTTATAAGATTTTCGAAAAATGGTTTTTAAACTATATGTAATAAAATTTTGAAAAAAGTAGGAGTTAGCTTGCAAAACATTTTATTGGCACTACATTGATAAAACCATAGTACTCCGAATATCTGGCAAAAATTTAAAAACAAGAGGACCAAACATCCTTAATCTTTTCATCGTAGAAATATATCTTTTATCTGTCTTTTTCTATATGGGTAGGTTCGTCTGTCACAGCAATTTTGTCTGCCTCTTTTTCTGTGTGTCCGTCTCTCTATGTGTATTCATGTTATATTTATGAAAGTTGTATGGCTCTGTGGCATTCAATCATATTAATCAGTCATATTACATAACATAGTCTTAAATATATGTGTTAATGTAGAAAAAAGCCTCATGTGAATTTGTATTTTACTAAAAACAATGAAACACAAAAAGATTAAAATACAAAACCAAAAAAACTATTATTTAAGAATGAAAAAATGATGAAAATGTATTACAAGTTCAAATAACTCGTCATAGATACCAGGACTAAAATTTGTATTATACGCCACACGCGCGTTTCGTATACAAAACACTCATCAGTGACACTCGAATACCAAAAAGCTACGAAGGCCAAATAAAGTATGAAGTTGAAGAGCATGGGAGACAGTTTACAGTGTTTCTAGATATTCATTTATTGATAATAGAGAATTGTTTTTTTACAGAGAATCCGAAATGCTATCATGGAGGCGAGTTGGATCACCATCATCATCATTGTAAATGTAGAACAGGTTATATAGGAACACATTGTCAGATATGTAAGCTTTATAAACTCTTTTTATGGAATCGTATATATTTATAAACGTACAAGGCAATTTTCTGGAATGCAGTTAATAAAGAAACTTTGATGCCAAATATCTTTTTAGTTAAATAAATAACACGTATGTGTTTCGATCAGTGGCATTGTTAATAGTCTCAAAATCAAGAAAAAGGGACGAAAGTAGCAGACGGACATTTAAACACATAAGATAAAAAATAAACTGACAACGTCATAGCTAAAAGAAAAAAAGAAAAAAGGACAAATAAAGGTACACAAGACACAACATAGAAAATCAAAAAACTAAGCAACACAAATCCCGGCATATATTTGGGGTGATCTCAGGTGCTCCGGAAGGGTATACAGATTCTGCTCCAGATGTGGCACCCGTCGTGTTGGTAATGATTATAAAAACCTTGTAAATAGTCTCACTTGGTAGGTCACATTCGCGAAAGGAGCACGGGGTTGTAGTTACGACTTAATGAACATATCCGATATCATCAGTGAAATGGTTATTCCATAACCGTCAACCAACTCGTGATGCCGTCTGTAAAATTTACGGAGAGATGAATTCAATTTAACCCTTTGGTACTCTTGGTTAAATAGCTTTTTTGTGAGCAGCAATCCTCTATCAAGGAAATAATGGTAGGAAATAAAAGCCCGGGAATATCGTACAGATTACCGTACAGCATATCTCCCTCTATTGTATTGAAGTCTCCACTGTATTTAATGGTTACATTTGATCGCGATAGTTTAATATGATCTACAAATTTTATTATGAGATTTAATCTGAAGGTAGATAATCCAGTCATTCCTAACAGCATGATGGTTGTCATTCATATAGAATATTCGATGTGGTATGATTGCCGATGCGATATCACATAGACTAATGACGATGGAGTAAACAAAAAAGCGCATTATAGATACAAAGATTAGCATCTTGTACGCCAGACGCGCGTTTCGTCTACATAAGATGTATTTATCATACCCAAATAAAAAAAGTGTTGAAGGCACAACAAAGTACAAAGTTAAAGTCCATGGGAATAAGACTACCAAATATCTACGACCAATTAAAGTAAAACCAACCGTATATCTACCTTAACTTTCTGAAGGATAATAAATTTTAAACTTTTCAATTGAGAAAACTAACGGCTTGATTTAAGCTGGATACAGTATTTAACTAACCTATTAGTTAAACTTTTCTATAGGAAATTTTGTTATGTGTTAATCCACTGGTTAAGGATGCGCATACAGCTATAGCTATTCACATCTTTGTCCTTTGGTAAAAAGTTGTTTGTATGTCCTTACCAAACTATTTTATCTATTTAGATCAAAAGGACAAATTTTGCCAAGGCATTTCACCAATGTGTGACAGTGGCTTATACTTGGATGTTGAAATAATTTCGATTACATTTTATATTTATCATTACTAATTATTTCATTGTAGCTGAATCACAAATAGAAACAAATCGTGAGTAAACAACATACTATATGTCGCTAAAGTCTTACTGTTACCAATTTTAAAAATAAGTTATGAAAAGACAACATAAATGCACCTAAAATTTAATGCTGCTCAATTAGATTACTATTTACACTTTACGTTACGGTACAAAGAAATAATTCCATATGTCATCCCGGTTGGGGTTTTTTTTAATGTTCATTGACTTTTTTTTTAATTTATATTTTTAAAGAACAGTTTTAAAATGTGTTTGGGATGCCTGTGAGACCCTTTTTATAAGAATTTGATTCACACACAAACATATTTGTATGGCCTTTTTTATGAATTCCGCTCAATGGGGTGCTTTTGTCTAAAATAAAGTGTGAAGTTGCATAATATTTTACAAAATAGTCAACTTCAATTTGTTCACTATCGTGTATATTTAATCGTCTTTAGCTCAACATACAGAATTTTTAAAAGAATCATTGAAAACACTTGCATTAACACGTCAAAGTTCCATATCCATTGGCTTCCAAAATGTTCTGTATGTCATTTGTGACTTAAACTACGTTTTGACACAAGTGGTTTTGGCGAACAGAAATCTTTGATATTCTAAAATAGCATACAGTAAGACTTATCGAAAAATTTAAAATATGAAAAAATTGCTAATCTCTATTGTATGTTAAGTTTGCTTCCAAAATGTTGTATGTAAACATGAAAATTGTATACGTAGTATTATGGGTTTTGGGGTCAAATTCGTTAACATTTTTTTTATTTCTCTGTAAACATAAGTTTAAATTTTGTGTAATGTAGAAATGTCAAAGTGTGCATTAAAAATTTTACTGATATTATGTGCACATTTACGATGATGAAATAAGTGTTACATTTATAAAGTTTGTCGTAACGTAAAGCATACAGCAAAAATAAAGATCTTTAGATATGCAAACTTTAATATGTTTTAACACGATACAGACAATTGCACATCGAGTTTGCAACGTTGCTATCTCTACTGACGTCATATTAGAAATTAAAACCAACATAGCAAATATAAAGTTTTAACAAAGACGTCACTGAGTCAATAACATATGTAGATATCAGTGTGTATCTCAGCAGAGACATTTGGTCTATAACTTATTAAAACATTGTTGGTATATATCTCGACGGGAGATATTGGATACAAGCTGCGTTATGCAATATGTGTTCTGTGTATTTCAATAGGAACATTGGGTTTACATTGTCAATGTTTAACTCAAGAGATATGTGGTCTATAACATAGCTAGACCTGTTCAGTGTGTAAATCCGAAGGCCTTACAGTCTCAATAACATGTGTAGACATTGTCAGTGTGACTCTAAACATGACAAACTAGGTCCAAAACTCATGAAGATGTGTACAGGGTGCCTCAATACGTACTCTGAAAGCCGAAATCAGTGTGGTCAACACTAGACATTGGAAGTATAACATTTGGTGACCTTTGATTGATCCTTTAAAAAATATACTACTGATATATAACTTGGCAGCATGAACATTCAACAGTTTTATGAATATCTCATCTCAATAATACCATCATTATTAATATTGATACTATTGTAAAAAAAGTTTTATTTTTATTTATTTTATTACGATTATTGTTACTATTTATTATCAATACTACTTTTATCAGTATTGTTATAGAATAAACAGTGAATACAACTAAATGAATTAATTGGAAAATATTTTATATTTACAGCATGTAACTCACATTCCTGTTTTAACGGTGGTCATTGTTACCACGATGGCAGCCAGTTATATTGTGCTTGTCGTATTGGATACACCGGAGTGAGATGCGAACGTAATTTAATTTTTTATCATTTACCTTTGTTCTATATTTATTTCAAATTATATTTCTTACGGATGGCTGTGTGAAATTTTACGAACATAGATAAAAGAATAAGAAGATATGGTATTGTTGCCAATGAGACACTCATCCACCTTAAACCAAATGATAGGTATTCGTATTTCTTCAGTATCGTAGCAACAGTAAAACTTTGTTTCATAAAGAAATTCAAAGATATGTATGAATCAATGGTTCTTCTTATAAACCGTGATATTTAATAATCAATATGTGTGGGTGTTTTTTTTAAGTCCAAGCTCAAATGATATTTACAGGTTCGTAAACATATCTGGTATTAGGGATTTTCACTGGTGTTATGGGCTCATATTCCTTGTCAGTGTGTTTAACCATGTAAGCTGTTTGGCGAAAGGAATATTGGGCACTAACAGGGAATACGTGCCCATAGCCTCTATGAGGCCCGAATATTAATTATATATTATTGGAGTGTCTTGGTTACAACTTTAATTAAAATTCTTGAGTCGACTAAGATTAATCGTAAGTACACTGAATTGTCATAACTTACGATCTATCTTAGTCGTAAGTTCTTTTGTGAAACCGACTTCAGACCTTTGATTTGTTGACAGCGTGTATCACATACATTGTCAAGGTATCTAATCACATTTCAGTATTAGCCCGGATAATTTACTCTAATGTAATTTTGGATGCAACCAACATTTTGAGGGACTATCCATAAGTGACCTTTAGTGTGTGGTAGTATTTTTTAATTAAGATACTTGCAATAAACTAGGTATCACTGGAATCAGAATTGTCTGTTACAGTAGTTTACAATGAAATAAAAATAAAGTGAACTTTTAATATAATAAAAAAAAGTTCTATTCCTAAAAATGGGAAACAAAATGAGTAATCTGAACATAAAAAAACCTGAAATCAGGCCATGCTTATTTCAATGAAGACATCATACAGACATATTTCGCTATACACCAATATGTCTTTTCTCTAATGATTTAATGTATAAGTCTGGATGTTGTATCGCGATGAGGTTTACATACTTACCATCAAACAAAGAAATAAGCGTCAATACAAAAAAGATACAAAATGAAAATAGGAAATAATATTTGACATCTGAAATAATTATAACATTTCATACATTTTTTCTTTTCTTTTTTTAGAGCGTCAAGTCGCAACAACAGGTACATATTTGTTTTTTATTGTGAGATGGATCGAATAGTTAATTGAGAGTTGAATATATTATATGAAAGGGATTTCTTCATAATTTAGAATATACTTTAGCATGTTAAGGGGAAAGACTATATAGTAATCCTCAAATTCTGTGTAATGTATATGGCAAAATTACGCTTTTCTTGGTCCGTTATTGTGATTTTGATACATTTGCAAGAAACTTTTAAAGGCAATTTCAAAATTGTATTAAAACATTCTTGATAAACTTAAATGCAATTAATATTGATTTAAGGACATATTGTGTGTGCTTTTTGAATTGTAGAATATAATTTTTTTAATTAACTGCTTGTCTAATTGTTATGTGGGTTTTTTTTTCATTTTTCAGCTGCAACAGTTGTGATAACAGGTATTTTGTATATGATTCTCACACTAAATCAAACTTACGTGCAAGTATTTAATCATATGTAAACCTATTTGGACGTTTGATTTACAAACAAAAACTAAGTTGCCCGACGAACCAAAGTTATATTCAATTAAGTTCTGACGATATGCAGAGCAGTATAATCAATAATTCGAAACAAACATGATCCAAATCTAGCTACATCCGTATATTACTAATGGGGAAAAAAACTTTGTATTTTGAATGATTTGTTTCACCAAAACAGTGAGGTAAATAAAGGCAACAGTAGTATACCGCTGTTCAAAACTCATAAATCCATGGACAAAAAACAAAATCGGGGTAACAAACTAAAACCGAGGGAAACGCATTAAATATAAGAGGAGAACAACGACACAACAGCGAAACGCAACACACACAGAAACGGACCAAGCAACAGACAAAACACCACGAGAATAACAAATATAGCATCAAAACCAAATACATGAATTTGGGATAGACAAGTACCGTGCCACGTCTTATCTCAAAAATAAGAGAAGACACAAACGACTCAACGTTAAAATGCAACACACACACACAGAAACGAACAATATTATAACAATGGCCATCTTCCTGACTTGGTACAGGACACTTTTAAAGGGGAATAAAAGTGGTGGGTTGAACCTGGTTTTATGGCATGCCAAACCTCGCACTTTAATGGCAATTGAAATGACAACATAATATTACAGGACTACAATACAAATAAAAAGGAGACCATATTAGACAAAGAAAAGCATGATTAATAGATAACAAAAAGCATCAGGTTTAAAATTCAATACGCCAAAAACGCGTCTTGTCCACACAAGACTCACTAGTGACGCCCAGATATAAAAGATCGAAAGTGAAAAAAGTACAAAGTTGTACAGCACTGAAGATCAAAAGTTGAAAAGGTTTTGCCAAATACGGCATTGTTTGAGAAGGTAACAGAGAATTACTTAACAATGATATCTTATTTTAGTTTGGAAAGGGTGTCTACTGAGCAAGTGACACCCTTGTGCGCGTGACGTCCATAACCCTTATTTAAATATTGGCACTCATACCACATCTTCCTATATCAAATTACTGTACATTTAGGTAGTTCTATTAAATGAGGTGAGAGGCCTGGGTGATATTGGATTTAAATGTTTTCACAAAATCTGCATACAAAATTATAAAATCGTTGCAGAAAACTTCAATGCAAAAGCCATGAAACTTTTAGAACTAGTATCGTATAAGTGATGATAATTTAAAAAAAGTCTTAGAATAGTTGCAGTAATATAAAACTTATATTGGAAATCTTATTTTCCAGAAAAAGACTGTAAGTATAACTTATATTTTTCTGATGCGTTAAACATTAAGGAGTAAGACAACTATGTTTTACAATGTAGTTTGATTAGTGACGCGTTTTTACTATTCTAATGCAAAACTAGAAAAGAAATTAATATGAATATTCTTTTGCAATATGCTATATACAGTAACCAATTTTGATTGAATGATTGGTTGCTTGTCACGATTTTTACAGTTGAAGTTCAAAGTAATTCGATACAACGTTATTGCAATCTACGTTTCCGCAATATTAAAAAAAAAAAATTTAACAACGATCTAACTATAATCGAAAAAATAGTCCTGAAACAATTAAAAACTTTTTTTCAGAGAACAATTGAAAAGTTTTTCTACATTAAAAGGTCTATTGAGATCCAAACATATTAAAATCTTTTAAAATGTCATTTTCAGTGTAAATTGATAGATGATTTTCAACCAAATGTATGTGTTACGACATGTTGCAACACACAATTTAGTATGTCGATATCTTATACGGTTTTTGAAAAGGAGTGAACATAAGCCAAATCTAAGTAAAGAATATGACCTTGACCTCTGACCATGACCGGATTTTCTTTCTTTTTATTTGGACCAAGGACATCAAATTAAAATATTCTAGGTCTCTATCACTTGTGGTATACCAGTTATAAATGCATATCATTTCTATCAAATGCATAAGTGAGAATAACCCTCGGACAGCTTCGGTCAAAATAAAACATAACATTTTGAGGATATAATAAGCATTTTGGAAAACTATATTTGTCGCTTTCTTTGGCGATTGCGAAGGAGATCTCATAACAAGAAAAACAATTTTCGGGGAGATAAGTATTCGGTTAAACAGCGTCAGTATCAAAAGCGTATAGACAGTGTGATATTAACCGATATCTCTTGAAACAAAAATACAGCACTAGAAAAACATTTGGCGTGCAAAACAAAAACATTATTCACAATAAAACCAAAAGGTCTTCCCACTGAAAAATGGAAATACCTGATTATCTTATTTTGACGCTATGGTTCATCCAATCAGGAATTTGTTCCATATTGAATTACAAAAGCTATCTAAGATAAATACAATAGTCCTTCATATTTTTTTATTTAAAAAAGGGTGTGGAAGATCGCCATGCCAACACGGAGGACATTGTTACTATGACCACAGTGGATATTTCTGTAAATGTTCATCCCAGTATACTGGATCTCGTTGTGAAGGTATGTGTGTATAAACGTAACCTTAATAGTGTTGTTTAGCATCTGTGTGTTTGATACTCTATACTTTTAGGAAGTTTTGGTCCTCAATACTTTTCAACTTTGTATTTAGGCTTTGTAACTTTTTTGGACCGAACGTCACTGACGAAACGCGCATCTGACGCAAATACTAAATTTCAATCCTGGTATCTATGACGAGTTTATTTATAGAGTTATGAACAAGGTATATATAATAAACAAACATCATTTGATATCGTTGGACAAATGACATATTCTGATTTTTGTTTTACATTACATTGGGTTGAAGACAGAACGGACACCTGTCTTTTTGTCCATCGTTGTTCTACTGTCTTTATATTGTTTAAAACATTTACAATTATAACACAACTTCTTAAGAGTTTGAGACTAAATACAACTCTCACAGAACAATTTATGGTCTCACGATTGTGGTTCAGCGTAAATAGATTCAGGAGACACAAGCTATAGAGTATTCCATGCAAAACTAGTTCATATACAATATCTGTTACAGCTGGAGCAAATGTATTGCTATTATTAGTAATATGCTGAAGACTTGTCAAAGTGATACAGTCCTATTTTTAAAAAAACCTAAGCGATATATAAAGTAAATTCAATATTAAAGATCGTCAACATATATAAAACATGTTAAATATAGTGTATGTAGTTTTGTCTGCATATAAGAGATATTCGTAATTATTAAATAAAAGATATTGAAATAAGTTAACTCTGAAGGATTATTAGATATAATGTCATGAAGTTTCAGATAATGCCGGAGATTTTTCAATATATACACTTATTACATTGGTTGCAATGAATTACATTGATTTCCCAGTTAAATAAAAACCGATAATTTCACATGTGAAATAAACGTGTTATTTCATTCTGTGACGTCATACAACAATAGGCGTTGTCAAGATGTTGATAACGGCGGATCAAAACAAATTGTGAATGCATAAAAAGAAGATATAGTTTCTTACATGTTTTACATTAAGTTTGTTTTAAAAAGCCATTTGCCAATGTAATAAAAAGATTAACTCATTAAAGAATTCTAATATCGAAAAATATTCAACTCGTGACCGAACAGAGTTCGCGCATTCGTAAATTAATGTGTTGTTCGGTCACTCGTTGAATATTTTTCTCTATTTGAATTCTTCGATTAGTTATTATAATTCATTCTATAAATCTTACATTCATCTTTTATATTATGATTTTTTTTTTTGCAGTCTTGATCGTAACTACCACAACTACTGCCACCACTACAGTTGTGACTACCAGTGAGTATTATACATTTTATACCAGCTATATTTACCCTTAATCTCTGGGACTTGTAATTTCAATTGGAATAGCTCATGCCAAATTTACAGAAATGTTGTAAAGGTCTCAAAACTTATTTCATGGTCCTTATCTTTGACTAGAACTAGACTTTGTTGTTATTTTGGTGTGCAAATATTGAAGTGAACAAAAACAAATGTCAAATAACTATGAACACAATACGTGTAGGTCGTACAAAGGTTGAATTGATAACCTTTCAGAATAGGTTGATCAAGGTTTATGTGTACTCATAGGACTAGTTCCTTAAAAAACATTGAATCAAATGTCATGTTGTAATTTTTCTTAGATACCTTTATCGTATGTTAGTTATTCTATCTAAAAAGAGGTGCAAAATATACCAGAGGGACAGTAAAACTCATAGATCGAAATAAATTGACAACGTCATGGCTAAAATGAAAAAGACAAACAGACAAATAATAGTACACAAGACGCAACATAAACAACTAAAGACTAAGCAACACGAACCCCACCAAAAGCTTGCGGTGATCTCACCACTTCGAAATTTCTAATGTATAATAATTTTATGTACACTAAAAAATCTAAAGAATTTCTTGATAATTTGAAATCTCGATCTGTTTCTGAAATTTGCATACCTTTTGATTTTTTAACCCTGTATACAACCCTTCCCCATGCGAAATTATACGTTTTTTTCTTAAATATTTTGAACGACAAAATTATTTCATATTTCCTCCGGTGACGTTTACATTTTCTGACGTCAAACACGCGAATCAATGAATGAGGTTTTTAAATTTGATTTGTGCTTTTTTGTTAAATATTTGTTTGTTTTGAAATTGTGACACAGTGATGACTGTTGTACCCATATTTTGACTATTTTACCTATTATGTCTGTTTTGTTCACGCATCGTTTTTAATACAATAGAATTTGATGCGACTGTCATACAAGTGAGAGGTTTAGCGCAATAAAGATAATTCAACATTTTCTACATTTTTGAAAATGCCTGTAACAAGTCATAAATATGACAGCAGTTGTCTATTCGTTTAATGTGTGTATCATTTGATTTTGCCATTTGATAAGGGAATTTCCGTTTGGAATTTTCATCGGTGTTCAGTATTTTTGTGATTTTACTTTTTTCAGAAGATTGATATATATTTCAAATGAGTTATGCTTATTCATTCAATAATATTGAAAAAACGTAAAAGGATTGAAAACAATCAAAATTATCAAAACAGGTGTACATAAAAAAATTTAAGATAAACAAAAACCACATATTAAGAAACTAACTCTGAATAAAGCGACATCAAATTAGGTATGCATTCTAAATACTAGCTTATTCAATTACACAAGTTTCTAATAGTGCGTAAAAATATGAAATTGGGCTAAGACATAACGCACCGATTATAATAGTTCCCATTCACCAGACCGACCAAATCGAACACACTTTTAATTTGCAAGCTAGATGGAATAGTGTTTAAATATTTTCTTTGCTGAACGTATATAATTGTATGAAATGTATCTCAATAAATATATATATGCAACTAGTCAATCGACATCTCAATGTTAAGCTGATGTTGTATATCAAGAAAAAAACTGAATTCCCTCATTACTATACTAGTATATAGTACCAGCTTTAATTTTAACTTAACAAGCATGGCGTAATTTGATATGATTTTGTTTTCACACTAGGTCCACACGTTGACAGTAAGTATACTATAGTAGAAGTATCATAAAAATGGAATATTCGTCAGAAAATAATGTGGTCTGGACTATTAATTGCATTGCATTCAATGCAATAACACAGATGATTGTTTTTAGATTGACCGAGATTCAAAAATAACACAAACATTAGCCATACAGCTGTTGTCTGTTCTATTGTCGGGTTATTGTCTCTTTGACTAATTCCCCATTTTCATTCTCAATTTTGTTAAATTGGCTGTAAGTTTCAGTTAATAACTCTGACTCTGATTTCAAAATTTGAAATGGTTCATAATTGCTTCATAACAGAACCGTAACAGAACCGTTTGTCGACTTGTAGGATCCAAAAGTTATGATAACGTTTTCATTTAGTTCAAGTTTTTAATTGTGTGACTAGAGCTAAATAACATCATCATTAAATGTTTAATAAATGTATGATTTTTTTTTGTGAAGAATGCTATACATTAAAGACTATTTTTATTTGCAAAAGTGCCAACTTTAGTATGTGTACATGAATGTTGCATTGTTCAAGTATGGTCTAATAAGTATATCAATAATATATACATTTCTCTTTCTTTTTGTCAATTTATAGTTAGTGAATTTTATAACAGTGGAAGATACTTATATAATTTAGATCTGATAAAAGTATTAAATTATAACTTCAATGTTATTGTGAAAGATAGGAATAGTTTGCTTCACTAATTACCTTACTTAAAATATACGTCTTCTCTTTAGTCTGTGCATTTGGGCCATGTGTTCGTGGAGTGTGTTTACCAAATAAAGATGATTACTTTTGCTACTGTCCCAGTGGATATGCAGGCAAACATTGTGAACAAGGTAAATATTGTAGTATATATATAAAAATGTTGAAAGCAGTTGAAACCGATTCTTTAGAGCATCTCTAGGTTTATCGTTATATTGAACTTTTTAATTACAACTTACGAGGGATTTGCAACTGAATGTCTATACAAGCTTTTTTTTAACTGAGAAAGAATCCAAGGGCATGTAACTTCAGTGCCAAAAACAAGACATTTTTAATGGAACATGTAAAATATATGGCTTTTCAGACGTTTACGAGTTTCGTCACGTTATACATAAAGCAATTAAATCTCGCTTGTAAACGGTGGTTAACGGAATTCGAAAATAAGATCAATCGTCTTAGGTCAGAAAATGGACGTTTGATGAAATTGGCAAAATGCAAGATGCGAAATTACGTAATTGTACAGAAACACTAAATTATAGTAAAATTAGAAAAGCTCCTGCTTGCGAAATTACAGTCAAATATCATATATTTCCGTTTTCAAATTTTAATTTAAAACAAAAGAAAATAAACTGTAAATGTGTTTTATTTTTTCAACTTGCAATTTATTAACAATAATGTAGCCGGAAAAATTATTCATGTTTCAAAATTATTCACCTAACTTAAAGAAAAGATGTTTTAATGAAATGAATATCATAGAAAAACAAAGGATATGGGGTATGCATCCATAACACAAAATCAGTACCAACAGGAATTAGGACCAATAAAAGGTGGTGGCACACAATTGATAAGTTATCATCAAGAATAAATACACTATAGCTATAAAAATACAGGAGAGTATACATTGCACGTGAAAACCTTTCCACGGCCTTCACGCACCATAGCGTTTGAAGAAATTACCATTGTATAACATTCTACAGTAAAGATCATTAATTCAGCGGTCCTACGCACAAGTAATAATTTTAACAGAATAACACATGTGTGTATGCTTTGCTGTTGATCAACATTACAATTAACATTTTAGGGGAAAGCATTATTAATATTAAATCATTTTATTTTCATTCACTTGTAGAATTAGAAGGTAAGTAAAATGCGAAGAATGTATTCATTTAGAATTCACCATTCGTCGTTTAAAAGAGATATTTGATACTTTTACAATACGAAAATTTAAAATCCCAAAAATACTGAAATCCGACAAAAAAAATCAAAACGGAAAATCCCTAATCAAATGGCACAATCAAAAGCTCAAACATATCAAACGAATGGATAGCAAATGTCATTTTCTTGACTTGGTACAAGTATTTTTTAAATGTGGAAAAATAGAGATATATCTACTTATTTTGATATAATTCTGTAAATGAATACTCAATACATGAACGCTAGATTTTGCATCACGTAACTGAAAAAAGCAGCACGTAACAAAAACGATCAAAACCGACAGATAAATACAAACACTGTGTGTCAATCTTATTTTCATCGAACAAAACAAATTGCAGAACAAACGGAGAGACAAGCTTCTCTGTAGATATCAGTCTCCAAAACTCAGCAATATATTAAGCATTTCATCTAATGTAAAGTGATGCGAACATGATGTATTAAACAGTTTAAGTAACGCAAATGGTCTAGTTTGTTATTATTGTATATACGGTGATATAGAGAGTACATATACAGTGTCTACTAGTAGAATCAATAAATTGAAAAACAACAAAGACAAGCACAATATAATTTTAATGCATTTATTTGAAATATCAAAGTATCGTTTTGTATATATAAAATGATGTCATAGCCGTTCATTAATTGTGAGAACGTCTGTGTTTGTGTAAATAATCATTCATATTGTTCGCTGACAAGTCTTTTGCAGTTGAAAAGGTAGTCTTATATTTAACAGTATAAGCCTGGAATCTTTAATGAATTAATTTACATTTAAAAGAAAATGCTATTTTGTTTAATCAAGAAACTAAGAAGCTGTTTGTATATAGCATGTTTTATTTAAGGTTGCCATAGCAATCCGTGTCTGAATAATGGTCATTGTTACGATGATGGTAACATTTACGTATGCATATGCCAAGACGGATTTGAAGGAACAAATTGTGAAAACGGTATGACTACTTCAAAGATTTTTAAAGAGATTCAGTTTACACTAGTACTTGATTTTGTAAAATTGGATGCATAAACAAAAAAAGATGAAGGTTTACGTCAGTGACAAAACAACAATACATCATTACTAGTGTACGACAATGAACAATATAGAAGCTAATTTGATAAAAAAAAATAACCATGGTAAAAAAATTTATGCTTATTTGGAAACTCTTACACATGACCCTATAAAATTACGAAAATAATCATTCAATTTTTAGATATTTCAATCAGATTGTTTCTTACGTCTACTTTAAATCAAAAATTTACTCTTTTAACTCATCATGAAGAACACTACAGAATTATGAATTGAATTTTGAATCATAATGATAATATTTCAATTGCCTTTAAATATCACACTTCGAACAACTGTTATGTTTAAGGTACTTCAGAATCAGGTACCAGGGAACTATGTTCAAAGAGGGACGAAAGATACCAAAGGGACAGTCAAACTCATAAATCTAAAACAAACTGACAACGCCATGGCTAAAAATGAAAAAGACAAACAGAAAAACAATAGTACACACGACACAACATAGAAAACTAAAGAATAAACAACACGAACCCCAACAAAACTAGGGGTGATCTCAGGTGCTCCGGAAGGGTAAGCAGATCCTGCTCCACATGTGGCACCCGTCGTGTTGCTTATGTGATTACAAATCCGGTTAATAGTCTAATTCGGTAGGTCATATTCATGAAAGGGAAGGGGATTGTAGTTACGACGTAAGGAACATATCCGATATCATTTGTGAAACGGTTATGGTAGCAATACACAGTTAGGAGTTTAGTTTCGCATTTTGGCCCCTGTGGATTTTTCAAATAGGAAAGTTATTGTGTAATAAAATTCATTTTTAGACAGATGAGTGCTAATTTAGCCTTCAAAGATGGTTTATAAGTGCACCAAGATTATTTTTTACATGTTTTATAGGCTGTTTTCTGTTTGACAATCCGTATTTTCATAGCTAGACCGGCCATCGGTCCAGAAATTAATGTACTGTTTACAAACACTCTTTTTCTACACGAAGTTTTTGACGCAATTTTACAAAAAAATGAGACGAAAGACATATGGTTTTCATTGGATTTGCTGAATGATATATGTACACAGTTTCAGAAAAGGTATTACTTCAAGCGATTGAAATTCTACTTTTAGCCAAATTTTGGGGAAATATGTGACATCTTTCCCCCCCTTTTTGCAATATTTTATAATAAATACATGCAGATTGTTGCCATGGTTACACCGAAAAGAAATTATATTTTACCATTTTATATACTGGATATAAAATCTATGGAAGATTCTGATTACATACATATGCCCATATATGACACAAACAGTAAGCTTGATATTGCAAGAAAGCAATGAAAAGGGGATGGTAAAATTCATGAGGGCAAATTTTAGTATTTTTTCCTAACTGTTTATTGCTACCTTATGGCATACTTACCAAGCTCAGAATTGTATAATTTAATACTTTTCATGTCACAAATCTATTGATATTTAGATTCTAAATCAACTTCTGAGTAAATTAAGTGTTTAAGAATGACAATATATGTCAATTTTATTGTTTACAGTCCTTAGCAACCAAAATTAGACATTTTGACACAAGGCTTATATTTGTACTCTATCGGCTTAACTCTTGCTTCTGATGGATCGGGCTGCATGTAGTAGCCTAAGTATTGAAGGCGTTGGTTTTTTTCTTGCGAATATATCAAATTATTGTTTTTATCTAGATTTCATATTACATTTTGGCATATATTAAATGTATAGTTAAATCAGATGTAAGAAATTGATTCCCTATCACCAAGTTTTTTAATCAAGTCTTTGGTATGCAATAAGCATAAAGATTAACATTTTTATGCTTGAAATTGCTAAATTTTATACAATGTTGCATCATCAGAGATCTTATTAAGATATTCAACATTAAAAAACTGACAAAAGAGGTACAGTTTTTAAGATTTGGCTAAAAATTGAGGTAGAGACAAGATTTTACACTTTGACTTGGCACCTTTCTTTAAAATCAATTTTTGTCGCGTTTCAGTGTCAACTGCTAACCTTCATAAAATATTCATTACTCAACCAATTTTCAAAAATAAAAGGCCATTTTACTCGTATTAGGTAGCAGAACTCAGAAAATAAGTTAAAAGGGAGAATTTGAAAAAAATATTTACTATTATGGCATACTTACCAAGCTCAGAATTGTATAATTTAATACTTTTCATGTCACAAATCTATTGATATTTAGATTCTAAATCAACTTCTGAGTAAATTAAGTGTTTAAGAATGACAATATATGTCAATTTTATTGTTTACAGTCCTTAGCAACCAAAATTAGACATTTTGACACAAGGCTTATATTTGTACTCTATCGGCTTAACTCTTGCTTCTGATGGATCGGGCTGCATGTAGTAGCCTAAGTATTGAAGGCGTTGGTTTTTTTCTTGCGAATATATCAAATTATTGTTTTTATCTAGATTTCATATTACATTTTGGCATATATTAAATGTATAGTTAAATCAGATGTAAGAAATTGATTCCCTATCACCAAGTTTTTTAATCAAGTCTTTGGTATGCAATAAGCATAAAGATTAACATTTTTATGCTTGAAATTGCTAAATTTTATACAATGTTGCATCATCAGAGATCTTATTAAGATATTCAACATTAAAAAACTGACAAAAGAGGTACAGTTTTTAAGATTTGGCTAAAAATTGAGGTAGAGACAAGATTTTACACTTTGACTTGGCACCTTTCTTTAAAATCAATTTTTGTCGCGTTTCAGTGTCAACTGCTAACCTTCATAAAATATTCATTACTCAACCAATTTTCAAAAATAAAAGGCCATTTTACTCGTATTAGGTAGCAGAACTCAGAAAATAAGTTAAAAGGGAGAATTTGAAAAAAATATTTACTATTAAGGTAGCAATACACAGTTAGGAGTTTAGTTTCGCATTTTGGCCCCTGTGGATTTTTCAAATAGGAAAGTTATTGTGTAATAAAATTCATTTTTAGACAGATGAGTGCTAATTTAGCCTTCAAAGATGGTTTATAAGTGCACCAAGATTATTTTTTACATGTTTTATAGGCTGTTTTCTGTTTGACAATCCGTATTTTCATAGCTAGACCGGCCATCGGTCCAGAAATTAATGTACTGTTTACAAACACTCTTTTTCTACACGAAGTTTTTGACGCAATTTTACAAAAAAATGAGACGAAAGACATATGGTTTTCATTGGATTTGCTGAATGATATATGTACACAGTTTCAGAAAAGGTATTACTTCAAGCGATTGAAATTCTACTTTTAGCCAAATTTTGGGGAAATATGTGACATCTTTCCCCCCCTTTTTGCAATATTTTATAATAAATACATGCAGATTGTTGCCATGGTTACACCGAAAAGAAATTATATTTTACCATTTTATATACTGGATATAAAATCTATGGAAGATTCTGATTACATACATATGCCCATATATGACACAAACAGTAAGCTTGATATTGCAAGAAAGCAATGAAAAGGGGATGGTAAAATTCATGAGGGCAAATTTTAGTATTTTTTCCTAACTGTTTATTGCTACCTATTCCATAACGGTCAACCAACTCGTGATGGCGTCCGTAAAATTTACGAAGGGATGATTTCAACTTCACCATTTGGAATTCTTGGTTTAATAGCTTCCTTGTGAGCAGCAAACCTCTATCAAGAAAATCATGATAGGCAATGCAAGCAACCTGTCAGATATTTGAAAATTTGAAATCATGATCGTGTGTTCATACCGTTTGAAAAACATATTAAATCACTATATATGTATATATTAACTACTCACCTCGCATTACGCTGTCAAATCGTGATTTTTTAATCGTATGTTGCAACTTAAGTCATAGATCATCTAAAAAACTGAAAATTAAATCTCTCACCCTTTATTTTTACAGTGACTACAACAGGTATGTTATGGTTTAAGTAGTATTCATGAATTATATCTCAGTATCGCATAAGTCATAAAAACGATCGAGAAAAAACAAATCCGGGTATATTTGAACCAAATATAGTGGTACTTTTTAATTGCATACACGTTTCATGTCATAATAGAATAGTGCAAATTTGATATATTCTGTAGTTTGAATAGCTAGAGTGAGTGTAGTAATTGAACGAAAAACAAGTTTTTTTCATAGTCAAAATATTTCTATTATGTTCGCAAAAAATTGCATTGTTATGATATGTAGTTTTTTAATTGGATGAAATGTAAAATTTCAAATAATTATGGAACGCTAAGGTTATTTCATGGAGAAGTCCATAAACACTGTCAAAATCAACCAAAAGGAACGAGTGAAAAATCAACTGTCATATTCCTGATTTGGTATAGGCGAAGAAAATTATAGGTTAAAGCTAGTTATATCTAGCTAAATTTCCCAGTGGTGTGACAGATATTTATAGTTCCGCTATATTGATAAACTAAAATAACCTTCACAATCTAAACAAAACAAATTATCACAATAAATACGGAATAACATTAGTACATCTTTGAAAGTTAAATTTTCAAGCTGACGAAAGATAAAATTAGCACTATTTATTTTATAATGTAAACAAAAAGAGCTGATAATTGTAATTTTTTTTTATAAGTTCAAAAGGACATTTTATAAAGTAAAAAAAAAAGTATTTTTTTTTTTTTGTTTTTTGTTTAAGGTCCTACATTTGATCCATTACAATCGTTGACACTTAAGCCAGGACAAACTTTCGGCCCTGACATACCAGCAGCTACAGGTAGGTTTTTGAGGAGTTTTAAGGAGTCAAACCGGCTTATCAAGGCATTGAAAATATAACATTTTAATTTTATAAAATGTTTTTACTACTTCTACAACCATTCCTGCAGATAATGATGTTTTATTGTGCGAGATGTATAAATACACAATTGCATTCATTTTATTAAGTTTGTGAAATAACATATTTGTGTAGAGGTATGACGTATATAAGACTGGTCGAAACGCCAACTCCAGCTGCTACAGGGCATCCGTTTCAATACAAGTTATAGATGTTGCATGTCTGTGTGATGTTCAAATACTAATACTAATTTTAATCCTAGGAATTTTATTGATGTTAGAGAAGTCCTCTGACCTGTTATGTTAATAAGTGTGTCCTTTTTTCCGAGATTGGCATTCTAACAGAGTGTGGATTCGCTAGGCTGGTTGTATGTTAAATCAGGTATTATGTCGCTGTACCAGGTCTCACTCCTTTTAAGAGTACAGTAAAGTGTGCACTACATATTCCCTCAGTTTGTGGATATTGACATGATATGTACCTTCTTAATCGACTTGCAAACTATGTGGTATGGGCTTTTGCTCATTGTTGAAGGCCGTTTTTATTTTGTAGTTAGTCACCGTTTTTTTCATTTATGTCTATTATATAGTCATTTTATAAAAATTTACTTTTTGAAACAGTAAGAATAATTCTAAATAATAAGGATGTTCTTATCCCAGGCAGAAAACCCTAGCCGTATTGGGCACAACTTTTTCGAACTTTTGATCCTCAAAGCTCTTCAACTTTGTACTTTTGTTGGCTTTCGAACTTTTTTCATCAGAGCGTCAGAGTCTTGTGTGGACGAAACACGCGTCTGGCGTTTTAAATTTTAAACCTGGTACCTTTTGTTAGCTATTATTCGAGTGTTTCTCTGTTCTATATGTTCTCCCATTTATTTGTATTGTAGTCCTATCATGTAATGTTTTCATTTTAATGTTCTATTTAACATTGCCATAAAAGCCGGAGGTTTGGCATGTCACAAAACCAGGCTCAACCCGCATTTTTTTTTATTAAAATGTGCTGTACCAAGTCAGGAAAATAGCCATTGTAATAATATAGTTAGTTTCTGTTGTGTCGTAGTTCTCCTCTTATATCTGATGTGTTTCCCTCAGTTTTAGTTTGTAACCCGGATTTGGTTTTTTGGTCAATCGATTTATGAATTTCGAACAGCGGTATACTATTGTTGCCTTTATTAAGCGTGCTGCTCAAACCTGGTTTGTATTTTTAATAAGCCGAGTACAAGTACAAAAGCAGCATTTTTGCAATATGACATTATAAATATGTAATTATCCCAAAGAAAATGTTTCAACAGACGGTTTTCTTACTGGTCAGTTTATATTGACATTGAAAGGAGTTTGTATATAATATGGGGTCTTTGCTTTTGAAATAAACACATTTAATCTGAAACCTGTTGTTGGCATGATACGGGTTATGTTCTTCCCGTATATTTTATGATGCTATGATACTTAACCCACAACGTGAGGGATTTTGCTTGATTTTCATATAATGAAGACATGATTTTTCAATCAGTTTAGTTGAGATCTGAAACTGGCATGTCAGTTAACTGCTAGTAGTCCTTTGTTAATTTATGTATCATTGTCATTTCGCTTAGTTTCTTTTGTTACCTATTCTGACATCGGACTTGAACATTTCTTAAACCGAGATTAACTGTGCGTATTGCTGTGTGTTTCTTTATTCTACATAAGGAAGAGGTATAGGGGGCGGGTTGAGATTTCACAAAATATGTTAATCCCGCCGAATGTTTGCCATATCCCCAGTCATGAGTCACTTGCCTTTGTTAGTCTAGTACGGGATTTTTAATTTAAGTTCATTTAGAATGAAATTCAAAACAGTGTGGCTGTGGCCATTGATTGACAAATTAAATTCATCCATTGACTGGGACAATTTAGGTGAACGTTTGTTTGTAACGACCATTGCTCACTGTGTACTTTTTAAAGACACTTAAACTATGGGGTCACCAAAGGTTCTCAGCACCTTAATAAAGTAATTCGAAAAAATTAATCAGAAATAACACGATGTTTTTATTTATATTAATTATATAAATCAAAACATAAAGGTTATTTCTGATTAATTTTTCGCATTATTTTATAATAAAAGGCGTTAAGAAACCTTGGTGACCCCACAGTTTAAATGTCTATCGTAGGTACGTCGTGAACAGTGGTCGTTACAGACAAATGTTCACGTAAATTGTCCCAGTCAATGGATGAATTTAATGTGTCAATCAATGGCCACAGCCACACTGTTTTGAATTTCATTCTATATATTTTGGAGTTTAGTATGACGTTCATTTTCACTGAACTAGTAAACATTTTTATTAAGGGGTCCACCACCGGGTGCGGGATTTCTTGATGCGTTTAAGACCAATTTGTGGCCTTCGACTTTTATCTGCTCTTTGGTCGGGTTGTTGTATCTTTGGTATATTTCACATTTCCATTCTCAATTTGATATCAATTGTCATATCAGAAATAAAGTTTATATAAACAAAAGAAAACGTTGTAAAGTATTCTTAATCACGAAATCGTAATAGCAACGAGGTCTTATTTTTCTTCTCTCTTGCTATTTACAGACTAATAAACTTGTATCCGTTTTTCTATCGAAAGGTTGTACATACCTTTTAACAATTGAACAAAATGTATTGCAGAACTGTTGTTTTACATTTTATTTATATAACAGTGGTAGTCTGGATATTCCTGTGATGAGTTACTGAGTTTCCAGGGAATGAAAGATCAGCAAACAAAAACTAAATGTTAACTTTAAAATGTATTACATTAATACATTCATAGCCATTATTACTATTTTTAAAAGTTGGTGTCAGATGTTTAAATACCTGCTTTAACTCATTGTAGAGCGCTCTTATGTTGTCTGCAATGAACTTGAACTGATTCTCCTACTTTCATCTGGTCATCGAGTAAATCACACTAATGCTAGAACATGTCCAAATGGAAAGTCAGAATCAGACGCTATCTTGTTCAAGCATTGCTCGGCAAAACCCTTAAACCAATGGAAAGCTGGTGCTCAGGTAATAGATAACATTCGATTAAAAGTGTAATTCATCGCAAATAAATGATAAACAAGCCTCAGAGGTGAAAGTATAGCTAAAGCCGCTTCCGCAGGCGTCTTGTTGACATATTCAACACCGAATTAACATTATTAAACACTGAATTTCTGACAACTCTCTTATTGCATTTATCAAAATAATGTATGTTCTAAACATTCTAAAGTTGAAAGCATCCATAATGTCTTAGTACGAGATCATAATTGAAAATAAACTCACAATGCCATGGTTAAGAAATAAAGACAAACAGACAAATAATAGTACAGAAGACACAACATAACAAAAGTAAAGACTAAGCAACACGTACCCCACCAAAAACTGCAAGGGGTGGTCTTAGGTGCTCCGAAAGGGTGAGCAGATCCTACTCCACATTTGGCACCCGTCGTCATATCACTTACAAGTATACATGATTCTCGCTTTGGGTCGACATTTCAAGCACTTACTGAAAGCCTGGTTAAAAGAAATCAAATACCAATGTTAAAGTCAAAGTATGACTTTGCTCTTTGATCAATAAGAATGCTGTTTTACATTCTATATGAAGTATATTTATTTCGATATACACGATCGTATAATTAAAATAATATATATTATTTTATTTCTTTAATTAGGTTTCTCAGAACTGTGATACTTTGCCAAAATATTCTGCTGTTGCACAGTTTCATCATGGAGTAGCTACACTGAACACTGGAGTTTTCATAAAATGTGACGGAAGCGAGCGTTTTGAGGTAAATATATGTTGTTTTTTTTTTAAATTTTAATGGACTTCACCCTTTTTGTATTAGTCTTGCAAATCAGTATTCAAAAGAAAACATTAGTAAGAATTGTCAAAGGTTATATGTACTCATAATGGGTTTGCCATCCGTACAATCTTTCTGAAATTGCATGCTCAAACAATATTTTGTCAATATAGATGGAAAATATAAACATTCATCGTGCATTTGAGAGGTTTCACCTAGCTCTAAAAGCAGTTTTAACCGACCCTTGTCTTCAGAAATTGCCTTTGCCAAGTCTGGAATATGACAGTTTAAATAACAGAATTACCGAATTTCAAGGAAAACTCAAAACGAAAATTCCTTCAACAATTGGCAGAATCATAAATACATCAAAGTAATAATAAACAACTGTCTTATTCCTAACTTGGTACAGCCATTTCCTTATGTAGAAAATGTTGGATTAAACCTTATGTTTATATATACATGTATCTAAACCTCTCATATTTTGTGACAGTCGCAAAAAAATGAGTGCGAATTTATCACTTTTAATTGCATTCGTCAATTTCGATTGGATGTGGTTAAAAGATATAAATAAATGATTACTATCGAATAATAAATTTGCGTTAAAGTATTGTTGAATGCATAGAAAAATATTTTTGTTTATGGTTGTTTGTGAAATTTATTATCCTGCTTTAAGGTAGTGGGTCTAAAATAAAATATTGAATCTCAATCAGATTTCAATCAACCACTTAATTCAATACGACTTGTCAATAACAGTGGATTGTATGTCAAGTTACACTATTATATATAAATACAAATAAGACGCGAACATTAATGTGTTTCTTTATCGGCTGAGTCTATTAATTACATATTCATTCATGCCATGTACGAGCTGGTAAAATTAGTATAACACTAATACTTACTATCACTAAATATATAGATTTTCTAATTTAATATTTATTTTTAACTCTATTGACGCAATGTGTTATTTATAAACATGATCGACTATCCGGAACGGAAACAGTAAGATTTTTACAATCGTTTGAAGAAATGGGAAAGCATAAAAACGACCTTATTTCTGTTGGCCATGATTCTATTACATCAAAAGTTATAGTAGCAGTGTTAAATAGATATGTGACGCTGGAAGGGATACACAACATTGAGTGTTCTAATGACGGAATGGTGTATTACAATCATATAACAAACGATCCACATTATAAGTTCACAAAGGTCAAACTTACTAAAGACTCCATGGAAGTTCTGCAAAACTTCGATATTGAATGCTTTGATTTTACTTTGAGTCGTATTGGCGACATAGTATTCTCGCCTCGTCCTGGGCATGAATTAAGAATACGAACGTCCACAGACGATGATCAACGAACTCTGTACTATGCTCCTCCGATGATAATACTTGCGGTGCACCTAACTAGTGAGGACAATCTGATGATTGGTCTTCGGGATAATGGTCCAAAGTATGATCTTACTGAATGTTCAAAGAGACAATTAGCTGTGTTTGATTCTAATTATAAACAAACTCAATCATTTGAATTTGATAAATCGGGGAATAGACTTTTTACTTACCTCGCTCGAATTGCTACAGATTCTGACGGAATGATATACATCATTAACTGGAAAAATCATAGCCATACTGGAAATATTGTAGGAATAGATAAAACTGGCAATCTTAAATTCAGATACGAGGGTCATCATAGCGTCAACACCGTTTACGATTCATTCAACCCGGAAGGTATGGTCATAAGTCCGAGTAATTACGTCATAATTTCGGACGTTGATAATAGTACTCTGCATGTGTTAAACTCAAATGGTGACGTCATTGGATTACAAAATACAGAACAATTCGGGATAAAGTTCCCATATAGTTTGAGTATCGATTGTATAGGCAACTTATTAATCGGGTGTATAACTGACGAAGAAAATCCAGTTAGCAAATTACATGTGACTAAAATATCAGAAGTCTTACTGTGATGATATCTTTCATTTTGGAATAAAATTGTAAAAATCGAGAAAAAATGCTTCGTACGCACAAAACTTGTGTTTATTCTGTTCACTACCAGCTGGTATATACCGTTGCTGCTGGAATTTTAGTAGCATCAGCTAGTAGAAGTTGCCTCGATACTGACAGAATTTGAGTTGAACAAAGTGTGAGATCTCATGAGATCCTTTTGATTAGAGGTTAAATCAATTCACTTCGTCCATAAAATGTATGAATGTCATATATCAATTTTGATTTTATTTCACAGATGTTTACTCAGACCTGTGATCAAGATTTTCACATTTCTGGAGTGACCTGGCCGGATTCAGACTCGTTTTACACAGTGGAATGGATATGATTGCTGTTTTTTACAATCGAAATATTAAAATTATAATTACTTATATCACTATTTCGTCTTTTCTTGTATGAAACACTAAATGGTGAAGAATTGTTTCAAGAGACAGTATGTTGTCAAATACAAATTTAAAAATAAGAATAGAAATAAATAAAACAAAACAAACAGGAAAATATTTCTTGAAGAACTTCAACATGTTACTTTTGTAAAAGTGCAAATTTTTAAGATATGGTTTTTGATTTTACCATACGTTCCACTCATTATGAACATTTCCTTTTCTTTTACGATGCTACACCTTCTTTTGACGAAAAATCCCATATGGAGTTCATAAATAGCCTACAAGTAATTTTACAAAACAATTATATCATACACGTCCTTCAGTTGCAATTGAAATGTTTTGGTAAAGTAAAAAATAAATTTATAACAAAACAAATAAAAACTGCAAGGAAAACAAAGCCACAGCTTTATAATAGTACTTTACACCAGTTTTCTACATTTCATCGCATTGTACGATGTGCATTCAACAAAAGTTGTTAAATCTTTGATAATTTATGTCAAACTTATGAGTCTTTTTAGACGAAACGCGCGTCTGACGTAAATATCAATTTTTTATCCTGGTATCTATGATGAGTTTATTTGCAACCACTGGGTCGATGCCACTGCTGGTGGAGATTTATTTCCCCGAGGGTATCACCAGCCCAGTAGTCAGCACTTCTGTGTCTTTGCCTCTTGTCTTTGTTAGCATGGTTAGTCATGTACGATTTTCAATTTTAGTTCATCTGCACAAGAACAAATTTGTTGAGGGGGACGCTGTATTGAAGACCCATTTGTGGCTTTCGGCTGCTTTTTGCACTTTGGTCGGGTTGGTGTCTCTTTGAAATAATCCCCATTCCCATTCTCAATTTTATCACCACAGGACACATAAGATAGATAGCTTTCGGTTATATCTGTCATTTAATTGCTTTCTCATTGAAGTTTCCCTATGATTTCCTTTCATTTACATCCATACAAGACGCACAGGTTATATTTTCATTGTTGACTTTACTAGAAGGAATCAAGTGGACCATTTGGTTCTATCGATCTGATGAGTTATGTCTTTTCGCTTTTTATCATACAATGTATTTGTTTTTAGTAAATCAAATAAATCAATTGTTCGTGTTTTCGGTTTGAGCTTCATAAACAGAACTTCTTAAGAAGAAAGAAAAGAAGTTAGCAGTATCCTTTCTCTCTAATTTCAGGTAGATAGATCATGTTCTCTCACTAAATAATTCAATATTTGGTGACTAAGTTGAAAGCGTCTATTCCATCGAACTAGAGATAAAAGAATAAACAGATACAGTTAAGTCTGCCTCATATCTTGACTTACATCTAGAAATTGACAATGAGGGTCAGCTGAAAACAAAACTTTACGACAAAAGTGATGATTTCAGATTTCGATTTGTGAACTTAATATTTTTCTATGTTTAGTTTTGTGGTTTATTGTTTGTCCTTTTCATTTTTAGCCATGGTGTTGTTCATTTACTTTCTATTTATGAGTTTAAATGTCCCTCTGATATATTAAGCCCCTCCTTTAACATTTGTCATTTTGTGGCATGTTATATATAGTTAAAGTTTTTACTTATATGTCATTTGGTCTTTGGGGAGAATAGTTCCAATAACAATCATTCCCCCTCCTCTTGTTTGTACATTCAATTGAACAGAAAAAGAAGAAGTCAAAACAAATTCATAAAATATAATTTATTTAATAAGTCAATACCTCTAAAACAACTTGACCCACATTTATACTTAATGCATAGATTTGTATCTAACAACTTTATTAATAAATTAATCTCATAAATAAAATACCACATGAATCATTTCTTAAAATACATTACATAAAATTGCCATGTTCCTCCTTAAGGATGTTTGCTGAGAAAATTTTAAAACTTTTTATAAATTTTAGTAACTCCTCTGCATTTTTCTGAGTAATGCACTGAAACGTCTTGCTTAGTAACCTCTTGATTTTTCACAAATTTAAACAAAAACATCTGAAATTATTTCTAACAAATATTTTCAAGTTTTTGTTGTTTCTGCTTTGTATGTCACACAGATTTATAATACAGTTCCTCAAAACTTTAATATGAAAAAAAAACAGACATTTGTCATACAATAAAAATGTTCAATTGCTTGTATGCAAAAATTAGTCATATGGACCTTCCTTTATTTATCCAAAATAAAGATATGTTACAAATTCTTTATTGAAAAAGATTTTAATCGCAAAGTTTCTATTTTCATCAGCAGACATCCTTAAATAGTTGATTAAAAACAAGAAAGTCAGGAAAATTGTTCTTTTCAAGTTACAACATTTATTCACCCTAGAATTTAAACTAATTAACTTCTTGATAGGACTTGTATCACTTTTATAAAAAGTGAAAACTTGCTGTTTTAAGTTTGTTGGCCATGATAAATAATAAAGATTAATCTTATAAATTATAAACGTTATTTAACCATACCTAAAAAACTTTAAGTATGAAATATGCAAAAAACAGCATTAAATTAATTTGTGTCATATAAATTACCATCTTCCAATATCTAATATCATATCAATTTTTATACAACTTGTGTCCATTAAATTGAAATTATTCAAATATTAAATATAATATCAATTTCAATAGTTCTCTTTTACTTTAAAGTAATCATTTACATTTTCTAGGGAGCAGTGCACTGAAAATATCTAATTATGTTAAAACATATGGTAGTTTGCAGAAATCAACAATTTAAACAGACAGCAGGCTATTTGTCCACCATTAAAGGACATCACAGCCCTTCTTTTAAACTTGTGTGATCGTAAGAAGAAATTGTCTGATCATCAAATTTTTGTTCATTGAAATCATAAAAATTATAACACACAAATATAAATCCCTGTTTAAAACCAATAAGGTACACTATGTTGTTCATTATCTCCTAAATAAATCAATAAATAAAGTCAAAGTATTGCACAAATGTTAAAAAACAATAAAAAATAACAATTTATGGTTCAAAATTGTTGGTCAAGTTAACAAAAAGCAATTGGAACAGAAAACAACTAATCAACAAAGAAAGGGATTGTTTTACACAGAAAACTCTGACAAAATTGGACAAATGGTTTCATTTGATAGAGCCACTGATAGACACATTAGCAAACAATAAAACATTGTAACCATTGTTATGAATGAATGAGTATAATACCAAACCACCAATATATCAGCTGTGTCAAGATAGATAGTTATCAAAGGTACCAGGATTATAATTTAATACCCCAGACGCACGTTTTGTCTACATAAGACTCATCAGTGACGCTCAGATCAAAATAGTTATAAAGCCAAACAATTATAAAGTTGAAGAGCATTGAGTACCCAAAATTTCAAAATAAAATTGACTATATGCAAATGAATATCAAAATATCTGTTAACCTTTTTCGGATTGAAAAATTCTCTATGAAGCCAGTATCTGTATGAATATTGAGTTTTTACAAGAACCATCATAACAGACTAAATTTAACTTTTATTTCGTATTTGAATATTCAAAATTAATCAATGAGATATAATTGCTCATGTCAACGTGCACTTGCATAAATCAATTTCTATCCGACACAGCTTATATCATGAAGTCTAATGATTCTGGATCCGAGTAGACACACAATCAAGTAAAAACATATATAAAACTTTAGATACAGTCATGTTTACTGTTCAAACACAAATGATATTGTTCCACTTAACATTTTACATACCATTAATCTTTAAATCTACCATACATGTATACTGATCAGTAGTCAGACCTACTTGATTTAGTAGTCTGATGAATAGAAAGGAAAATCAGAATAAACAAATACTTATTCACAGCTATGTTTTTAATCACATTTAAATTGAATTTTATGGAAAGAAAAAAAATAAGCTTATTCTAGTCACTTTTTGTTTATATCAGCAAATTAATTTTAAAGGAGGTGATAAAATTAAGAAATAAACAAAGATCCAATGACAGCTACAATGATCTTTAAGCCAATTAAACCGATTTTAATAGTTTCATAGTCAGTTTTTTTATGAAGAATTAAATTTAAATGATGTAATGAATTTTTAAGGTTCTGGGATAAATACTGTTCTGTATAATTATATAGAGCAACAAAACACCAAACTTATTTGACTTACATGTAAAATTCGCTAAAATCCTCTGTTTCACTTATGGTTCACATAAAACAACAGTTAAATAAGAAGCTCCCAGTTGAAGTTCAATGAGCAAAAATAAAACAATGCCTTGAAATCATTACAATGACAGCATTATGATAAAGCTTCTTGAAAATTTTATGCTATGAATATACAATAAATACTATTGAAAACATACCGAGACATTGATTTTATAATGGAAGACTCATAAGAGTTTGGAATGTAAAATATTCCTTTGGCAGTTTGTGTTTTATACATACATCTTCATAACAAAAATAATTTAAGGGATATCAGGTCAAATCAAGTACAAACACAAATGTACAAACAATATTATCATTGCGTTCATTTAAAGTATATCATCATCTTTAAAATATGTTTTAATTTGATCATGGTCTTTGATCTACAGAAAAACTTCCCAAAATATTATTCAAATTTTCAAGATTAATGATTGCAAATTACAATTTTCATTATTTCAAAAATATTACTTGATAGGTATCAAAAGTTCAAAATTTGTTTTTGTTATAAATATAACCCAGTTTACATAATTTAAAAAACGTATTAAATCATACATTCATATGATTGTACTGCAATTACTATAATCTAAAAATAGAATATACATTAGGAAGTCTTGCTGATAAATTCTTTACACATTTGATCTAATTAAACTTGGAAGGTAGAATAAAGTATTACAATTTTTAAATAAGTTTATATAGATTATAATATATCAAATATGACAAATATACTTTCATATTTCAAATTTTATAACATATCAAATATATATTTGACCATAAGAATGTGATCAAAATTTGTATAAAAACAGGATGGTATTGAGTATTTAGATTAGAGTCATCCATTTAGATACAACAAATCACTGTACATAAAGTACCTAAACCATAATTCACAACTTGGTTTAATTCAATAGGCTCAGATGTTCTGTTCAAAGAAAATATTATGACTTATGCACAGCCTAATAAATTACTGCAAATTCAGAAATTATTGCAAGGATTTTATATTGCGAAAAACGCAATAATTTAAACTCGCATTTTGAAATCTTTTATATGAATTATAATTTTTCTTAAAATCTTAAAAATTAAAATCAACTTTAAGTCTTAAATGACAAAATCGCAATAATACATGCACGCAATAATTTCTGAATTTACAGTACTTTAAAACACTATAAAACAAAATGTTTCACAACCCTGTTCATGTAGTAAAACTTCTTTTGACTATTTCAAGGTGTATTTACATTTATCCTTCTTTGGTATATTATTATATTTGTGAAAAAGAAAGTTGACAATTTTATGTTTTATTCATTATAAATATTAAAGCAGATTTTGATTGTTATTTGTATAACTTATTTCTTAAAGCACAATAGGAATACACAATATAGGAAGAAAAACAAATGTTCATCAGTAATATTTTGATGGCAAAAACATGTATGTAACATCTTATTTTTACTTATTTTAAAAACATACAATTAAAATGCCCTTTTTCAACAAATGGTCCACATGAAGTAAAACAAATAAAATTGATCAATATTAATATCTTATTACTAAATTAGAAAGACAATTTTGTAGTGTGATTTATTCATATATAAAACTCATTAAAATATTGTATTTTCACCTCTAATACACTACTATAAAACAATGTATAACATTGTCTATGTTTTATACATAAATTAAGTAATTCAAGATGATTAATATTTGTCCCATTAAAATATCAAATTCTTTGATCTGCTATTAATGTCCTCACACAATGACATTAATATTTAAATATTTGTAGAAAAATCAAGTAATGTCCCACATATTGAACTAAATTCGTTAATTCAAAAACAGATTGCTTATAATATTGTGCTATTAATTTGCTCAGCAGTGATTAAATCGTAATCAAACCAATCATCTTATTAGTTGATAGAGTTAGAAGTCAAAGCAAGTGCTGGAATATTCTGCATTAAGACATCTTCCTCTTCACTGTAAGTCACCTGACCTACAGGTGGCCAATCAGATAACTCCAATTCTTTTAAAACAGATTTCTGATGAAGTGGGCCTAATTTTTCTGGTTTTATTTTGTGTATGAGTTTTTTGGTTATTTTGTTGTCTGTGATTGCATACTGAAAGAAAAACAAATCAACCATTAAAAAAGAAAATCAATTACAAATAAAAGAACAAAGAAAAAAAATATAATTAACCAGTTAGACCATGAAAAACAGTTCAAATACTGTCAATTCAGAAATTAATGCCTTCATTTATTATTGCAACTTTTTAAGAAATGACAATAATGCCCGATTGATTATTGTTATTTCAATAAAGCCTCCATACAGATACATATATCATGTCAGAGATATAGTGCAAATTCTTATTATTAAAATACTCATCCAGTTTGAACAAGAAAAGTTAAGCCTATGTCAGCTCGTTGAAGCATGAATATACCACATTTAAGGGTAAAATAAAAGTAGTAAATATAATAAGCTTGAAACCCAAATGATACGGAGTATAAACCCCACAATATTACCTTTCCATAATTGTCCAAAAAGTTGTATATTTTTCTGGTTAAAAACTCACGGCAATATATCTGCATTGTATGGTAAATTATTTATAAGAATATCAATAAGATAAATATATAAAGCCAGGGCTAAAATGTTGAGCCTAGTCTAGTCTTTTAATCATACTGTGCCATTATGCTTAAAGATGAAGAAATCAGTTTAAGTAAGTAATTGTTTAATTGGTATTTGTTAACTAATCATTAGCTTCTAAAGCTTAAAACTATGACTTTCACATGGCTAGGAGGTTAGAGCATATTGAAACAGAAGACTTTTTTTTTCCAGAGTACTTGTAAAAATAAATGAGTGCCATCAAACACACCCCTTCTTAAAAATCCAAAGCATATATCTCTCACTATCTGAGGAAAATATTTCTTAAGGATACATTTAAAATGATATACATTTATGGAGCAAGCTTACGATACATTATTTATTCTTACAGGAATAATCATGGAATTCTAAGAATTCAAAAATACTTCAAATCATATGGCAAATTACTGAGAGAAATTGTCATTAAGAATTAAATGAAGAATTGAAGGATTACTTGAAATCAATGATTAAGAGTTAGATTTAATTTTGGGCTGTGAGGGATTTACTTTATATCCAAGGAAGAAGGAAGTTATGTTAACATGAAACAGTGGATGTTGGATATAAGTGTATAAGACAGGAAATCAAGGCATCCAGGGGTCAGTATACCCTTCAACAATAATTTAGTGTCTATTCTTCAATCATCCAGGGGTCAGTATACCCTTCAACAATAACTTAGTGTCTATTCAATCATCCAGGGGTCAGTATACCCTTCAACAATAACTTAGTGTCTATTCAATCATCCAGGAGTCAGTATACCCTTCAACAATAACTTAGTGTCTATTCAATCATCCAGGGGTCAGTATACCCTTCAACAATAATTTAGTGTCTATTCAATATATCAAGCCTTTAATTGACCCATTCTAAACAAGTGTTTTTGAAAAAAATATCAATAAAGACTATAAAAGTTATTTCATCATCACAAAAGAAAGGAAAAGTTCAAAAGATTGGAGACAGAAAGGTGATTGTATGGCAAAGTTGTATTATTTATTTTAGATCTCAACCAACTTATGAATTTTCAATCTGTTGACTACATCAATTTTCATAAAATATTCAAAGAAAAAATATGCTTGAAACTCTAATAAGTATTAAATAGATATAATCTGAATTATGTGACAATGTTTTTAAAAGAATACTAAGAGGCATTTGATTGGACAAAGCACAGGCATTACATCCTTTAAAATTTCAAAGGATAAGTCAACTGTTACTCCAGTTATGAACAATTTCGGAGTCAGACAACAAGACCAAGAATTCACTTATACCATAAAACAATAACTTTTTCTTTCACCAATAATATTTATCCTTGTTTTTAATATAATAATCATAATATTTATTTCAAATGTTTATGTATTTAATTATTACTAGGTAACAACTTACCTCAAAGATGCCACATAAAATAAAGTGAATAACAGGAAATAAAAATAGAAACAGTCGGAACATAAAAGGTTTCTCATCCAGAGGCATCACCTGTAAACAAAACAAATCTTATATCATTTTATGTCTTACTAATTTTTTAAAAAGTACAGGTTAATTTCAATGTTATAAATTGATTATAAAATTCATATATTGAAAAATTCATTCTTTAATGTCAGGATTATCAGCTTCTGAACTAAATAATAGTTATCAAAGGTACCAGGATTATAACTTAGTACGCCAGATGCGCGTTTTGTCTACATAAGACTCATCAGTGACGCTCACTTCAATGAATTGCAGGATCTATTTTGAACTGCAATTGAAAGTGTTGTCATTTTTTCCAATCTTTCAATACAGTATTTTTAAGATAAAGGTAGTTTGGTTGTTACTATATCACCACTAATATGCATATTACTTATGTATACTGCTTAACTGTCCGAGGCACCTGAGATTATCTAGGCTTTGGATGGAGTTTGTTTTGCTGTCTTTAGGTTTTTTATACAATGCTTTGTTGACAGAACTGTTTTTACATTGTTTATACTTTTTGAACTTGTCTAAGTCTCTTTTTATGTTATGAGTTTAGACTCTCCTTTTTCTACATAAGAAAATGCCTGTACCAAGCCAGGAATATGACAGTTGTTGTCCATTCGTTTGATGTGTTTGAGCTTTTAATTTTGCCATTAGATAAGGGGACTTTCTGTTTAGAATTTTCATTGGAGTTCAGTATTTTTGTGATTTAACTTTTTTGGTATCTTCTGTCTTTTTGTTACAATGTCTATGAATAAACATACTACTTACTGAGAAAAAGTTCAGTAGTGGTCGTTGTGGTAACAATAGTAGGAATGTTGAGAAGGAAAATAATAGCATCAATGTTATCAAGTATGGTACTGAAATAGAAAATATATACCAACAATGCAATGTTACTTAATATGGCACTGAAAATATTTGACCTATTTGCTTACAATAGCTGTGAAATAGACCTAAAATTGTAATATCAAGAAAATATGGTCAAGGTCAGATAAATTCTTCCAGACTTTAACATAAGGTATTTGATAACAAGATATGAATTATCTAGGTTTTCTACCTTCTGAAATATAAAACTTTTCACAAATAGTCAACTCCATTGTTATGGATTATCATGGCAATGTCTTGCATTCTGCAAAATTCATAGGAAGAAAAAAAAAACATCACTTAATGCGACAACAAAATAGACCCATATACAAACTATTTCCCTGGATATATAACTTGAATCAACCATAACTCCAAAACATTCACTCAATTTGAAAATGAAATAGACCATTTTCCAATGTCACTTGTTATTTGTACTAAAAGAATAGAAAGAAAAACAAGTTTTGTTCTAATAAAATATAATTAGCTCTATTTACCAGTACTTTGTGATGTTATGAAAATTAAGTTTAAAGTTCACGGATCAAATAGATAAGTACCATTTTTTCTGATTAATGCCGATTTATTTTTCCACATCTTATAAAAGATGGCAAACCAATAAAGACAACCCCTCCCTGTTCTCAATAAACCAATAGAGACTACTCTCCCCTTTCTCTAGATCTGATATTTGAAACACTAAATAGCAGTCAGGTTTACTTACAATTAGTATATATAGGTTTTCTGAAGGGAGGACCTTGTGAGAAACAGAATGCCACTGTTATATACTGATAGGAAGAGATGAGAAATATAGTAGTTGTTTCCCATGAATCTACATTATCAGCATCTTTACTTCCCTTAGACATCACAGATGGATACCTATAATAAGATACAGAGTTAAGTGATCAATACAAAATAGTTCAGTGACAAATACATCAGAATACTAATGAAAACTTTTTTCAATATTTGTGAAATAAACCAATAATCTGGAATTAAGTGATATAACTGCATTAAATTCACTTACTTCATCAAATCTTTTATGTGAATTTTAAAGCTGTTGAAAAGGAACCATGTATTAAATGAAACAATGTTTTTTTCAGAGAATTGTCTGATGTTAGGGGGAGGGTTTGGCTCAAGCAAATATGTCTATCCCTGCCACATACTGAATGAGCCTGTCCCAAGTCAGGAGCTTGTAGTTGTCTGTCACATTTGTTTACGGTAAATTGATTTTTTGTAAATAAGTTGTTATTTTTCTCAAATAAATTGTTTCATATCATTTATGATACCTTTAATAAACAACTACACTGTATGGGTTTCTCGTTGTTGTAATGTATGCTGTACTGTTGCCTATAATTGCTTCAATCCATTTCATTTGAACTTTGGTGGATAGTTGTCTCATTGGTGATTCTACCAAATCTCCTTATTTTTATATTATTCTACTACATAGCCATATTATGGCATATAGCTTGTGAAGATGTGTAGTTTGTCAAATTATCTTCAACATGTCCCAAATATACTGAAGTGGCAATACTTATAATATTTTTTAAAATCTTTTAAAATTTGCATGTATAAATGACAAAACTTACCACTTTTGAGACTGAAGAAAGAAGAAAGCACTAAGCTGAAACAAAAGTACTAGCAATACTTGTCCAACTATAGAAATCAGGTTAGATAACTCTATCAGACTACTCTGTGGTTGCTGGGCAACCAAATGTCTATAAGCACCAGTATATCCCACTGAAATGTAAAAACATCATGATTATATTTGATGTTTTTGAAATGCTAAAATATATTCCACTAAATAAAATCCCTTATACAAAGTCACAAAGTCTGTTTCCAAATGTCTTGTATTAAATAGAGAACTTGTAGATTATGTTCAAATTTTAATTGTTTTAAATTTGGTAACATCAAGGCTTTTTATAGCTCACCATATGGTTTGGGCTTTTCTCATTTTCAAAAGTTGTATTGTTACATATAGTTGCTTACATCTACGTTATTTGGTCTCTGGCCGATTTTTGTCTAATATCTCATTCAAAAAAAATGTGCAAGGTGTTGAAATGAATTTACTATCCTTTTTTTAGGAAAAACCCTGTCCTCTCTTGAGAGGGTATTTACAAATGAAATAGGTCTCTGATGTCCCTTCCTGTGTAAATAGTGATGTCATATTGAAACTTAGTGAGTACTTCAATAGAGGTAGTAATGACTAGATCTATATATAGAAACTTACCGAGTACTGCAATAGAGGTAGTAATGACTAGATCTATATATAGAAACTTACTGAGTACTGCAATAGAGGTAGTAATGACTAGATCTATATATAGAAACTTACCGAGTACTGCAATAGAGGAAGTAATGACTAGATCTATATATAGAAACTTACCGAGTACTGCAATAGAGGTAGTAATGACTAGATCTATATATAGAAACTTACCGAGTACTGCAATAGAGGAAGTAATGACTAGATCTATATATAGAAACTTACTGAGTACTGCAATAGAGGTAGTAATGACTAGATCTATATATAGAAACTTACCGAGTACTTCAATAGAGGAAGTAATGACTAGATCTATATATAGAAACTTACCGAGTACTTCAATAGAGGAAGTAATGACTAGATCTATATATAGAAACTTACCGAGTACTGCAATAGAGGAAGTAATGACTAGATCTATATATAGAAACTTACCGAGTACTGCAATAGAGGTAGTAATGACTAGATCTATATATAGAAACTTACCGAGTACTTCAATAGAGGAAGTAATGACTAGATCTATATATAGAAACTTACCGAGTACTGCAATAGAGGTAGTAATAACTAGATCTATATATAGAAACTTACCGAGTACTGCAATAGAGGTAGTAATAACTAGATCTATATATAGAGACTTACGGAGTACTGCAATAGAGGTAGTAATGACTAGATCTATATATAGAGACTTACTGAGTACTGCAATAGAGGTAGTAATAACTAGATCTATATATAGAGACTTACTGAGTACTGCAATAGAGGAAGTAATGACTAGATCTATATATAGAAACTTACTGAGTACTGCAATAAAAGTAGTAATGACTAGATCTATATATAGAGACTTACTGAGTACTGCAATAGAGGTAGTAATGACTAGATCTATATATAGAGACTTACTGAGTACTGCAATAGAGGTAGTAATGACTAGATCTATATATAGAGACTTACTGAGTACTGCAATAGAGGTAGTAATGACTAGATCTATATATAGAGACTTACTGAGTACTGCAATAGAGGTAGTAATGACTAGATCTATATATAGAAACTGCATGTCTGCTAAGTTACAGGAGTACTGCAATAAAGAAAGAAACTCATTTTTATATACATATGTACTTATAACTCCTGAAGCCCAAAACCCTCTAACGCTACATGTGACAGATATAACAAGATCTGGAGAATAAAAATAATACTGAAGATTCTAATAATGTCAACATTTCCCTATAGGAATATTCAATACTTCAAAATTGTAACTCTATTCCATCATGAGATTGGTTATTCTTGTTTTCAAAATTCCAATAGGGAACATACTTTATATAATTGTATAAATAAACCAATTTTTCAAGACGTTTCGGCCATTGGCCTTCTTCAGTTCTTTATTTTTCCTCTCAACTACATGGCTGACATTTTGTTTTCAATCATTGAAAAGATGTTATAGATAAATGTCCCATTGGTTATTTTCATCATGTGGACCTTGAGAATATCAACAGATTTTAAAAGGTGTTTTCTGTTTTTTCTTCAACCAATGGTTTTAGCAAGCCACATAGATATGATCAACCCTTTTTAACACCTTCAACTGGAGGATCAAATGTATGACCTCCACAAAATTCTTCACACCCCACCAATTGACTCATTGACTAATTTTTGTATCCTAAAAATACATATGTGTGTGCTAGAAGTTAAAAATAAAGTTATATACTAAGAAATATTTCTTATTTTCTTTTATTCAATTTTACATAGTTCTTCAAGGGATTTAGGTAAATGCAATTATATATGCATCTAAAAATATTACTTGAAAACAAGTTCAGTAAGATCTTGAAATGCACAATATAAGTTGATTCTATGCTTAACAGCTGCTTAGGCATATGAATAACAAGAATGTGTCCATAGTACACGGATGCCCCACTCGCATTATCATTTTCAATGTTCAGTAGACCGTGAAATTGGGGTCAAAACTCTAATTTGGCAATTAAATTAGAAAGATCATATCATAGGGAACATGTGTACTAAGTTTGAAGTTGATTGGACTTCAACTTCATCAAAAACTACCTTGACCAAAAACTTTAACCTGAAACTTGCACTATTATTTTCTATGTTCAGTGGACCGTGAAATTGGGGTCAAAAGTCTAATTTGGCAATTAAATTAGAAAGATCATATCATAGGGAACATGTGTACTAAGTTTGAAGTTGATTGGACTTCAACTTCATCAAAAACTACCTTGACCAAAAACTTTAACCTGAACGAATGGACGGAAGGACGGACGGATGGAAGGACGGACGAACGGACGCACAGACCAGAAAACATAATGCCCCTCTACTATCGTAGGTGGGGCATAAAAATTCATTGCATCTTAATTTTATTTCATAATATTCCAATAGTTGTACTCACATTGTAGAGTATTAAGACAGATATAAACTGGATAAAACTGTATAATGCCATGTACTTAAAACATCCAAAGGACGTCGCTAAGGCACACCTTCCTTCCCTGTAACAAGAAGAATACCAATATTAGTTAATGTTCAATCTAAATAAATAACTTTCTTTGCAAAATATCCAAAAATAGAAAAAAAAAAGTGAAATGCGAGCTACTGCTCACTGATGATACCCCACCGCAAGTGGATAATTTTAATAGTGTAAAAATATGCTAGTTTTCGGTAAACAGGAAGTTGTTGAGTGATGAATCTAAAAAGACATCACACAGTATAGGTTGCACTTTGGAAATACAGCTGTTTCTCAAACCATGCCTCTTTTGGGGAGATTTAGAATATTCATAGAAAATTAATTTTGTTTACATACTGGTTCCCAGTTATGCTCTTTGTGTTCCATCTCATAGAGACATAACTTGGGAATGTTACCAGTAAATATACATGTGCATATTGTTTACATTGAAATCTGTGGTAACCCTTCATTCGAGGTAGGGGTAGTTAAGAAAATTAGTGTTAGTTTAAACTATGAAAAGTTCAGGGCATATAAACGTTGAAAATATGCCGCACAGCCCTATATTTTGACATTTGAAAAAAATTGTAGTGCATATGAACTTTCAATTCTAGGATAAGATTTTTTTCAAAACTTCATAGCAAAAGTGGTACAGTTTTAGCCGTAAAAGGAGTTCCTATGGGAAATTGCATTGTCAATATTTACAGAAATGCAACCTATAGCTGACTTATATAAACCCTGAAACCAAATTTCAGAAAGCCTTGAATCGTTGTTCCTGAGAAAAATGTGACGAAAATTTCAACTTGGCTATTAAAATGTTACAAGAGTTTGTTAAACAGGAAGTTGGTGAATGATGAATCTGAAAACACATCACACTGTATAACTGACTTATATAAACCCTGAAAACCAAATTTCAGAAATCCTTGTATTGTGGTTCCTGAGGAAAATGGGACAAAAATATTCAAAGGACAGAAGGACAGACGGATGGACTGACGGACTGATGGACAGACAGAGGTAAAACAGTATACCCCAACTTTTTTAAGCATTCAACGAAATAAAACAGAGGAAACTCATTGAAAATGATATACAATTCTTTTGCTCATTTGAATTCTTTCCTATTTTAGTCAACAAAACACGCAATGATTGTCTTCCTCTTGTCCTTGGTGTACATAAGAGGAACTTTAAGACTCCTTATTTCTAATGTATAATGCATCAACCTTGACACCTAATCTGTAAACATGTTTTATGTACTATTCAAATACTATATTAGGTGCTGCCACCTACCTCATGACAGTAACTACACATTCTATATTTGGTATGTGTGATGTAAAAGGAGCTGCAACAGATGCCTCAGCTTCTGACAGAGATATTCCAGCATGAGCAGCTTTCAGTGCCTAAAACAAAACAAAAGGTGTTGCAGCTAGATTCATTCATTAGCAACTGACTGAATTTTTGAATAGTTGAGAAAAAGAAATCTGATACTTTTAAAGTAAATTGCATACATTTACCTATAATTGCGTACATACACTTCATTGAAACTTTGGTGGATAGTTGTCTCATTGGAAATCATACCACATCTTCTTATTTTCATATAGCATGTAAAGAATAAAAAATTATATAATTTACATTTTCACTGAAAGGAGTAGGTTCAGTAAGATTCCTTTTTGGCCCCAAAATATAGCAGTTTTACAAAATTGTGAAAATGTAATCTTTTATCTATTTACTGGAAAGTAGAATGCTTCTGCTACATAAATATGGGCTGTTTTTGACAATACAATGCACATATATCGGGTACTAGCATCCTTAAGTCATGCTAAATTACTGAAATCTTCACAATTTTAGCATTTTAGTTAAATTTTAGACGGTTTCTGTCTTAAATGAAAGTGGCCGCATTCGTGTTCATTCATAATATTGAAATATAAAATGTATTTGATGATAATACATAACATATATAAAGGTTGAGGATGAACACGGATGCGGCCACTTTTATATTTGACAAAAACCATCTGAAAAGTGACGTGTTTTGGCATATTTGATAGATTTTTCATATTTAAGCTTGAATCGGAGCGTTTTTAATAACTATATCAGTTCAAATCTTTCACATAAACTAATTGAATCAATTGAAATAGACACTTAAGTGTTTAAAAAGTGTCCAAAATCTTTCGTTAGATGAACCTGAAATTTGAGGCCAAAATCGGCCCTTACCGGACCTACTCCTTTACATTAATACATACATGGGCTATACAATTATTTGTTCTTATCAAATAGGATTGAGGTAAAAGTTCTACTTAGGTGTACATAAAAACACAGGAAATGCTTTATAAAAAGTCTATATAATTCATTATTTGCCTACCTCACAATCATTGGCTCCATCACCACACATTCCAACCTGGTATCTGTTAAAAGATATTTAATCATTGAGGAAATATGCAATAAAGTGTCGTCTTCCACAACATATCCAAAATAACATACATGATACAGAAATCAAAATAATGAAGAATAAATTGAGTTCTTTTTTAAAACATTACATTCCATTATCATACTCTAAAATGGTCCCAAATCCAACCAATCACATAAATCACTTTCTACTTTAATAATTCAAACAAATTATATATATGTCACTCAATCCCCTTTAAATACAAAATTTTCACAGATTTGCATTCTCAGTAAATAAGAATTTTTGAATAACTCATAATTTACAAACCTACAATTTATATATAAATTACTTACTCAATTTCTTGCATTTTTTCAATAAGTTGACATTTCTGGTCAGGTGACATTCTACAGAAAACAGATCCTTTCACACAAATCTGTAATAAAATGCAACAACATTCTAACATGTCTAACAGTTGTCTGTTGGAATTTACTAAGAAATATTTTATTGGAAATTCTTTTTGGAAATTCTTTTTGAATCCATTTACATATTAATCAGGTGTCTAATAATTCACCATCCATGTAATACTGCTTAGAGAGGCAGATATTTCAGCCAATTGATTTTCTATAGCAAACAGAAAGACAACACATATATTTATTTTAAATCAAAACTTTCTACTCAATTTTCATTTAAATATTGACAAATTTAAATTTTCCATTGGCCAATATAAACATCTCCTACAAATCCAATGCAATCCTATGTCAAAGTATTTCCACTTTTCATTTAAATTTCAATTTCAAACTTGTTGAGCATTAAAGATGTTTACAATTAAACTTTTGAGAGTGCAAAAAGAGCCTTGTGTATAGGTGGTAAGATCTGTTTCATTAATGATTTTTATACAATATGTATGGTAGACAATCTTTCAAAACTTTTTTCTAATGATCTGCATACATAAGTGTTCTTTTTATGTGATGTTATCAGCAATGGTCACCTTTTTATTAGACTTCAAAATAACAAATTCATAGGAAGATAAAACAATTTGGCGTCATTATTGGTGTTTTAGACCAATGAAGAACTGAGATCAAACTAACCACAGGTTGTTTGATAAGATAGTCAACTGGTTGAAAAACTATAAATTGGCTACAAACTAAATAAATAATTACATACCCTTGGTATAAGATCTTTGAAGTAATCTGTTATAACTTTCCATGATTTCCCTGTCACAGCCAGGTGAGTTCTCTCCAGGTTTTCTCTCATATCTACTGACTGGTAACCCTTTCATATAAAACAAATTTATGTCATATTTATCTTGCTTTGGGTTCATATGTCAAATGAAAGAAACATTACCCTTACCCTGGCACAACATCTCTATCTCCTTTTGGAGTTAATTCAAATGATACGCTCCAATTCAGTACTTTTACCCTACATTTGTATCCCCTAAATAGACTTTTGAGATTTGAAAATAGATAAATAGTAGTGTTGTCAAATTGCACAGTTTTGACTAACTGGTTACTCGGATAATCTTTCGACCACTTAACCGGTTAACCGTATCTAATGTACGCTTTTTATAATACAATGAATTGAACTTTGTCTTTAGTCATTATAAGGTTTGTGTGCATGTGGGGATTCCTGACGAATTTTGACTTTTAATAATCGAATACACCGTATCTACTATGGCACTTGTAATAACTGCAGATTGAAATCAAAGCGCTGTAAGCGCTGAAGGCAGTTAACCAAAAACCAAGGCAACCGTAATTATGAAAACTGTGGCAATGTTGCCTCAACATTAAACATTCAGATATAGTACATTCATGTTTATCTAATGATTTATTTATTAAGGCAAATAATTTATATGCTATCAAGGTTTCAAAAGCAATGCATATATCAATGTATATTTTTTATGGTGAGTCTGCAGTGGTACAAGTTCCCAATGATTGCAGTTGTTCTACTTGGTAGTTAACCTTGGTTTTATTTGACTGCTAGAAGTTCAATTTGACTTAGTATTAACATGTAATAGTATGAATGGACTGGTTTCCCTGGAAAGAAAACTGAGTTTGTGTTCTATAGTACAAAAGTTATGAGACACGAATCGGACAAATGTTCACTACAACAGGGATCAAAGGTGAGGTCTGACTGACCTGCCCATAGTAAATATAAATGATTTGTTATTTTGTCCCATACATATGAATATATATAATTTAGGGGTGGGGATCTCAACGGTTTTCAAGTTCTCAAACAGGTAGGGTATGCAGAGGATTTAGGGGGGCAGGGGGCCCGGCCCCCCCTTTTTAGGAAAAAAATTGGTTGCTTATATAGGGAATCACTAAAGCGTGACTGGAACGGGCCTCTCTTAGGTCAGTCAGTGGGCCCCACTTATGAAAATTTCTGGATCCGTCACTGGGGGGGGGGGGGGGTAGGGTGACCCTAGGGACTTCCCCTACATTTCATTTTATTTGTTATATTGTCCCATACATGAATATATATGATTTAGGGGTGGGGATCTCATTGGTTTCCAAGTTCTCAAACAGGAGGGGTAGGGTGACCCCAGGGACTCCCCCTATATTTCATTTAATTAGTTATATTGACCCATACATGAATATATATTGTTTTGGTGTGGGGATCTCGACCGTTTCCAAGTTCTCAAACAGGAGGGTTGGGATGACCACAGGGACTTCCCCTATATTTCATTTGATTTGTTATATTGTCCCATACATGAGTATATATGGTTTAGGGGTAAGGGTCTTGACCATTTCCAAGTTCTCAAACAGGAGGGTGAACAGTGACCTCAGGGACTCCCCTATCTTTCATTTGAATTGTTATATTGTCCTGTACATGAATATATATGGTTAAGGGGTGGCGATCTCAATGGGTTTCAAATTCTCAAACAGGAGGGGTGGGGAGACCCAAGGGACTCCTCCTATATTTCATCTGATTTGTTATATTGTCCCATACATGAATATATATGGTTTAGGGGTGGTGATCTCGACCATTTTTAAATTCTAAAACAGGAGGGGTGGGGTGACCCCTAGCGACTCTTCCTATATTTCATTTGATTTTTCATATTGTCACAAACATGAATATATATGGTTAAGGGGTGTGGATCTCGACCGTTTCCAAGTTCTCAAACAGGAGGGGTGGGGTAACTCCAGGGACTCCCCTATATTTCATTTTTTTATTTATATTGTCCTATACTTGAATATATGAAGGGGCAGATTCAGACGGGGGAGGGTTGCGGGCTTGCACCCCCCTTAAATTTGCAAAGCATGGGTTGATTCTCAGCTTAATAAAGAATATTCCGATAATTTTACCTCAATTTTTTTTTAACCTCGCTCTGCTCGGTGAAAATTTAAGTTTGCGTCCCTCCTAACCTAAAATCCTGGATCTGCCCCTCATATGGTTTAGGGGTAGGGAGCTCGACCGTTTCCAAGTTATCAAACAGGAAGGGGTAGAGTTGCCCAGTGTTCTAGGATTCCCATTACCCGTTACCCGGGGTAAGTGGATTAGGACAACGGGTAAGTCATTTTTTAGCCTTTGTCACCCGGTGGTAAGTCAATTTTCAAGTTCGGGGAAGCCGAAAAACTCTTGAAATTTCCCGGTCCTCTTCAATTTTCCCATATCTGCTTTTTATTTTTATTAAATCACGAGAAAAAACTTTGATAAAAGATCGAAGATTTTGTCGATGTCTATCGGCGCTTTTATTCAAGCACTCGTTTACTAGGTGTAATCAAGCGCAAAAGAGACCACATTCTTCTCCTATCATTCTAAAAGTCGGTCACGGTGTCGGTAAAATCGGAAAATCCGGATTGATAACTGGTGCTTAAATCGGGACATAAACGATTTTTTTTCTTGTCATCGGAGGAAAATAAACTTACAGTTGCATTTATTATAGCTCTTAATAAATGACATAGTAATAACTATAACATATTTGTCAAATTTAGTAAGAAATCGTTTTTTTTTAAATTTTGTACAAAATTCAATCGTATCCGAATCCAGCTTTGTTCAGTAAATTACAATATTCAAAGTTATTATGGCGGGTAAGTAATTTTTTTATTGATCTTACCCTTGGTAAGTCAAGGTGCCAAAAAAATCCTAGAACACTGATTGCCCAAAGAATGCCACCTATATGTCATATGATTTACTTACATTAAGGTATATATAATATAGTTGCATTATTTGTGAAAATAAAGAAAGAAACTTTCAGCTACTTTAATTGATCTTTCAAATTGAGAAAAAACAAATAACCCCTCGAAATTGCAGTAATATGTTTACACTTTAAAAGCATCTCACATGCATTATCATCATTTATCATTTATAAAGAAAATTTAGACTGTGACCATGAACATGTATATTGTTAGATATACTGTTCCCAGCTGTCACGTTGTATTGGATTTTTAAATTAAAATTTGTCAAAAAGTAATTTTGAGTTTCTGAATAAAATATTTTTCTGCTTTCTTTTACATATATATTTTAGTTTACAATACTAGTGTTTATATTCATTTACCATGCATGACATGCATAGATGTATTTTTTTCACCTGCTTGGATTTATTTTGTAAAAGATCGCCAAACCCGGAATTACCCTTATCCGCTTCCGGAATCGGATCCGATTTTGTAAAATTTTGTCTTCACGGCCGCCATTGTTATGTGTTTACAATGTTGTTTTAGTCAATCAGATACGATTTTACTCGAATTTATACAATATTTGTCCGCGATTTTCTGTATAAAGCTAGCGGTTGAACAAAATGAACATCGCCGTCATGAATAATAATGATAAAAATAAGTTTTTAGCTCGTTTAATTGGAGACTTTGGTGAACATGGTGAAAAGGTTTTCAAAGTAATTTCTTATTTTCTTTCAAATGGAAGGTAACTACGTCAGGCGTAGCTAGAAACCAACTATCCTAGTCGAAATTCCGCTTGTAAAAGTGGAAGGTCGCGGACCTCGGACCACTCTAATTTGCACACCTGCCTCCAAATTGAAAAGCTACGAAAATTTCTTTTTCTAATTTGAAATTGCCGCCAACAGCATGAACAGTTGAACTTATTATGTAGTTGTACTACGTATTGATGACAAACAATATTCCTACGACTTTTGTCATTTGGGAAATCTAAACTACTTGTCTTAAGAGATTTTCGGCGATTAAATATTTCATACAATTGTTCTTTGACATCTTAGCTGAAAGCACAAGTCATAATGAACTACACAAGGATTCTTAATAAGCACTACTTCCTATGTGTAACTTTAAAACTTTTGGATAAATCGACGATCATTTAAGGTTTTTCTGGTCATTTTTTTTTGTAATCCAGAATAAAAGTATTAAAAAAGTGTTCAATTAGTTATATATAACATAGTAGCAAGCTAGATAATAACAATGGCAAGTATTTCAGGATTTATTGGGTAGAACACAAATCTAGGGTGCTCGCATAATGCAGCTTAACTGCATAAAAAACCTTCTTGATCTTGTCGAATTGAAAATGTCTGAAACCTATGATACTTTAACTTTTGATGTCTCAGAAAATAATGTGAAGTGTTTTAATTTGAAAGGATTAAGCGTATTACTCATACCATCAAGTATAGATACATCAATTACATCCTCGTTGATTTGCAATCACACATTTTTTAGTTGGCATTTTGTTTAAAGGAAAGCCTTGCACGATGAAGGTTGCACATTCAGATATAGGTCTCTGCTAGATATGATCAAAAATAAAATAATTAAGTAAATCGTAAAAATTAATCAGATTACTAATTTAAAGTTACTGTTTAAAACCAGATGCTCCGCAGGGCGTAGCTTTATACGACCGCAGAGGTTGAACCCTGAACGGTTGGGGCAAGTATGGACACAACATTCAAGCTGGATTCAGCTCTAAATTTGGATTGTGATTAAATAGTTGACACAGCATAGGTTTCTGACACAGAATGAATGTGTTCTAATGAACTTAAAATTTTTGTTTTCTCTTAGAGCAATTCACTATGCTGTTGAATATTAATCCTCTCAAAAAAATGTTTGAAAAAATTTTCTTTTTTATTTATGAAATTTCAAATGAGAAAAATTGAACCCAATTTTTTTAATCACATCCCCCTTTCCCTTATTCCAAAACTAATCTCAATTAAAATTGCTAATGGAGTTTGCAACAATAACTACTCATTTAAATACATCATAAAATATTAAGATGTAAAAAAACTGCTTGTTATCACTGAATGGTAAAGATTATTTTAATTTATCAGTTGGTAGTAAAAAGTGAATATACATTGTATATTGTATATAACAAAGATTTAAGTTGATTCTGGACAAAGAAAGATAACTCCAATTAAAAAAAAATCTTGCTATTGCACAATATTTTGCAATTAGATATTTCTTGTTTACTATTCTGGACAAAGAAAGATAACTCTAATTAAAAAAAAAATTGCTATTTCACAATATTGTGCAATTAGATATTTCTTACCATTGCGCAATACTGTGCAATTGAAAAGACTTGCTATTGCACAATACTTAATATAATAATTTTAGATCCTGATTTGGACCAACTTGAAAACTGGGCCCATAATAAAAAATCTAAGTACATTTTTGGATTCAGCATATCAAAGAACCCCAAGATTTCAATTTTTGTTAAAATCAGACTAAGTTTAATTTTGGACCCTTTGGACTTTAGTGTAGACCAATTTGAAAACAGGACCAAAAATGTAGAATCTACATACACAGTTAGATTTGGTATATCAAAGAACCCCATTTATTCAATTTTTGATGAAATCAAACAAAGTTTAATTTTGGACCCCGATTTGGACCAACTTGAAAACTGGGCCAATAATCAAGAATCTAAGTACATTTTTAGATTCAGCATATCAAAGAACCTAACTGATTCATTTTTTGTCAAAATCAAACTAAGTTTAATTTTGGACCCTTTGGACCTTAATGTAGACCAATTTGAAAACAGGACCAAAAGTTAAGAATCTACATACACAGTCATGACAGTTAGATTCGGCATATCAAAGAACCCCAATTATTCAATTTTGATGAAATCAAACAAAGTTTAATTTTGGACCCTTTGGGCCCCTTATTCTGTTGGGACCAAAACTCCCAAAATCAATACCAACCTTCCTTTTATGGTCATAAACCTTGTGTTTAAATTTCATAGATTTCTATTTACTTATACTAACGTTATGGTGCGAAAACCAAGAAAAATGCTTATTTGGGTCCCTTTTTGGCCCCTAATTCCTAAACTGTTGGGACCTAAACTCCCAAAATCAATACCAACCTTCCTTTTGTAGTCATTAACATTGTGTTTAAATTTCATTGATTTCTATTTACTTAAACTAAAGTTATTGTGCGAAAACCAAGAATAATGCTTATTTGGGCCCTTTTTTGGCCCCTAATTCCTAAACTGTTGAAACCAAAACTCCCAAAATCAATCCCAACCGTTCTTTTGTGGTCATAAACCTTGTGTCAAAATTTCATAGATTTCTATTAACTTAAACTAAAGTTATAGTGCGAAAACCAAGAAAATGCTTATTTGGGCCCTTTTTGGCCCCTAATTCCTAAAATGTTGGGACCAAAACTCCCAAAATCAATACCAACCTTCCTTTTGTGGTCATAAACCTTGCGTTAAAATTTCATAGATTTCCATTCACTTTTACTAAAGTTAGAGTGCGAAAACTAAAAGTATTCGGACGACGATGACGACGACGCAGACGACGACGCCAACGTGATAGCAATATACGACGAAAAATTTTTCAAATTTTGCTGTCGTATAAAAACATGTTTACTTATGATGTTTACTTTTAAAAGATCTTGCCCCGAGCTGATAGACAAGTTGTCTTTAGTTCTAATTAATTTCATGTTTTGTTTTTAAATAACAATAGCAATCAATATACTGGACAATTGATCTGTCAAATTAATTACCTCGACAGAAATTTTTAAACAGAACAAAATTATTTAATGGTTTCAATACAGATTTATATCAAATCTATTTAAATTGAAAAAAGTCCGGTAAACTGGTTAGCGTTTTTGGTATTCGGTATTCTGTCCTTCCGACAGTTAACCCTTGACAACACTAATAGATAGATATCTCTTCTAATCTATGTCAAACTCAATGCTGGGTTATCATATGTTCTATTGATGCAAAAAATTCGAATTCTTTTGATATTTTCATAGACCGTGCATCATGGAATCAGACTTATATGAAGATGACTATTTTTATATCACTTAAAATCTTTTAATGCAAACAAAAAATATTTACAGATAAACATCAAGTAGCGGATTCAGAAATTAGTGGTAAGTAATAATACAAGTGTTCCTAGCTATGGGCAGATCATCTGTAAGGATTTTGAAATAGATTTGTGTTAAAACAATTGATCCAGATAAAAATATAAGAAACATACAAAAAAGACAAATCCAAATATACAATAATGAAACTTAGTACAATTTTGTAAAATTTGGAAACCACTAAATAAAACAAATTAACTGTTAACCCGGAATTTTACTGTCCAGTCAGCAGAAAAATAAGTCAAATTGGTAAATATAATAACATAAACACTGTATAAAACAATAATCAACAATACACTTACTTTGTATATTATTCTGTATTCCTTTAGTATAAAAACACTTTTATAAGCAACATTATAAAAAGGTTTGATAAATTGCTAATTAATTTAAAGTGGCTAGACCAATCAACAAACTTAGGTGAAATGATAGTCATGTATCTTTATAGAAAATATCATTGTCTGTTAGAAATAGTTCCTATCAAACTAACTGAAGTAGAAAACTTAACATTGAAAATTTGTAATTAATTGAAAGTCACTGGACCATGAACTAGCAGGCCAGACCTTGAAATTGCTGACAACTATGATTGACTGATAGTAATGCAACTTTATAGAAATTATCACAGATCTATCATAAAGTAGTTCCTATCAAACTGAGTTAAGCAGAAAACTTAAAACAATTGTTGTTGAAACTATATAAGAAGATGACACCTATGTCTAGCCTTCTGAAACTTTTGTCACTGATGAGGCAAAATAGATAATGGGGGTACATTAAATTCCTAACTTTTTCATGATCAACTAAGAAATAAGAAATAATTCTTGATGAGAACGAAAATTATATGTAGATCTGTTCTCACCTGCAATTCCCCTTCTGGAATGTTATCCTGAACTGGATTCTCTACTGGTATCCATTCTATCCTTGCTGGTCCCTGACTGTCAGGTGGATGGGCATCAGCTATAACAACATCATCACAAGGAGGTATCATACCACATGTCCTGGCAACACTCACAGCTGTCTGCATCATGTCACCTGGAATTAGGATATATAACCTGATTACTGAAATCATTCATCTTTTAATGACTACAAATATATATCATACCTGTATAATGTTGAATAAAGAAAGTAAAACTGTACAGAGATCTATAGTTGTTAATTTCTGTATCATTGTTGTCTCTTGTGGAGAGTTGTCTCATTGGCAATCATACCAAATCTTCTTTATTATATTGCACTTGACAAACAATTCTTGTATTTCATTTTGTACAACCATCATTCACTATTCATTTCTAAAAATTTCTAATATCACAATACCAATTAAATAAGTAGAGTAAGAATGAAACAATTTTTGGGGAAACATGATACAAATAATGTTTTTTGTTTGATATTAGTTATGAGCAGTATAGATATATGTTTGCCTGCTTAAATGTTTGTCAAAATACATATATGTGTCACTGCAATAAGGCATTACAAACCAGCAGCAAGTCTCTAAAAGTCTGTTTCAGATGAGGAAAGAGACATGTGTTTGCTAAATATAGAAATTTAAGTGTCCTAACAGCTGTCAACTACCTTAAAAGTGCAATTAATTCAAGTTTTACTTTTCCACTTTATTCCTCTATTCAAAACTTACCTGTGATAATAACAGTTCTGATGTTAGCAGCATTTAGTATACCAATCACTGGTTTGGTTTCCTGTTTCAGTTTGTTCTGCATAAACAGGAGACCAGCAAATGTTAAACTGTGTTCCATCTTATCTCTGTTATTATAATTAAATCATTAATAAATCAAAAAAAGACATATTTAACTACTGAGAGTAATTTCATTGAGATAAAAAAGAAAAAATTTAAATAAAACATCTTTTTATAAAGGTATATAGGTAAATTGCTTAAAAAATATATTCTGACTTAGAGAAGTTTACATCTAGGGGTGATGTTAATAAAACAGCTATCAAATGATACAATAAACTGTCATCACAGAGGTATGTCTCGCCTTTTTGTAATTTTGATTATGCAAATGTTGAAATCCAAATAGCAATACTCTAAAATCTTACTAAGGTCATGCAAATATTCAATGTCAATGAACCATGACTGAGTTATATGGCTAAACAATCTCCATGTAAATGAAATGTGCCAATGCTAATACAACTGCATACCAAATACCATTGACTTATTATCAGTCGTTCCCAAATCTAAATACAAACATTAACTTGTAAACCATGTAAAATTTTCAAAGTCAATGAACCATGAAGAGGGGGTGGGGCTTTATAATCTCCATGGAAACAATACTTGCAAATGCCAATAAATTGGCATACCAAATCTAATCGCAAACTAATACATGTAGACTAAGATAAGTTTTAAAGTCATTAGACTGTGACTGAGGGGCAAGGCCAAATATTCTTCATGGAAACGAGATGTGCCAAAGCTTAACATTGGCCTTCCACTAATGGTTCCCCTTGAACTGACCTAATCACAAACTAATACATGATAACTTGGAAAAATGTTCAAAGTCAATAGACCATGACTAAGGGAGCGGAGCTAAATTATCTCCATGGAAACGAGATATGCCAATGCTTATACAACTGCATACCAAATATCATTAACCTACATGTACCACTTGTGGTTTCCCACAAACTGACCTAATCACAAACTAATACATGTAAAATAAGCAAAAAAATAAGCAAAAGTTTCGAAGTCAATAGACCATGACAGAGGGGGCAGGACCAAATAATCTCCATGGAAATGAGATGTGCCAATGCTTATACAACTGCATACCAAATATGATTGACCTACCACTTGCCGTTCACCATAAACTAAACCTAATCACAAACTAATACATTGTTGACACAGCCTACACCACCGACACCGGAAACAGCATACCTATGTCTTGCTTTTTGACTCCGTTAAAGCGAGACAAAAATGTTAAAAAAACATCAAGAAATGGTTTACAACCATAGACACTGTCTACAATACTTTTCCTTTCTTGCCTTGTGTACTATTATTTGTCTGTTTTTCATTTTTAGCAATGGTCAGTTTATTTTTCGATCACTGAATTTGAATATCCCTCTGGTATCCTTTGCCCCTCTTTTAGCTAATTTTGTATATGTACTTGTGTGTATTTGTTAAACAAAATTATCCACCATAAGTGGTAATAATACTGCATTACCTGTATGGTAGTCTTTGTGATATCAAGATTTTTAAATCTATCATAATAAGACTAAAAGTAAGAGAACAGGTTTTCAATGAACCCTGATATGCCTAATGTAGTTCATCCAGCCCTTTAACCCCTAACTAAATTGATTCCTGTCTCTCCTGATTGTATAATAAATGATACCTTGATATTCTCTGTGCCTGGTGCCATGATAGTTTAGGGTCTAATTGTCTGTAAGCAAGGGCTATAATTCTGTAGCCTTGTACTGAGTATTGGTGTAATATTTCATGAAAATTATCAGGAACTGCAAAATAAAACATAACATTCTTTTATAAAAGATAGGAACATAAAATCCTTTTCAATTTATACACTATGACATTGAAAAACTGTTCTATATGACAAGTACTTTATTTTCAGAACCTTTCATAGCTTGCTAAATGGTATGGTGTTTGCTCATTGTTGAGGGCTTTCTAGTATGGTGACTTATAGTTGATATCTTCTTCATGCTTTGGTCTTTGGTGGATAATTGTCTCATTTGCAATCATACCGAATATCACATTCTCTTATTTCATATTGATATAATTTCATTTTTGTGTGTATTCTTGTCAACTTCTGCTTTTTCCCTTTTTATGACATAGACATGTATATCATGATTTTGAGAACATTTTTCTCATCCTGCAGCCCGTTTTATAGATTAAAAATCTATTAAACTATCCATCAAATGTTTTTGGAAAGACCTTCATAATGTTCCCTCAATCATGAATGTCAAATACTGTAAATTCAGAAATTATTGTGTGCATTTATTATTGCGATTTTGTCATTTTTAAGACTACAACCATTGACAATGTGATTTTAGTTTTTGTGATATTCAGAAAAAGTCCTGTTTGATTCATAAAATAATTCTAATTATTGCGATTATAACCCTGTCGCATTTTTCGCAATAATTTCTGAATTAACAGTATCTGTTAGGTAAAGCACAGGTCTTTAAAAGCTTTTTCTACTTTTCAAAAATCTTATTGAGAGCATCTAGCAACAAGAAATACTTGTAAGGGTTCTTCAAAACTGTGTGTCTTGCCTGTGATATTACTGTCAGTGTATTACTGTAAAAGTGTAATGTTGACTGTTAAAAGCAAGTCTCTTTATCAGTAAAATACAGTTTTCCAAAAAAGAATCAAACTTTTTCTTTAGATACTATGTATAGATCTTGGTGACCAAAGTAATTAATAAGAAAGTGACAACTGAATGACTTAAGTAATCTTACAAATCAAATGTGAGAAACAACAAACATTTATATCAACAATTCAACACATGTGTGTATCTATCAAATAAATAAACAAATACAACCAAATTTCTTAATCTAAATAGAGTGTTATTTTATCAATAAACAAGTTAAAACAAACTATTAATACATGGAGTTTTAAGATATGTATATATATCTTATCATTAATTGACTTTGGACGCTGATTAAATGTTAATATACTGCTTACAATTATTTGAAAGATATCTTTAAAACAACAATGGAAAAACAATTCAAAGGGTAAGAAAAGTGTATTTTAACCTTTAAGGGGGAGTATGAAGAACGCATCAAAGGAATAGAAAAACAAAGGATGAGGGGCATTCATCCATGACACAAAATCAGTAAATACACAACAACAAAAAAACACATAAAAGCAAAGAAATATAGTGAATTCTTAATCTTTAAATTTAATGTCTTTTAAATAAAAGATAAATAATTCGAATTCAATATCTAATTTTTCAGAGCAAAAATGGGGACAAAAACATGTATAAGTTGTGAACCATGTCAAACACGTAACATTGATAAAGTAGCGATATGCTATTGCATGGAGTGTGAAGAATCATTGTGTTCATCCTGCATTTCTGGACACAATTCTTTCAAAGGTCTTAAAAATCATCTTATTATGGATATTAAATATAAAGACTCATGTTCTGTGTTTAAGATGAAATGTGAAATTCATCATAAAAATCCAGAATATTTCTGCAGTTACCATGATGAACTCTTTTGTCAAGATTGTCTTACTGAACGGCACGAGACTTGTACAAACAAAGTACCCATAGAATCTGCATCGTATGGAGTTCGTGAATCAATAACATTTTTGGATTGTATAGATCGCTTGGAGTACATTTCAAAAACATACAAAAAGATTGCTGATGACCGACATAAAGCTACCATTGAAATGGTCATAAATGGACAGGACATAAATGAAACTTTCAAATCAATGACAGATCAGATAATCAGCAAAATTACTCAGTTACAAAAAAAATTCTGTAAAGAAGTAAATCAAAAATCAGAAGTAATCACCTCTGACCTGAGGTCTCAGGAATTAGAAGCTTTTCGTTGTAAAGGAAAGAATGACATGCAGTTAAAAGCAGTTCGTTCCATCAGAAACCAGGGATCTAATTCACAAGTGTTCCTTATGGTTCATCAAATGAATAAGTACTTACAAAAATATGAAAATGAATTGCAAAAAAAAGTGTCGGAACTGAAAAATACAAGTCTCACTTTCAAAATAAATGACAATATTTTCAAAGCTTTTGATTCCCTTGGAGAATTTATAATTTTTGTAGAAGAAACTTCTTGTGATATTACCTACAACCATCCAAATGTACAGCAAGCTCAGAGTCCAGTTTAACATGTTTTGCATACAATAGTTTTTAACAAGCCTTGTTTCCATAATTAGACTCTAGGACAAACTAATAAAAATGTTTCTGACAGAGTACCAAATGATTGTTACATAATTATGTTTCAAAATGATAAAAAATATAATAGAAGATTTTTATTTCCCTTAAGGTTTAAAATGTGCACTACATTTCTGTAAAATAAAGGAATAATTATGTCTCCAGGAAACAGTAATAGAAAACTGGTATTATTCATTTTTTCTACAAACTTAACTGAACAAGTCCTCAGCCATGACTTTGGCTGAAATCAATCTAGAAATGAAATTTCTTTACAGTTGTCTGACTATTAAAAATAGCTATTATGAAAATTCCCAAGAAAGTGGGTTGGTCACTGTTTAATATCCAGTGACATTTATTACATGCATTTCAGGATGACAACATATATAAGCTATATAGTGAATCTCTTTTTTTTAATATTACTCTAAAAGAGAAAAAATGAGTAAGACTAATAAATTAGTCAATACCTGTTTCTGGATCACAAAGGGAAGTAACTTTCTCTGGAGCACCTTTACAATACTAAATAACAATACCTGTTTCAGGATCACAAAGGGAAGTAACTTTCTCTGGAGCACCTTTACAATATAGAACCATGTGATCATCGTCAATCTTCCTTGTTATGACACTCATTCTTTGTAGAGACGAAGAAAATGTAAACTGTCGGATGATACCAATCTCATAATCAGACTGAAAAATATAGAAGTTGAAATTTTATTTAGTCTTTCAAAAATATTGCATCAATTTTATCACTCATACAGACACCTTTGACCCTTTCCACTTCAATACTGTGGATTCATGTATTTTTGTTGGTACAAATTTTTGTGGATTCAGGAATTTTTTCATGGTACTTCATTTCCTGGTTTTCTGCTCTTACTCCTTAATGATGTATGTTTAGAAAAGAAACAGCAATAAAAACAATTTCAAAGTCTTTGGTTAAACTTGAACAGGGATAGAATCTCCATTCTTTTGCACTTACCTACCACGAGACCACTTTTGGGGTTACGCTAATGACAGAATTTATACATGTCATAAAAATATAAATATGTTACTACAAAGATATTAAACTTCATTAATTCTTACACTTTTAGTTGAATCTATATCGTATTTGAATCCTAAATTATTGTGAGGAGAGTAGAGTCTTTAATGTAAAGATTCTTTAATGACAAGAGTTGTCCTAAAAATTACCTAATGCATATTTTTTTAAGAAAAACAAACTTAAACATAAGAATAACATGAAAGAACATGCATGATAACTGATTATAACTCAAGTGCTTGGAAAAGAGTTGATATCAATCAAATGTGTTTATACATTAAATATGACCATCCAACAAAAATGGTGGACTTCTCAGCTGTTTTAGAAACATTTTGCTATATAATCAATTAGCACAAGTGTCACTTATATAATTAAGGTTTTGGTTATTTATCGTCCTCTATATTTATTCTGTGCATGTGTGTGCAAAATTATCTATAACTTCTCTATTTTTACCGACATTGACACTTCATGTCTATTTTAACCATGGAAAAAAAAGATTTTCAACAAAACTTCATATGTTATGAACATAAAATAAAACATTTTGATTGATTTTCAATGAAACAACTATCCATTAGAGACCAAATGATGTAATGGTAGATGTATATAGATTGAACTTTTAATTCTGCAAATTAAAGAAATTTTGAATTCCAGATTTCATGGCAAATTGATCAAATTAGACCTAGTCTCTTTTAAGATCAACAAAGCAATACCTAACACAAAGGTTGTTTATAGCGTTTGAATATAAAAGTGTGGAGATGTGTTATTGATTGACAATGAAACAACTATACACTAGAGCTAAAATGAGGTGGGGTAGTAGGTTATCAGAGGCCACAGTACGACCTTAAACAATGACACAAAATGTTTACATAATCAAAGCGCGAAAGCGCTGTAAAGGCAGTTAATTACAGGTTGTGTGTATTTCTAGTCCAGTTATATCATTATCTTCCATAGAACAGAGGTGGTTTGTAGAATTTAAGATTTAGAGTTCTTTTGTACCTAGTTCACCTATATCTATAGTCTACTGTTTACAGTATATTTTCTGTGCCTCGCCATGAAATGCATTTTTAGCCATGGCCTTGTCAGTTTGCTTTAAATTTATGAGTTTGACTGTCTCTTTGGTGTCTTTCGTCCCTCTTCTTTAGACATATAAGAACTTTTCCTTTTCAATATAAATAGACTATTTTTAATTATTGATTGTATATGCATATTCTATGACTCCCATAAAAAATAGTTCACAAAGATTGACTAGTCTCTGTACTGCGTGTATAGCAAGAACATCAAGTAACATAATGGTAAATGTACGTAGTAACACATCAACTTTTTTGATGACCATACCTGCCAACTGTCAGTATTTGCAGAGTATTTTCCCCATCGAGCTCGAGGCTCCCAAATGGAAATTTTGTAAGAGCAATTTTGTCGACTATTTTAAAGAAAACAATTAATTCAACAATGGCAATGAGCTTGTTTATGCACGAAGAAGCCAAAAACCACATTAGAATATATTTGAAGGGAATCCATGACAAATCGCCCCATTAGCAAATAGCCCCACTTTTTCGCTAACTCGCCCCACTTTAAAAAAAAACTGCCCCAACCTGGATAACCAAATCGCCCCACTTGTGAAATGTGTTATATCCCTTAATATTACTCCTGCCAACTTGCCCCACCTAATAGAAAACGATAATATCTAGATAAATATATTATTAACCAGGAAGAATTTACTAATGCCAACTCGCCCCACTCATGTAAAAAGATGTTATCCCGTTGTATATAAGTTAAATTCTGTTAATATTACTCCTGCTAACTGGTCCCACCTAATGGAAATCGGTGTAATCTAGATAAATATATTATTAACCAGGATGAATTTAGTAATGCCAACTCTCCCCACTTATGGAAAAAGATGTTATCCCGTTGAATATAAGTTAAATTCCTTATATTGCATTATGATACAATTAACAGGTTTCTTTTCAATTGTTATGCAAATAACTAAGCTTCAAAACTTAGTTATTCTTCAACAATACATTTTTTTTTTAGAATTATAATTTCAGTATATCAATAATAGTAATTAAATAAATTTTTGGTTTGTTTGTTTTCTGTGTAGATTAGTTTTCATTAAAGTGGTGCGAGTTTTTATTTTTAATTATATATATATATATTAATCTAAATATTACCGTTTTTTTATTTTTTATAAGTAGGGCGGGTTGGCAGGAGTAATATTTAACATGATTTAACCAATTTCACATGTGGGGCGATTTGATAAATCAGTTTGTGGCGTTTTTTTTAAAAGTGGGCGATTAGCCAGTGGGGCGACTTGTCCTGCTTCCATTTGAAGGCCCCCTTGAAGGTTTTGTATGACTATATGAACCATCTTTCACGTAAAACCCCCATGTGCATTTTGAAAAGTTGGCAGATATGTTTCTAACTCCAGGCAAAATCTACCGGTATGAATGAAAAAGAAGTTTTCAATTAAGGCTCTGTGGCCATAACAGCTGTCTCATCAGCATTTTAACCACTTCCCATATTTGCAATTAAAACAATAGAAGAAAATTATTCAACGCAAAAACAAAACTTACTTGTAAATATGAAATTCTCTTTACGGTATGAGTTTTTCTCATTGTTTGAGATTGTACAGTAGTACCTGTAACTGCTTATACCTATTTCTTATTCACTTTTGCTTAATAAACTCACTAAATATCATGTATATACATTGTACCACATCTCCTTATTTTTATATGCATTCCAATAACATGAACAATTGTAATTCAATTCTATATACCAAAGCAAAATGAACTGCACCACTTTCATTCACTAGTATGCATCGTTTGGCAAAATACAAGTTCTTAAATGACACAAGATATATTTATTGATAAAAAAATAAAATTTAGTATACAACTCTTTAACAGGTATAAAAAAAAAGCACAGCTGTCAGTGTGTCATAACTTGTGAAATCTGTGCTGAAAACATAGACATTGATGGTATTTGAGTAATTCCATATGTGAAGCTCAACATTAGCTCGTCAGTTGGTGGTGGACAGTTATAGTTCCTTTCTGCAGGCTAGGATGAATGACTTTTCAGGAAAACCAATTTCACAAATCAAAACTTTCCTCTAGATTTCTCCTACAATATTCATCCAGTTTAGTTCTTTTGGTTTAATTGGACACCGTCCTGATTTTTAATTTTGCAAACCATTCAGTCTCTTGCTTGCAAATGGTGCATGAAAATAGGATGGGTATGGCAGTAGACAAGTCTCTTTAAAGTGGGTTTGTGCCCTGAAAAAAGTTTTATAACTTAAGTTTTTTTGAAACTTTTGCAACACACATACCTAAATAACTATAAAATAGAAGAGAGCATCATTCGTGTCAATGTTTTGTTCCTGTTTACATTGTCATTGATATTTTTTCAGAAAGCCTGAGGCATAGCTCATGAATTCCTGTCATTACATCCTAAATTAACATAATTACTGCTAGAATAATTATCAGTATGATATACGTACACTATCATTGTACAGCCCAAGTCTTCAGTATATATAATTGTTGCATTTATTCACTCCTGTGTTCAGTCGTTCAAAACATCAACAAATGAACTTTAATAAGGACAAGAAAACACTAGAAAAGATACGTACATACAACCCGTGTTTAAGTGTATTTGAAAGAGAAATATATCTGGTTAAACGATGTATAAAGGAGGAAAAAATTGTAGATATTGCATTACGATGCTTTCTACCTAATAGCACGTGGATATGTTTACATATTTAGACTTGACCCAGTATGACCCGTACCTTGTAGGTCACCGCCGTCGTTTAAACACTAGACTACAGTCGTGTATAAGACAATACAATGCTTAAGCCTGTACTATTTGTGTGAAGTAAATGTGTTTTTTTCTGTACATTTAATTTGTTTTACCTGATAGCAAGGACGTATATCTATCCGTTTCCTTCTCAATTCACTTTGTCAATTTCTTCGACCTTCTTCAAAACATACGTATTACTGCGCCCGGAAGTGAAAAAAATATTAGAAATCCTCGTAAAATAATGCTATTTTCAATTTTGTGGAATCCATTTTGTTATATTTATTATACAAAGATAAAAAAAAGTTACGATTAATTATGAATTTGCATATCATTATACGGAACGTTTATGGACTATTTTTCCATAGCTGTAAGTCGGTCATTTTGGCGGGAAATCATGTACACATACACACGTAGATTGGCTGGTACCTGATCGTAATGTTACACATCAGATATATCAAATAGCTAATACCCGGAACGTAGTACCGGGAACCAGGATAATACGTAGACAACATACATAACTAATACCGAAATTGAAAACGCTTTACGGTTTCTCGTTTATAAACTGAATTCCGCTTTGAATTATAGAAGATGCAATATTAATCATGTTCAGTCGACTTTTCATTGTTATATCAACGTCTGAACTAATTAAAAAATCTTTAGATGTCAGATAACACTCGAAATTGACCCGACCTCTTTCCACACGGAATACAAATAATGATAGTTTGTAGTCAGGTTGACTGCTTATAATGCAAAATACACATTAATAACAAGTTCTATAAAACGAACAATACACACTGATCGTTTCTTTAGTTCCCAATATAAATGAAAGAAACAAAAACCATATCATACCATAAAAAGAAGAGGAGAAATTCGAACATTTCCGAATCTATTTCTGGCCAAAAGACCCCCTACATAGATTGCGTATGAAAAGATTAACCTCATGACTTGAAAGTCAGGCCTTAAAGCACTGCCTTTAAAAAAACTGTACTATGGAGGTTGCACATTCTTAAAATAAAGTAAATTCATTCCAACTTAAATTAAGAGTTATCATGGCATTCTGGTATATTCAAGTAGCATTTGTCTTATAGACTGCATTTTGTACAATGTAGAAAAGCTTTCAGCCATGCAATTATAATTTGTTTTGCAGTGCATTGTAAAACTTGTAAAATTTATTACTTTTCAAAATGTTCAGCTGTTCTACAAATTTAACTTTTGTATGTTGATATAACGGTTCACACATTAGAGATGTGTTTGCAATTATTTTAAATGTTTTCTTGCTTGAAGCTCATCATTCAATGTGTTTTGTGCAAATTGGTAAAAAAGCTTATTACAAGCTATTTTCATACTTTTTGTTCATCAAGAATTGGCCGTTTCATATCACATTTGTCAATACAGAAACCTCCCTAAATTGACCTCTATTTTTTTTTAACTTTATAGGTGCTTAAAAGGCTTTTCATGAACTGCTATTGCAGGGATATATTTTTGTTTTGCCAGGATATATATATAGTTTTATCATATACTTAGACTCAATAACATATGATTTTTACTGTATGATAATAGCATTAAATTAACGCATATTCCATATTTTTCGAATTGGTGCTTAGCGGGCTGATATGAAAAGTTTATCACATGCTTCGATTGTTATCACATGCCTTTCCGTAACGTTATCACATGGCATTCCGGTGATACTCGGCAAATTCCGGAAAATACACCTCAATGCTACGTTTTCAGTGAAAAACATTACAAAGTAGTGTACATTACAAGTTATTTGAACACTGGAAAGTATATTGTGTAAAATAATACTTAAAAAAAACAAAAACAAAAAACAAAAAAAATATTAAATAAATGCATTTTTTTAAAAGTTTCACTGAAACATAATTTAGAAAGTTACTTTAAAAAAAATTTCCAAACAATTAATGTTCATTATGTATATTGTTGAATTATTTTTTTGTCGATTCGTCTCTGTTGAGGCATATGATAGAAAGATTTCATATCGAATGTATAAAATTTTGGGTCCGACGTCCGTGAACTTTTCACTCTTTGAACTTCTATTTGGGAACCACGTAAAAGGATCAATACATGAATCTGTTATTTTTCTCCATTGTTGAAGCATATGATAAAAAGATCATAACATGTCATTTTTCATATCGCATATATTATCAACCCTCGGTCAATATCAGCCCTCGAGCCATGCGGCTCTTGGGCTGATATTGAACCTCGGGCTGATAATACATGCGATATGAAAAATGCCATGTAATAATCTGATATTATCACATATTTGTTATGAATACCTTAGGTTTTGCATATGCAATAACCTCAAAATTGCCCGGGGCAAAAAAGAGATATCCATATTGTGCCCTGTACCTAATGACGTGACGTCATTGCATCCTGAATGACACGTTTTTAATAAATTGTTTAAGATTTTACCTTTTATGTATCATTAAATTGTTCTAATTGAACTTTTTTCTTTTTTCTGCAGAACTTAAATATGTGATAAAAAGATTATAACATGTCTTTTCCATATTGGCCCGGGTATCATCCCTCGACCCATATCGACCCTCAGCTAAAGCCTCGATGCCGATATGGGAGTCTCGGGATGATACCAGGGCCAATATGGAAAAAGGCATGTTATAATCTATACAAACACACTGGAAATTTATGACATCTTGATGCGAGGCAATAATGAAATCTACAATGTGTGTAGGGCACATATAGGCATTTAAGTTACAACTGTTGGTATCTAAAATATACAACTGAAAGATTTATCTTTGATTCAAATTGACAGTACCTATCAGAAGTCCTTGAATTATTGAACTTTTAAAAAACATCTGTTTTTTAAATGGAATTAGTCAGGAACATAGTGAAAAAGATATTAGATATCAGATGTATCTCATTGAATCCCTAATTCCTAAACTGTTGAAAATGTTGAAGGTGAAGATATACATATTTTTAATATATAGCAAATGCATTTCGTCGCTGGGCTTCTAAAATATTGTAAATTACAAAATTTTCAAGAAAAATATATCTCACAAACAGGCTTTGAAAATTTTGACAAAATGCATGCTTCCAAAATGTTGTATGTGAACTTGAACATTTTTGTAAATAGCAGTGAAATAAAAACTTTGACATTTCTGGATTATCCAAGAACTTAAATTATTTTCACAGAAATAAAGAAATGTACAACTATTGTTTTCCCAAAGCCATTCTACAACTATTTTCAAGTTTTCATACAACATTTTGGAAGCAAACTTTACAAACAACATTGGCAATTTTGTAATATGTCTTATTTCACACATTTTGATTGGTTTAACTGTATGCTAATTTGTAATACCAAAGATTTCCTCCCGCCCAGACCATTGGTGTCAAAAAGTATTTTTAGCCAAAAAAGTCATTTACGACATTTTAGAAGCCCAGCGACGATTTATAAAACTGCATTCTAGCTAATAATGAAAGGAAAAATTAGCATAGTTAATTCAAAATGCTTCTGAAGAAATAAAAGAAGTCAGCAAATTTTAGAAATATAAGTTGCAAATTGACTACTTACTTTTTGCTATAAAACATTACAAAATGGTAATAAATTTCAAATAAAAGGTATCCATCATAAATATTTCATGCAAACACATAGACAATATTATGTGAAAAAAGAATAAATAGCTTCTTGAAATAAAAAAAAATATATATATATTTTAGGAATGCAAAGAAATATTAATTCTTCTGTAAGCCACAAAAATAATTTTTCCATAATTTCAGTTTAAGTTGAATAAGTCAGCTGTGTTTTTGTTAATAATCCAAATAAATCTTTAAATAAGAAATTCAATAATAATTTTGCATCAAACCATAACAAACCTCCTTAGCATTAGTCAAGAACGTATCCTTTGTACATGGTTTAACTACAGTCGGCATGATGGTATCAAACTTACTGGTATCTCTACCTGGTTCTTCTAAAATCTACAAAAACATATGAAATAAAATGATGAGTATTTTTGTATCTCATTCAGCATGTTCAGGCACATGTAAATTAGAGGCACTGTTTTTTTTCTTTCTTTTTTTCCATAATTTCAGTTTATGTTGATATTAAATTCCTTAGTCTTTGATCTCATAATTGTTACCTTAAGGAATATTGAGGGTACAAAAATTTCAGCAAAAATTTAAAACTTTTTTTTTATAAATTTTATTTGTTACTTTATTAGTTGTTACTTTATCATATGGTACAAAATTCAACCAAAAATATCAATTGGTTTTGGCCCCAGATGACTTTTAAGATGTATATATCATTGAAAAAACTCAAAATTATCTCCCTTTGGTGCAAAAATGCCATTTTTTGGCATTAAAATTGAAATATCTTTTTTAACTCATCCGTGACCTTTATCTTTTATTATATTTTTCAAATATGCTCTACTAAAACTAAACTATTGTAAAATTTAAACGATTTCTGTAAATTAGTTCTATTTTTATCTCTCAAAATCACCCTTCATTGAGATTGTAGTCCATCTTGAGTTAAACCAACTCAAATATGAGTTATAATAAGAAATACTTTACCCATTTGGTGGATTCAAACATGATAAGGTCTAAAGGATCACCAGACAGTTCACCATCTATCAATGTTAGAGAATGACAGGTAGCCATACATTGTATCACATGGTTTCTCTCTAGCTCTGCTGGGTTGTACACCACTCCTATAAACCTGTAAACAAAATTTGAAGAACATATAGCTAACTAAATCAGATATACTAAATAAGCATATGTGATATGATTGTCAATGAGACTCCTGTCAACAATAGACCAGTGACTGCAACTGTAGGTCATTGTTCAGACTTCAAACAGAGCAACACCGAAACAGCATTGCATGATTCTGAAGGCCACAACATGATAAAGTATAAAAATATTCAGAGAATATTTATGAGAATAATTATAGCCTGACTAATGAACAAAACAGGAATGTTTTGTTACTGACTAATGAACGAAACAGGAATGTTTTGTTACTGACTAATGAACGAAACAGGAATGTTTTGTTACTGACTAATGAACGAAACAGGAATGTTTTGTTATATACATTTCTTATAAATAACTGTTAAGGAGTTTCATCACAATCCTGATGAAAAACTTTCTGTAAGATATAGAACTTGATAGGCTATATTGATATTTTTAATGTAGTTAAGTCTGATATTTTTTATTCATTTCACTTACAAAGAAGTAAGAGACTTGCACCTTGAAAATGGTTAAACCCCATCTATACTATTGAACGAGAAGACCACATTTTGTGTGTTGCATCTCTTCCTTACACAATAAATTAATCATCATGCCTCTGTATCCTATAGGTACAATGCATAGTGGCATTAGTCATCCATTCTTATGGTTTTTCAGATGGACTTTATTTTGGGAGAAAAACGAAAAAAAAAAAGGCGTCAGATATTGTTTCCGTCATCAGACCGTCTTTTAGTCATAGATAAGACTTCTGGTATTAAACTAAGCTGGTTCCCACCTGATTACTACACTTTGCTCATAGTTTGAGTGTAGCGTAATACAAGCAGAATTCAGTTTAGTTTTAAACTTGCACAAGTACTGGAAGAGAGGACAATTATTTTCACGTTTATCTACATGTATACTATTTCTTCTATAATTTACATAGACTCTCTATATAACTATAGCAGTGATTGCCGTAGAGAAGAAACTTGGAATTGATAGTTAATAGCAAATACACTTTATTTATAACATAAATTTAATCCTGGTATCTATGATGGTATTATAGAGGTATGTTCATAGTATACAGAAGCCTTCAGATCAAAATAATTTCCTTTGTTCATGGTCTTGGAATATAGTTCCCAATTACTATATGGGGTCACGCTTCCTAAGTATTCTGTCTACTGTTTTCTTTGAAATGTTTACTGGCCATATCAGCTGCATATATCATATATATTGAAATAAGTAAAAGATGTGGAAAAAGCATATTTTGTTAGAATGATAATGGTCTATAAGCAGTTATATTTATTTCATGTTTGATGTTGGAAGCAGTGCAAATTTTTTAATTTAATTTGACTTTTACAAAAAAAAAATGCATTGTAGCAAAGGGGAAGAATAATTGTAATCTGAGGCCAGAAATGTGAAAATAATAGAATTTAACATGTTTAATAGAAAGGAAACATAGGAAACTTTGGAAAAAAGGGAGAGGGCTTTTGATACCTTTTCTGAAATTTTCCAGACATAAAATTTATTACAAAAATTCATCCTACAACAGTTTACAAGATGTAAATGCGGGTGTGTTCTAGTATTATCTAAAATGAAGAAGTCACCAAGCCAGGTTAAGACAACTTGCCTCAAGATCTGTTAACTAAAGCTTTTCTAAGGTTTGGTACAGTTTTCTCAAGCTCTTTTTAATAGTTTTGTTTCAATAAAATGTTTCAAGAAGGTCTTTATAGATATAAGGATAAGTTGTATGTTTGGGTAACAACAGTCATCAGATGTTACTACATACTGCATGATTTAATTGTGATGTTAAGTTGCTGTTTATCTTTACATTTTTCTTAAGTACCTTTGATCATTAACAGGTAACACACCAGACATATCCAATCCATCTTCTGTAAGTGTTCCTGTCTAAAGATATGAAGAAAAAGAATACACACATTGTTGTGCTAAGTAAAAATATACTGGTTATTCAAGGTACTTGCAAGCAGGAAGCAGGTGTCAGATAGATTCTGAAGCTGCATACTCATTTAAATAATGTGGATTCATTATTATTTGTTGGATACCAATTTTCATGGATTTCGTGGGTATAGTTAAACCACGAAATTAAATGTTCAACGAATGACAAATGTTCTTAAAGGGGCACTAGCTGTCAAATTCATGTTCACCGATTTTAATCAAATTCTCATATTTTATTTATAACAATGTAAAACATTATACATGTAGCTAGCAGACCAGGGTTTATTTTCTAGAGTAAGAATATTAGATGCTTGTAGAAATTTCCAATTTTGAATTATGCACAAAGATGGACCTTTAACAGGTTAAGGAACAACACTCCAAATGAGGGGTAACCTTACTGGAAGATCATTACAACCCACTGTAAAAAAGTCATTTATATTCATATTATTTGATGAAACTTTTCCCCAAGAACTATGCATCTATTAAGTACTGAATGGTCAAAACATGTCAAAAGAATTTTCTGTTGTTTCTAAACTTATATCTTCTTTATTAATTTGACCCCTCATTTAGAAAAGTTGTTCCAAATATAATGAATTTTCCCACTTTTGAGTTTAATAAAAATCTTAAAAATGTTCTTTATTTTTTTTCAACAGTAAAATGACCCCTTGTTTTAGGGACAGTCCCTCATTTAAGGGACACCACTCATAATTGGGGGAAAGGGGGGGGGGGGGAGTCCCAACCTGAATACAAAAATAAAATATGTTACAACCAGTATTATGTCAATAAATTATCAATAAATTAGTGAAAAAAATACTATTTACTATCTTTATCATGTTTATGGTAGTACAGTAGACTCCGGCCAATGGGATACCCAAATTGTCAGCTAAAAATATCCGATTACCCGATATATTCAATTAGACGATGAATGTATATTCATTGAATATTCTACAATAATAAGTAGATCTATTGCTTAATATGTGAAAGGGCTGGAGGATTGATGGAGTGATTTTTATCAATAACATCACCACGATGTTTGCAAAAAAAAATTATCAGCTGATTATGTAGCTAATGATTAAATTTGTTTCCACTTGCAGTTTTTAAATCCTATATTTATTAAAATCAATCAAATGTCCTGAAGTATTTATGTAAATTATTATCTTCCATAAATAGTTTGTCTTTACTTGTTTAGTAAACAAATTATTTACATTTTCACACAGGTAAACTAATTTGGCTATAAATAGATTAAAGCATGTCTGTGTAGAATCTCTAATCTAAAATCGTAATTGTTATAATTTTATTTCTTTAAATAATCAAATTTAAATTTATGAAAATATTCATGATTGATAAAATAGTATTGCTTAAAGTTTACGCTTTCAGAGACTATTTATGTTTAGGTCATGGTTCTAGAGGCTTCTTGACATAGTTGTAAACAAACCAATATGGCCGCCACACGTGATTACCTTTGCATATGTGAAAAAAATATTTCTGACAAAAGTCAGATTTCTCTTGTCAAAAGGGATTTATATTTATATTGCAATAAATTATTCAGAAGGAGGTACATTCAGTTTCAATTATATTTTTTTTTCTATGAGCATTTAGAGTTTAATCAAATTCTCCAAACAGCAACGTACTGCTCTTGTCAACTGAGTCTTGAATAATTTTATAAATAGATTCAAACCATTTGAAGTAGAAGGGCATCTAATTCACATGACAAAGGAAAACAATGAATAAAGACAACAATTTAATAAGAAATAGATCCTTTTTATTTATAAAAAACAAAATCTTCTTGTCTGCAGGATTGCAAATTCGTAACTTCAAGGGCGAACTTGTAAACAGGGCGAGTTGTCCCGATACCAAATTCACGCATGCGTAATACAAATATCTACAGTAAAAACATCCGGTTACAAGTAAACAAATAACGTTCATGTGGATGAGATGAAATCTAATAATTTACATAAATAAAAGGGTCATATTTACGACAGTGATTGTTTTTCAATCCTAATTTACAAATTAAATGATTCAGATGCTTAATCATGTGTAAAAATCGGTGTCAGGAATCTAAGTTGTTACGAAATTGTAATACACAGAAACGAATGCGGCATACAGAGGCTCAATGGTCAGCCCCATAGGTCTTCAGAAGACTTGATGTCTTCTTCCACCAAAAAGATGGTTATGTCTAGAACAAAGACTAAGTAATATTTTTAATCCCATTAATTACTTCTATTTTGAGTTAAATCAGATCATCCTTTGATAAATGTTTGTATTTTTTCCATCAATGTCTTACCCATAACCTTCCATATGCATTTACACCAATGCAGAATACTTGGAATTATCATATAGTGGGATACTAATTTTTGTGAATTTGTGGTTTAAAGTTAATCACTCATTTAAATGTTCAATTGAACTGTTTCTAAGGGCTTGTGTACAGACTGTCGAAAACACCCCCAAAAAGACAATTTTTCTTCAATCTACATAAATTGGTATAGTTGAACAATAAATGAATCTACAGTATATAATATTGTTCAAGGTCATATGACATCTATTAATTTCATAAAAAGTATTACCTTATCAAAACAGAAGAGATCAAGTCTGCCACAAAAATTAATCCTTGGAGGACTGATACAAAATATTCCTGTCTTTTTTAATCTATTTTGAGCATAAACTGTTCCAATCGTCATGGCAGCAGGCAAGGCAGGAGGAACTATCACAGTTATAATGTCTAAGGCACGTAATATTATCTTTGGTATCACAACCTGAAATATATCAAAGTTATAATGTCTAAGGCACATAATATTATCTTTGGTATCACAACCTGAAATATATCAAAGTTATAATGTCTAAGGCACATAATATTATCTTTGGTATCACAACCTGAAATATATCAAAGTTATAATGTCTAAGGCACGTAATATTATCTTTGGTATCACAACCTGAAATATATCAAAGTTATAATGTCTAAGGCACGTAATATTATCTTTGGTATCACAACCTGAAATATATCAAAGTTATAATGTCTAAGGCACGTAATATTATCTTTGGTATCACAACCTGAAATATATCACCAAAACTTCTCACTAAGTCCTGATGTAATATTACATACTTTTTCATGAATTTCCATATTAATTCAATCATAAAATATGGTGAAGATTGTCACCAATGGATTCGTTAGACAAGAGCTTTGAAATCTTTTATCAACAAAACCAAGATAATTCAATATAGTAAGCATCCAGTCCTTTTCTTACAAATTGTTCCATTTCAAAGTAGTAGTAAAAGTTTAGTATGAGTGCAAAAGCATCATATTTTTTTTCAGATAAGTCTACCATAAGGAATAATGTTAAGATTAAGAAACATAGAATATATACAAGAGTGCACACGCTGAAATGTCTCGCCTTCTATACTAATCATTGATATTATGTTGATCACGGAGGGTCAACTTCCTATTATTGGGTATACGGGGATGTGCCAAAAATATGGGTCATAATTTTGCGAGATTTTATATAAAAATGACCCTCCTTTTTAATGACATCTTATATTAAAATGCATTTACGTTTGATAACTATATATTGATTCGGGGTATGATCTACATATCATATATAAATATGCTATTGAGAATCATACATTATTAATGGTCAATTATTATATTAAATTAAATCAATTCATTTGAAAGTTCACCTTTCAAACAAAGTGCTTTTAAATAAGTTCCCAAATGAACCCCGGTGAGTTAGTGCTTATATAAGCATGGGTCATATTTTAAATATTGTATATAAGTATAGGTCATTCTTTCTTAAATATTTATATAACTATAGGTACTAAATTTCAGTGAATGTTATATTAAAATGGGTACGTTTTTTGAGGCAAAAATGGCACACCCCTACCAAGAAAATATCGAAGTTACCCCCCCGTGATGTTGATAGTCCTAAGTATAAAGCTAAGCTTTATTACAACTGTCACATTAACTTAACATTAACCAAGATAACTAAACAAAGACCAATGAACCTTGAAAATGAGGTCAAGGTCAGATGAACCATGCCAGGCAGACAAATACAGCTAACAATGCTTCTATACAACATATATAGTTGACCCATTACTGATAGTTTAAGAAAAATAGACCAAAACACAAAAACTTAACACTGTGCAATGAACCGTGAAAATGAGGTCACTGTCAAATAAAACCTGCGCGACTGACATAAAGATCATAAAATATTTCCATACACCAAATATAGTTGACCTATGGCATATAGTATTAGATAAAAAGACCAAAACTCAAAAACTTAACTTTGACCACTGAACCATGAAAATGAGGTCAAGGTCACATGACATCTGCCCGCTAGACATGTATAGCTTACAATCATTCCATACAACAAATATAGTAGACCTATTGCATATAGTATGAGAAAAACAGACCAAAACACAAAAATTTAACTATAACCACTGAACCATGAAAATGAGGTCAAGGTCAGATGACACCTGCCAGTTGGATATGTACACCTTACAGTCCTTCCATAGACTGATTATGCTAGCCCTATTGCTTATAGTATCTGAGATATGGACTTGACCACCAAAACTTAACCTTGTGCACTGATCCATGAAATGAGATCGAGGTCAAGTGAAAACTGTCTGACAGACATGAGGACCTTGCAAGGTACGCACATATCAAATATAGTTATCCTATTACTTATAATAAGAGAGAATTCAACATTACAAAAAATTTGAACTTTTTTTTCAAGTAGTCACTGAACCATGAAAATGAGGTCAAGGTTATTGGACATGTGACTGACAGAAACTTTGAAACATGAAGCATCTATATACAAAGTATGAAGCATCCAGGTCTTCCACCTTCTAAAATATAAAGCTTTGAAGAAGTGAGCTAACACCGCCGCCACCGCCGCCGTAGCCGCCGCCGCCGGATCACTATCCCTATGTCGAGCTTTCTGCAACAAAAGTTGCAGGCTCGACAAAAACTATCTTATATCATCTATTCACTATTAAGCTACTTACTCCTTTCCTGACTAGTATTACAACACTATATGTCATTCCCATCAAAGCTATAGCACTCAGAAACAACACAAACTTCATAGCATCCTGGTAAAATTTAAATCCTAGAGGTTTGGGGTACAGAATTCCTCTCACTAACTCTCCTTTGGCAGTTTTAAAACCTATAAAATATCATTAAAACATCCAATTTTAATCATTATGGTAATAAGCAAAGCCCACAGATATTTCAAAGAATCAGAAAGCAGGAGGTAGGTGTCTGACCGATCCCAAACATGTTCATACATTTCAAGGGCAGCTTAATTTTGATTCAATGGGCATACATCAGTCAGGGGACTTACTGAAATAAGTGATTTTTAAATCACTTATTTGAGTAGCATATTCGAGGTTTTGTCACAAATTGGGATTTTGTAGTTTTTTCAAAATTTTAAACACATAGGTTTAAATAATATCTTTTAATTAGTAAAATTTAAAAAAAAAAAATGAACTTTTTGCTTCTTTTAAGTAGCAAGGTTTTACGACTTTGATGCTATCATTCAGCTGAAAATTCTATTTTAGTTGAAAAAATACTATAATAATGGCTTTACATAATGAACTGATACTTTCTTAAAAGATTTTTCCCATTAGTGGGGGTATTATTCCTGTGAAGTTCAAGGTTTCATCTTTCAGATTATGTAATAAAATTCTACTGTTCGCGATAAAAATTTCACTTTTCGGAGGTGTTGAAATTAGTGGGGGTTATTAAAAGAATGATACTTAAAGCAGTGATTTTTGGGAAGGAAATTGAGGTCTGATACTTAAACAAGTGATTTTTATGTCATTATCCTAGATTCAGTACAAGGTCATCACCTGAAATGACCTGGTCATCCTAGACAACACAGATGTTGGTTCTGATAAGTCTAGAAACATAATTAGTCCCTAGATCATTAGTATTCTATATTTAAAGCTACAATAAAATTAAATCACTTCTTCTAGTGATTAATTTGCACTACTTAAATAGGTGATTATTAAAGAAAGACAACTCTAACTTCTCACCTTTATGGAAATAAGGTTACTTGAATCAGAGATTTAGAAAATCACTTATTCAAGTAAGTCCCCTGACTGTACATAAACAGCTACATCAAAAAAACCATCAAAGATATCAGATTTATATTTCAATAGGCATTATGTTAATTTGGTTTACATAAAGGCGCATCAGTTTTGGTTGAATAAAACAATTTGGAAATGAACTTGAAAGGTATTGAAAAAAAAAATCCAAAGAGTTGTTCTATATCTAGCAATGACTATCTGCTCCCTTACGATGTAAAATGTATGCGCTTTAATGATTTTCATGTTATATCAACATAACGGAAATTTAAAACCAGACCATTCAGGGTGGGAAGAAAAATATATAGGTATTTATATTGAATATTGTTCAGCATAATCTAAGCTTATTTAAATAATAAATATATCATACCCATAGCCAGGGGGGTTTGGGGGGTTAGGACGAACCCCCTCCTTGAAACCAAATAAGCACTGTTAAAGTCAACGTTCTTTTCAAATTGTGACTGTTAAAGTCGAGTTCATGAGTCCAAATAACCCTCCTTTGGAAATTCCTGGCTACGGTTCTGAATATTCTTATAATATCAACCATCCAACAACAATAGCTGTTACTATGTCTGATCATAACGTGTTTTTCTTAAAAATTTCTGCTCCCAGAATGTTTATGTGTAAATGTTTATAAATATTACCTGTTCTAACAACAACAGCTGTGACTTTGGCATGACCATAATATCTGGTCTGTAAAACTTTGGTCCCAGAAAACAATGTGTGGCGTTTATGTAGGTCTGCAGAATATACTTCTGAATCCTCTTGATGTGACAACTGTGTTTTAGTGACAGGAACACTTTCTCCTGAAATAATAAAGACAACAGAAACATGTATTTTTTTATTAAAGAAACATTACAAAAATGTGTTGACTTAGAGATGAACTAGTACTGACAAAGAATTTAATTTGGCTTGCAATCTGTGAAAATTGTTTTTAGAGTTGGCAACATTTGACTTGTTGATGTCATATGGTCTGCACCTTCTGTGGTGTCAACTCTTTCCTGAGGGACACAAAAAAATAAGAAAATGCAAAAGTGTGAGTTGAATATTGCAATACATGTATCAGGAAAATAGGTAAAAGATATAAGAATGTGAGTTTTTTATTATTTCGATAGCCAACCAGCCACATTATTCAAATAAAGAAAAAACTTGCAATAATTTATGTATTTACGTTACCAACTTCTATTTATTTTAAAATAAAACATACTTTGTGTTAAACAAATGGTTATTACATGTTAAAGAAGTTTGATGTCAAACAAAATCAATTTCTGTCAAACATCACAAATACCATACCTGTCAGCATGCTTTCGTTGACGATACATGTTCCTGCTGTGAGAACTGCATCACAAGTCATAGTACAACCATTATGTGGTATAGATATAAGATCACCAGGAACTAAATGACTAACAGGAACATCCTCATATGCTGTAAATATATATTTCATTCAATTCATTTACTATTGCCTGGTTAACCTCCTTTTTGATTATGAATAATGATTTTGATTAATGGTAATAAGAGATACAATTGTTGAAAGATTGGAATTGGTGACCTTTTCTTAACAGAATATACTACAAAATCATTTAAAGAAGTAAACTGCAATTTAATTAACAAATTATTCTTTTATAGTGTTCTTAACCTGATACATCAGATGATCAGTTGGGCATATTGAAAGTCTATTATGTGCGTAAATGTATTTCTCCTGTTTTTTTTAGTGGTAATGATACAAAAAGGACAATAGACTTTAACCAGCTTGATAAACAAGACAGACAGTTGTCTATTGTTGAAACATATTTTCTATGACCACTTAATTTCTTTACCATTTCATCCTTCAGTTTGTGGAATATACCCCATTTCTTGTCTTATATAAACAAACTTTCTTGATTTCCACTAAATTGTTATCCAAGATATTTTTCAGGTTTGTCCAAATTAATTCATCTTGAAGCTATTCCATTTAAGTGTGTGAGGGAAGCAAGGAGAATTTTATTTCTGAACGACAGTCCAAAGGTCATTTATGACTGTTAGACCAATTGATCTATTGAAAAGTTTATTGATTTGACATACGTAAAAATTAATTGAAAAAGTATGTTGGTTTGGGAGGGGATTTCAGAAGTCCTATTCTAACCTTCCACTTTCAAGTAATGGGAATATCTCTTACCTGTTCCACCTCTACAAACACTGATTGTCGATGATGAGAAAGCTACCATATTATGTAAGGTTATACTTTGCTGAAATGGAGAAATAAACTAAGTAGGTATACTCAAATAAAATAATCAATGAGTAATGAATTTCTCTCAGAAGAAGTTTAAAAGTCCCAGTCAATAAAGTACACAACAAGAGCTAAATGTATTCATTCAAGGAGACAATAGACTTGACAAAAATTTAAATACCTTGACCAAGATCTAGAGGAAATGACAGTGCGGGAAGGTTTCACTTGGTTCACAAAAAAAAGTGTATAACAGTTCACACAACACACATAAATTATTCATAACTGACATCACATTTTTAAAATACATAAAACAGGTTTCTGGTGATTATAGTGTTAGGAAAATTATTGAACCAATGTATAGATAAATACTAAACTATCTAAAATCTCTGAGCTTGGTTTTGTTTTTACATTTATTACCAATTCATAATGTACAATCATAATCAACAAAAGTATTTTGAGCAGTGATTTTTTATCCTTAACTTTCAGGTTTTGTTGACCTTGGTAAACATCAACACAGAATCATGGAGTATGTGTTTTGGAAGTGGGGGATGAAGCAATATTCACTTTTTTGTTTTTTAGTTTTTTATCTTTTCGATGTTTTTCTTTTGTTTTCTTTGAAATTTAGATAATACTATCTTTCTTCCATGTTTGTTAACTTTTTCTCAATCATGATTTTCCATTTTAACTTGCACTGTGCAATTGTAGAAGTTCTAATAACAGGTTTCATGGCTATAAGCTAAGGTTACTGCATACAGAAATGCTGTCAGCTAATAAGACTATGGGAAGACTTGGATAAATAAATTATTTTCTTTTAAAAGAAAGTCTATTTCCACATCTAAGCCATGCAAGTAATTCTTTATTTTTTTTAATTTGAAGGATTTTATGACTTTCGTTTAAGGATGTATTCTTCTGACATTTCAGTCTTATTCAGTTTCATTGAAATCTCGTTCTGAAATTATTTCCAAAACATGTCATCATGTGTTGCAAGTGGAAAATAGCAATGAATTTGATAAATATCATAATCAAACTTAACTCTGTGAAAAGATTGTGTATTTCCAATAAGTAGTTTTAATTTTGAGTAATCAATTTTCGAAATTTATTACTTATCTAGTCAGTCTTTTCAGTCAAAATTTTGAGAAAATAGGTGAGGGGTACAATTAAAGAGCTGAAAAGCTCTGAGGGGAAAGATGGCTCTTGTTTCTATTTCATGTTTTTTTTTGGGGGGAAGGGGGGGGGGGGTTATCTTTTGATAATCTTCATATAAAGAATGAAAAAAAACAACAGCTAGAACATGTGGAAGGTTGACACTATTGGAATCAATTGTTGTTTAATGTGATTTCGTTTCTTTAGTTTAGGATTCAATTTAGACCAATGGAAGAGATCTGCATCTTCTAAATCTAAACATTCAATTAAAGTTGATAGTTAATTATCTAAAATTCAACTAGTTGAATTCTGTCATTTAACAACAACTACAATTATTTTTGAAATCTTAATAGTGTATGACTGAACTGCAGGCTAGGGCCATTTTCCTTTTTTTGTGACAGTACAGATTTTTAATTTATTTCTTAAGAAAGTTAGGACTGAAAAATCTATTCAGTTTTAAATTTCCATTGATAAAGTTCCCATTTACATCTCTCATCACAGGGATACAGGTACTAATAAAAATAGCAATATGATTGATGTAAACTGTGTGAAGCTTGTTTCCAAATCCTACATTTTGAAATATTTGTAAAATTTCATGAATAAATAGGTTTAAACTACAAAATGCAACATTTGTAATTTTTTTGTAACTATTACAATGATTATGTTGGTACACAAAATTTAGTTTTAATGGAAGACTACTTATCATATACTAAATGTCACATTTTAAGTGTTTATTTTAATGGATAATTAGCTCAAAAATTGAGGTGCTCCTGAATTGGAGGAAGATTCTCAAAACAGAGTTTTACAGAAAAAAATGGAAAAGATCGTTTCTCTCCCCGATCTCATGTAGCCCCTCGGACTTCCTGTTTACTTTGAAAGTTGTTGACCTACAAATTAAAGTATTGCATGTTGATGTTTGAATCATCTACAGCAAACATCATTATGTTTAAATTTAACAAATACTATTTTTTAATAAGTGCACAATCTTTGAGAACGATTTAAATAACCAGTGAAGGATATCCCTGCTTATGCGTAGTGTGACATTCCAACAATGACGTCACTATAAAATATAATGTAGGTTGGATATATTTAGAATATCTCGTCATACTGATTTTTCTGGATTGTAAAAGAAACGTAAATAGTGTAAAGGAGAGCTCAATATACGATAATTTTGAGAGAAACATAAGGGAAATGTGTAAAAAAGTGTTTAAAGTCAATTTATTCATTTGTGTCTCCCCATCTCATCATTTTCAGTAAGATTTGTTGGGGGTTTTTCACACTATAAAAACAAAATGAATGATGTGAGGGAATGTCACTCTGGTCAACCCCATTGGGGATTGACGGCTTGAAGCCGTCTTCCCCAAAAAATGATTTTACCAGAAACATGAACATCCCATATAACTTTTTCTATTCAAATTTCTTAGATATGTATTTTTTCCAATCATTTATTACAAAGAAGTTGAAATAATATGCATTTTGTTCTTTAAACTGACAAAAATCACAAATTTACAAAATTGACAACATGGTAAATTTGACACGAAAAAGCATCAAAATATGATAAAACTTTCTTGTATTAACACCTACCTATAGTTGTTTTTAGTTGAATTTATTCTGATTGGTCCACTTCATCTTTATTGAGAGTATCAAAAAAAGTTTAATTGTGGAACTGTGATTTTTTTCACAATAATATCCCAAAAATGGGTAAAAATTGATGAAAAATGGGAAAATCATCAAATGTGTGTACTTTCAAATGGCCGTAGCAGAAAAAGAAGTGCACCACCATATATTTTTTTCTTCGCCAATTAGTTTCTTACAGTCATATAAACCCAAAAATCAGATTTAGAAAAAAAAGGTTTAATTCTAGAAATTTTTGCCTCCTCAGAGGTGTACATCCTTAAGTGTTTGTAAAGATGGTGTAAAATTTCATTGCTTTTCAGAAATTTTATAGTGTGAAAATATTTGCTTTCCCCGATTATAATTAGTTAAAATAATACTGAAACCTCTATTCTACTTACCCTTTTGGTTTCATACAATGACACAGCAATAGATACTAGTGAGATGAAGGCTATACATGAAGCATATATATAATACGAATCACAACTCCATAATATAATACTGCAAATCTGGAAGATGTAGAAGGGGTTGATCACCTGTAACAGAAACAGCATGATATTATATATGTGGGTGAATAACCATATCCTTTGTTTTTCTATAATACATGATATAATATATGGCAACAAAAAAAACATGACACAAGAATGTAGACAGCTCTCTTACAAGCAAAACATCCACAACTGTAAAATATAAGGGCATACACCATATCCACATGAACACTTTCTATAACATCCACAGTAGTACTGTTAGATAAGAACTTTATTTTTTTTTTGTCTTTTTGTTTAAGTACTTACTACTGATCTGATAAGACAAGACCTTTCTTACTAATTTTAACAAATAGTTCTAATATTGTATTTTTACACCACTGTGCCAGGTTAACCCTGCCACTTTCTTTGTTTGTCCGCATATGAGAAGACTTTATAAGTTTGAATAACTTGTATCTCATCCCTTTTGCATATTTAAGCAAACTAATTTTTCTGTCGAAGCCAGGAAACTAGGATAAATAGGAGTTTCATGGCCCCGATTTTTCAAAATCTTGAGTAACTTGACTTGCATAATCTAAATTTTAATCACCAGTACAAATCTTATCTCATACTTTATAACCCTTCACAAGTCTTCATATCATAAACAGTATCAATATTCCAGAGTTGAGTGCTTTTCTGCTCTTGAACTTTACTTAATGATTTTAAATGTACCTAAAGGTATTTTTACTTACTTCTTCCATGAAAAGTTTACCATAGGATTTCACATCTACATCTATAACATTGTCACCATACACCAATCTCCTACAAAATATAACAAAGTCAGTAACTTATAACATTTTCACCATACACCAATCTCCTACAAAATATCATAAACTATAGGAAGGATTCAGTTTCTACAAGTTTCTGGTGTATGGAGGGTTTGATATAGACATGTTTACTGTATGCAGGGTTCGATTTATACAAGTTTATGGTGTATGGACGGTTTCATTTTAAATAGTCTACTGTATGCAGACTTTAGTGTAGAAAACTTTTTTCGAGAATTGAAATAAGACAGATTTCTTCATCATGAAGGTTTCTGATTGTTTATGTTTTAGCAGAGTTCAGTTTAAATAAGTTTTCTGTGTATCAAAATAAGACAGATTTTTCCATTATAGAAGCTGTATAAGGTACCATTGAGTAAGGTTTCTAGTTGTTTATAAAGGGGTTTACTTTTAAAAAGTTTCTCAAGGACCTAGATAAAACAGACTTTTCCATTATAGAAAGTACAATTATGTGAGGTTTCTGTTATGTATGCAGGATTCTGTATAGACACGTTCCATTTACACTTACTTTTGTTCTTGTTCTTTCGATGTAAATCCCTGGAAATCTTCTGTTATAGAAATGCACGATACATTGGTTGACAAATCTCTGTCGAAAAAAAGCAATGTGTTAAAATTTGCTAACTTAGACTGTAACTGATTAAAATTAAAGTTGTGCCTTGTTCACACGTACCTTTAATTCTAATTGAATTCCAATCGAATGCAAATCGAATTCGCTAATCACGTTCACATACTCTTCTTTTTTAATTCGAATTGATTCGAATTGGCTAATTCGAATTAACTAATTCGCATTAACTAATTCGTATTAGAAATACGTTTTTGTTATCTGAATTAAAAGTTGATGTCGTTAGGACAGTTAAGCCAATTTGACGTGCATTCCAATTCGAATTAGAATTGATACTAGGACGTTAAACGTTCGAATGCGAATTAAACTATTTCGAATTATTTAATGCGAATCGAATTTGAATTACGTGTGAACTCAGCATTTAATCAGTTCATTATTTCTTTTATCTTTGGTGCTTTTTTGTCATCTACTTTGTTGGCCAATTTGTTTTAGATACTTTCAAATTCTAGTGGTTCTCTAATTTTAATCATATTGTGCAAACTGATTTGAATTTTTTTTTGAAAACATGATAATTTCAGTACATTTTCTAATATTCAATTACAATCAAACAAAAATATTATCAACTTAAAATTGTTGATAATGGTATCTGACTAAAGACTTGACGCTATCTAATAAACATTTTATAGTTCAGACCATCTCTAACATCAAACTTACAACAACTTATTGAAGTTCCTTGCTCCTTGGTCCCATATGTACCTGATATGTTGATAATCAAAATATTTCAAATCACTGTCACTCTGAAATATAAGCAACATTACATTATAAGCAAGAAGATTGGTATAAAAAGAAATGAGAACACTAAAATGTACAGGCCAAAAATATATGATTACATATAGGAGTGAATGAATTCATGAATGTATGGATCATGATTTATATTAAAGATCTATATATTTTCCGTCTTTTTTTATTCTAAATTTAAAACAAGCAAAATATTACAATATATATATATTCTATCCTACATAAAAGCACATGGGCAGTGCAATACAGATCCATTCATAATCTCACATAATTCAATTGACTAAGTTGCCTTAATATTTGCTTGTAAGTGCCTTGGCCATTGAACTTTGAAATACATATCAAATGGAATGTATTTTCTCATCTATAAGAAGCATTTAATTCTAACCAATAATATAAATGTGTGAAAGCAATGTTACTAAAGCAGTGTATTTGTTAGCAGTTTTTTCACATACATCAAATATACATTATAAATATAGTAACAAAGTCACAGTTACAAGACAAGAAAGGTTGTAGAGGACTATTGTATCCACCTGTTTTTTGTTTTTTTTTAATATTTTTGTAAGGGTTTGTTATCATTTTCTGAAATATTTTTCTTTGTGTTCACCTCGTCGGAAATTAAAATGAGCCTAAATAATATGCAAATTTGTATTCTTGTGCAACATTTATCTCATTTGAATTTTTTCAAGAATAAAAACTTTGCAAAAGTTTCAGAAGTAACAGTATTAGTAATTTTAAATAAGTTCTTTTTACTGTAACTTGAATTTTATCTAGAGTTCCTGTAGCTGTAGAAAAGTTTTGTGATTATGACTACCAGTATGTATTCTTGTTCCTTATTCCACATCTCCTTGTTTTCACAGAGATGACATATTTGATTTATAAGCAATGTTGTTCAATATACTAGATGAATCTTAACTAATACAAATCTCCAAACAACAATATACTATCTAATAACCTATTTAATATACTACTGGGTGTACACAAAACCATTGGGGAGATGATTAAATACATTTTTTGGAGGGTTTTGATAGGTTTAAGACTAACTCCACCACTTAATCAGTAACTGTGGTATACAATGTATTGAAGAAAGAACTTTAAAAGGAAGGCTTAAAAATAAAAATCTTTAAAGCGAAAGAAAGTACTTCTATTTCTACTTTTTCTTGGAGACAATTCAAGCAAAACCTTGTATACTATACTACGTTATGTATTTATTTAAGGGGAATAATAAGCTGATATACTTTTGCTGAATGAATTCTAGGGGGGTTTATAATTGGGAGACTTGATATAAAAGTAATGTTACCATTACCTGTTTACAGTTAATAGTACTATAGTTCATCTAAAGGAAAGAAATTATAGAATTGTAGGTTTTTGAATAAAATATGCACTACTAAGTATAATAAAATGAACAATGATAATAAAAAAAAACAACATCAGAACAGATCACAGTGGGTCAGACGTGGTTTTACTGTCAATGGCTATCGCTATCCTATGGTGTTTAATATAGGATAGTGACCGCCTTGTCTGATGCTTGGTCCGTTTCTGTGTGTGTTACATTTTAGTGTTGTGTCGTTGTTCTCCTCTTATATTTAATGTGTTTCCCTCGGTTTTAGTTTGTTACCCCGATTTAGTTTTTTGTCCATGGATTTAAGAGTTTTGAACAGCGGTATACTACTGTTGCCTTTATTTATCTGACCCACTAAACAAGTCCCTCTCATCCTGTGAATAGATCAGCATGAACATTGTAAACAGTTTAATGAATTATTTCAAGCATTATATTTAGATGTTTGTTTTGAGTTCTTAAAACTTTAAGTCTGTCTATCAATAAAAATCCAGTAAAATAAACAAAAATTATGGCGATCTTAAAAATACTCAATAAACATTTTCAAAGTTTTATTCTAGATACTGATGATACTGTCTGTTCATCATAAACCCGAAATGTTGATAATGCTTATGAGAGAATTTATGTAGGATTGCTATGTTTCACTCCTGTGACCAAACAAAAACACTTCTGAAGGGAAATCAGCAACATTTTACCTCCACAAATGTGTCTACACTAATATTCTTATTTGCATATGTCATATCAATATATAAAAGTTAGAGAAAGCATAAATAAAAAGATAGTGTAACTGTTAAAGCAACCAATCCCCAGATTAATATCAAAAAGAAAGTTTAATACAAGATACACATTCAAGAGCTTGTCTGTACCATGTATACCACATTTGTTAGCAATAATCTTGCTAATTGATATATAATGCTAATTGATATTATTCAGAGGTGTATTAGTGATATAGAAAGCTTGTTGTCACAGCAAAATGTATTTAGTAAAAGAAAAATGAAACAAGGTGATATTAATTGATATAAATTAGACAACAAGGGAGTTAACCCATGCAATGGATACAATTTCACTAGAGATCTAGACTACAGTGTTTTTAACCTTAAAACTGGTAAAAGACTGGCTGTCAGAAAATTTATTATATTTAGCAATCCATGAACCAATAGGGCCACCTCCTTTCTAAAAATAAATATTTCATTAAGAATATTATTTTTAATGTCTGTAAAAATATGGTTCTATTCATAACCTATCTGTTTCTGCACGTATCTTATTGAAAATATGTACAACACTACGATTGCTAACTATGATTCCAGTTTTACATCATAAAAATTAACACACTTCCTATGTGTAAGAAAGTTAATATTTATCTTAGTGTAAGGTTTTTCTATCTATGAGAAAAAGCAGCAAAAAAAATTCAAAAAAAAAATTTGAAGGGTAAGTAACTCTTCAGGGTGACAAGATTTTTAATAACATTCTTTGAACATGCTTTTAGTAAAGTATTTAATATCCACACAGCTCCTTTTCTCAGTTGTAATTAATTCACAAGCATAAAAGTATTCATCCATATGTAAATTTGAGTTGTTTTACATGGTCCCCACAGAACAAAATAAAGACTGCATTCATAAAGTTATTATATGAGTAAGTTAGGAAACTGTTATTCAGGGGTTGTCATTGGTTGCTCACTGTCATATCTATTTATTTTTTCATTTATTGTTTTTTGCCAAAAAAAATCTGTATTTGTAGCGTTGAAAATTGTCTTGCACAGAGGCAATTCTATAACTTATTATATGGTATGGGTTTTGCACATTGTTGAAGACTGAAAGTACAGTGTCCTGTAGTTGTATAATTCCTTGTCCATAGCTTTTAAAAACAAAATGTTACAAATTTTTCATCAATTGTGCAAATTAATATGCTTTTTCATTATTATCTAAATACAATTGTATATTGTGTATAATATAACTTTATAATACTCTATGTACTTATAAATATGTTATTATTATTTTGAGGACTCTCAGGAAGATTAGTTTTAACTAATGGGATCATCCTCTTAAAATAAAGATTATTTATTTATTTTATTTATTTATTCAGGAAGATAGTTGTCTCATTTAAAATCAAACCATTTTTCCTCATTTTCATATTTACGACTTATCAATGATGAAAAGAAGAAAACCAAATATTTTCAGTAAAAGTATAAATAAATATTCCATGATTAAATGCATTTTTTTAGTTTTACCTTTCTTTTCTCTACCAGTAAGGCTTTGTCACTAGATTCACTTGATTCTGAACTGGTATCATCTGCAGGCGGCACTGGCTGGCTCAACCCAACATCACTTGGACTGTCATAAGAACAATGAAAACAACATTTTATAAATTTGACAACTCCCAAGTGGTTTTCTCAATTTAACTTCTTAGGCTACATGAGTAGCCCAATGAAATACAGAAAATCATGACCAACTATATGAACAATTGGACCTAAAAATATGATAATAGAAAAACCAGATCAATGGATCAACAAGAATGTTTTGATAGTGCACAGATGCCCCACTCGCACTATCATTTTCTATGTTCAGTGGACTTCAAAATTGGGGTAAAAACTCTAATTTGGAATTAAAATTGGAAATATCTTATCATAGGGAACATGTGTACTAAGTTTCAAGTTGATTGGACTTCAACTTCATCAAAATACTACCTTGTCCAAAAACTTTAACCAAAAACTTTAACTTAAAGCGAATAAAGGGAGGAACGATTGAATGGAAGGTTGAAAAGTCACAGAGGAACTAAAGGACACACAGACCGAAAAAAAAAATAATGTCCCTAGATAGGGAATAACTAGAGGCTCTAAAGAGCCTGTGTCGCTCACCTTGGTCCATGTGAATATTAAACAATGGACACAGATGGATTCATGACAAAATTGTGTTTTGGTGATGGTGATGTGTTTGTAGATCTTACTTTACTAAACATTCTTGCTGCTTACAATTATCTCTATCTATAACAGTACTTTCTGTGGAAAATGTTATTGAAAATCTTCAAATTTTAAGAAAATTGTTAAAAATTGTCTATGAAGGGCAATAACTCCTTAGGGGATCAATTGAATATTTTGGTCAGACTGACTTATTTTTAGTTCTTACTTTGCTGTACATTATTGCTGTTTACAGTTTATCTCTATCTATAATAATATTCAAGATAACAACAAAAAAACAGCAAAATTTCCTCAAAATTACCAATTCAGGGGCAGCAACCTAACAACCGATTATCCGATTCATCTGAAAATTTCAGGGCAGATAGATCATGACCTGATCAACAATTTTACTTCCTCTCAGATTTGCTCTTAATGCTTTGGTTTTTGAGTTATAAGCCAAAAACTGCATTTTACCCCCCTGTTCTATTTTTAACCAAGGTGGCCATCTTGGTTTGTTGGCCAAGTTACCGGACACATTTTTTTAACTAGATACCCAATGATGATTATGGCTAAGTTTGGTTAAATTTGGCACAGTAGTTTCAGAGGAGAAGATTTTTCTAAAAGATTACTAAGATTTACGAAAAATGGTTAAAAATTGACTATAAAGGGCAATAACTCCTAAAGGGGTCAACTGACCATTTCGGTCATGTAGACTTATTTGTTAATCTTACTTTGCTTAACATTATTGCTGTTTACAGTTTATCTCTATCTATAATAATGTTCAAGATAATAACCAAGAACAGCAAAATTTCCTTAAAATTACCAATTCAGGGGCAGCAACCCAACATCAGGTTGTCCGATTCATCTGAAAATTTCAGGGCAGATAGATCTTGACCCTATAAACAATTTTACCCCCATGTCAGATTTGCTCTAAATGCTTTAGTTTTTGAGTTATAAGCCAAAAACTGCATTTTACCCCTATGTTCTATTTTTAGCCGTGGTGGCCATCTTGGTTAGTTGGCCGGGTCACCGGACACATTTTTTAAACTAGATACCCCAATGATGATTGTGGCCAAGTTTGGTTTAATTTGGCCCAGTAGTTTCAGAGGAGAAGATTTTTCTAAAAGATAACAAAGATTTACGAAAAATGGTTAAAAATTGACTATAAAGGGCAATAACTCCTAAAGGGGTCAACTGACCATTTGGGTCAGGTTGACTTATTTGTAAATCTTACTTTGCTGAACATTATTGCTGTTTACAGTTTATCTCTATCTATAATAATATTCAAGATAATAACCAAAAACAGTAAAATTTCCTTAAAATTACCAATTCAGGGGCAGCAACCCAACAACGGGTTGTCCGATTCATCTGAAAATTTCAGGGCAGATAGATCTTGACCTGATGAACAATTTTACCCCATGTCAGATTTGCTCTAAATGCTTTGGTTTTTGAGTTATAAGCCAAAAACTGCATTTTACCCCTATGTTCTATTTTTAGCCATGGCGGCCATCTTGGTTGGTTGACCGGGTCACCGGACACATTTTTTAAACTAGATACCCCAATGATGATTGTGGCCAAGTTTGGTTAAATTTGGCCCAGTAGTTTCAGAGGAGAAGATTTTTGTAAAAGTTAACGACGCCAGACGACGGACGACAGACGACGGACGCCGGACGCCGGACGCCAAGTGCTGAGAAAAGCTCACTTGGCCCTTTGGGCCAGGTGAGCTAAAAAATTAAAAGGACCTTATATATACTTATCAAATATTTCTATGAGCATTGACTAATCAATATCTTTTATTAACTAATTTAAAACATATACTTCTGTTTTCATCATTTGTTTAAGACTTGTTAACTCTTATGTCTTTAAAGCCTTGAAGAGGATGTATTTATAAAATATAAGGTAAAGTGTGTCACACTCTTACATATCAATATTCATAAATTATTTGTCACAGTTTAGGGGTTATTATCATTTAGTAAGATCTGTAAATGAAGAAAGCAAAATAAATACATGTAGATGTTCCTTATATGATTTACTAATTTTTCAATCAAATTAGAATGAAAAAATAAGAGTATTTGTTTGTGCAAATACATGATTTCATATATAAACATGATAAATAAAAGTAACGATAAAACTTTATGAAAACCAAGTAACATACATGAATCAATCAAGACTGTTTGTTATGAAGATTTATATAATCCTTTTTCCAAATAGCTATTTGACGTCTATAGCCAGCTGTTACATCATATATTATTCTTAGTCATTAAGTATTGAAATTAAATGTCTATCCATTATCGTCTTTATCTAGTTAACTGTCAATACTAGTATCTATATGATTAACCTTTTGTTAGAACAAATAAATAAATATTTACAAAATATAAGGTGAGGGGGTTTCTTTTTTAAGTTTATAATTTTCTCTCCAATTTAAATCATGATCAAAATTTAAGTCCTTCAGCAAAAAATGGCATTTAAATTAAAAAACAAATTATAATTTTTTTTCTTCAGTTGTATGAATTATACAATTAACCTTTCATATGAAATTATTGTTGTTTTATACATGACAAAATTACAGACAGAAATATGCTATATAAATAACATGAGTATCATATAGGTTTGATGCATTACTGTTAAATGAAGAACTTGCATTCTGATATCTGATGCATTCTGATATCTGACATTGTCTGATACATATATCCTTATAAAGCTCTTACTGATATTACAATAATCAATCTCACATTTTTGTTCAGTCTTTTAATATTAAATACAAGCTATAGCCAATACATTTATCTTTAAAAAAAAAAAAAAAAAACATCCATGATAACAAATAGCTAAAATTCAGCAGCACCAACATCAGTATATGATTGATTTAAGTTCATACTGAGAAGAATTTATAGGCATGTTAGGTAATGGTAGTTCTTAGTTTTTTTCCAGAGATTATGGTTTTATGTTATACATTAAGGCTACAATGGTCATTCAATTGCACCATGCCATTGATCAATAAAGGCAAAACCCAATTCTATCCTAAAGTTTTCAGCAATTCAAATGCATTCGAAATTTCTGTTGTTCTTTTAGCATATTCAGTCAAAATGAAATATAAAAAAAAACAATCATTCTTGAATTTCTCAGCTCTTCTATTATACTTACATGCCAGCAGCAAAGTTTATTACTTTTATTTCACAGACATGACAATTATGGAAAGTATCCTGAAAAAAAATGGTTAAAAGAAATAAGTAAAATACATGAAATATGCAGTATAGGTAGTGTTGGATAATCGGTTGAAATTACCAACCGATTATCTATTACAATCGTTTGACAGCAACCAAGCGACTATCGGTTATAATCGCATCAGAATACTTTGCCCTTTTTTTAAATGAAATCATGCATTTTAGTCTCATTGGTCATGTCTAATGTGTATATTCCATTTCATTGCAGAGTTTTATATGTTAATATTTGATCTTCTGTTTCCTTTTCATATTTTATTTAGCAATTATAAAAATGAATTAATTAGAATCCAGATTCAGATTGAACATATTTTATCTCATAATTACAACATTAATTACCAAGAGTGACACTAACTTTTCTAAATTTCAATGGTGTAACCCACATTATAATTTCAATAACTTAGCAGTATAAACATTTAAATGTTTCACATTAAGAAAAGATATATATAAAGTATTTTACTTTAAGAAATTTAAGATTAACAGAAACCAGATGCTCCGCAGGGCATAGCTTTATACGACCGCAGAGGTTGAACCCTGAACGGTTGGGGCAAGTATGGACACAACATTCAAGCTGGATTCAGCTCTAAATTTGGATTGTGATTAAATAGTTGACACAGCATAGGTTTCTGACACAGAATGAATGTGTTCTAATGAACTTAAAATTTTTGTTTTCTCTTAGAGCAATTCACTATGCTGTTGAATATTAATCCTCTCAAAACAAGAATGTGTCCTCAGTACACGAATGCCCCACTCGCACTATCATTTTCCATGTTCAGTGGACCGTGAAATTGGGGTAAAAACTCTAATTTGGCATTAAAATTAGAAAGATCATATCATACGGGACATGTGTACTAAGTTTGAAGTCGATTGGACTTAAACTTCATCAAAAACTACCTTGACCAAAAACTTTAACCTGAAGCGGGACAGACGGACGGACGAACGGACGGACGAACGAACGGACAGACGGACGGACGGACGGACGCACAGACCAGAAAACATAATGCCCCTCTACTATCGTAGGTGGGGCATAAAAATGTTTGAAGAAATTTTCTTTTTTATTTATGAAATTTCAAATGAGAAAAATTGAACCCAATTTTTTTAATCACATCCCCCTTTCCCTTATTCCAAAACTAATCTCAATTAAAATTTCTAATGGAGTTTGCAACAATAACTACTCATTTAAATACATCATAAAATATTAAGAGGTAAAAAAAACTGCTTGTTATCACTGAATGTTATTTATTATAATTTATCAGTTGGTAGTAAAAAGTGAATATACATTGTATATTGTATATAACAAAGATTTAAGTTGATTCTGGACAAAGAAAGATAACTCCAATTAAAAAAAAATCTTGCTATTGCACAATATTTTGCAATTAGATATTTCTTGCTTACTATTCTGGACAAAGAAAGATAACTCTAATTAAAAAAAAATTTGCTATTTCACAATATTGTGCAATTAGATATTTCTTGCCATTGCGCAATACTGTGCAATTGAAAAGACTTGCTATTGCACAATACTTAATATAATAATTTTAGATCCTGATTTGGACCAACTTGAAAACTGGGCCCATAATAAAAAATCTAAGTACATTTTTGGATTCAGCATATCAAAGAACCCCAAGATTTCAATTTTTGTTGAAATCAGACTAAGTTTAATTTTGGACCCTTTGGACTTTAGTGTAGACCAATTTGAAAACAGGACCAAAAATGAAGAATCTACATACACAGTTAGATTTGGTATATCAAAGAACCCCATTTATTCAATTTTTGATGAAATCAAACAAAGTTTAATTTTGGACCCCGATTTGGACCAACTTGAAAACTGGGCCAATAATCAAGAATCTAAGTACATTTTTAGATTCAGCATATCAAAGAACCTAACTGATTCATTTTTTGTCAAAATCAAACTAAGTTTAATTTTGGACCCTTTGGACCTTAATGTAGACCAATTTGAAAACGGGACCAAAAGTTAAGAATCTACATACACAGTCATGACAGTTAGATTCGGCATATCAAAGAACCCCAATTATTCAATTTTGATGAAATCAAACAAAGTTTAATTTTGGACCCTTTGGGCCCCTTATTCTGTTGGGACCAAAACTCCCAAAATCAATACCAACCTTCCTTTTATGGTCATAAACCTTGTGTTTAAATTTCATAGATTTCTATTTACTTATACTAACGTTATGGTGCGAAAACCAAGAAAAATGCTTATTTGGGTCCCTTTTTGGCCCCTAATTCCTAAACTGTTGGGACCTAAACTCCCAAAATCAATACCAACCTTCCTTTTGTAGTCATTAACATTGTGTTTAAATTTCATTGATTTCTATTTACTTAAACTAAAGTTATTGTGCGAAAACCAAGAATAATGCTTATTTGGGCCCTTTTTTGGCCCCTAATTCCTAAACTGTTGAAACCTAAACTCCCAAAATCAATCCCAACCGTTCTTTTGTGGTCATAAACCTTGTGTCAAAATTTCATAGATTTCTATTAACTTAAACTAAAGTTATAATGCGAACACCAAGAAAATGCTTATTTGGGCCCTTTTTGGCCCCTAATTCCTAAAATGTTGGGACCAAAACTCCCAAAATCAATACCAACCTTCCTTTTGTGGTCATAAACCTTGTGTTAAAATTTCATAGATTTCCATTCACTTTTACTAAAGTTAGAGTGCGAAAACTAAAAGTATTCGGACGCCGGACGACGACGACGACGACGACGACGCCAACGTGATAGCAATATACGACGAAAAATTTTTCAAATTTTGCGGTCGTATAAAAATAAAACAATGCATTTGCATTGAAATATATACAGTAAACAAAGAGGATCCAGCCAATGTCTGTTAATTCGTGTAGAATGCTTTTTTTTCTCACTTTTATGATCATCATTTTTCTGTCAATTGTGTCATTCGAGCGTCTGAACTTATAAATGCAAAAATGCGGAATTATTACATAGTTGAACCGTATCCAAACCGTGATTCTAATGTATTTCAATGGCGGACAAATTTCAGAAAATTTACAAAAATAAACGACGTTTGACAAGCAATTTGGGAAGGAATATGACGCTTTTGACGCTACTAATGGATAAAACATTAATAAAAGGCAATTTGCGACACGCTCTAATGAAGTAAAGAAATTATTTTGTCTAAAATCTGAAGGATTTCATGTACGCTCTCAAGTAACAAGTATCCGGTATTGAGAGAGTATTTCATGCAAAGTTATTTATTTTAAAGATCAATCTGTATATATATATAGTCAATACTTTTGTCACGTTTTAAAGGGGAAAAAATGGTTTTGTCTTTAATTATAGGATGTTTGACATTGTTATTGTCATCGACTGATATTTTTCGTTCTCAGATTTTCGTTGCAATTTGTTTGACTGAGCAAATAAAATTCAAACCGCAAACGGACCGGAAGTTGATACGCAAAAAGTCCGGAAACTATAGCGACAATCGATTGAACAAAATCCCAATCGATTATCGACATCGTGAGGCCAAACCAACTGATTTCCGACTTATTCCGATCATCGGAACAACACTAAGTATAGGTATCTTCCTTTCTAAAGGTATACACAGACGTGCCACTGGAATGGGTCACAATTTCAAAGTGTAATATATCAATGGTGCAATTTCACCAATGTAATATATATTAATGGTCATAAACCTTCATATTCCTATCATAAGGCATTTCTAAGCATTTGCACGTAAAGTAGTGTATATTTTGCCATTTTACAATAATCCTGTCATTTTATGGCTATATATATAATCACAGAACCAAAAGTGCATATTTTTATGAAAGTAATGAGATTTCAAAAGCAAAATTTAAAGCTAAACATTGTTACAGTACCTGTACAAGTATATGATCAGCTGATTGCAAAGAACATTTCTTTTTTCTAAGGTAACATTGAAGTTGAGGTTTCCATGACATCAATAATAGGATAAATCCACCAGTAAAGAGGACCAAAAAGGGGAACACAATAACTCTCCATTGGCTGTAGCAGTAACCATAGCAAAGCTAAAATAACAATTGCATTTGTTAAAATCACAATGAAGTTCTGAAACTATAGATTACTAAAGTGAAATGCATGCATATGTAATGTACAGGCCTTGGTGGTCAATGGTCTCAGCAGTATATATGACTATTGTATCACTAGCATGTCAACACTGAGGTTATGAATCTCCCATGTGGCAGGTGCATTTGACTTCAATCTTACAGTGATTATGAATTTTAGTTTTCCAGTCGAAGGTTCTCAGCCTGTTTCTCTGTGGGCTTCCTCCGTGTATAAAATCTGATTGCCACAAAATAGGCCAATAGTGTAAAAGTAGTGTTACAAACAATCAATCAATATACATGTATATGTTGTGTTCTGAATCATGTACATTCGTAGCATTCAAGGAAAAAAAGGTCAATTCTTTGAATAAAAATCTTTGAGAAGATACCTAGATAGGTACATGTTCATCCCTGTATAAGTTTCAAAACTGCTTTTAAACATGAGATTTCTTTAATTTACTGTAATTGATTTACTGTACATGATATACCAGGTACGTAAAGCATTATAAATTACATTTTCTAACAGTTAATAGGATTGGTTAACATACCAATTCATCTTCCGTGCCATCATTTATAACTGTCCTATTTGCCAGTAACTGATCAAGTATCAACTGATCACTGCTCCGTCTTCTAGTGTTTCCTATAAATGTATGTAAAAAAATAACAGATCTTCAGGTTAATTTTGGTTTGAGCTGTTTTAGAGATTTAAGGATTCTTTTTGCAATGCATTTTATATTAATCACTCTATTAATTATAACTAGAATATAAAAAAGAAGGTGTAGTTTGATATAATTTATAGCCAATACTGTAAGACAACTCTCCACAAGAGACCAAATGACACATAAATTAACAGCTATAGGTCTACTGTACGGCTTTCAACAACTATCAAACCCATACAGCAGTCAGCTATAAAAGGCCGAAAACTAAATATATGTCAGCAGGACCGACTGTGTGCAGGCTGTAGCGTATAGACAGTCAAGGTCGTTAAACACTTCCATCATCATGTCAGTAAGAGCCACTCTTGCTCATTTCTAAGTGTCTTTGTGACATTGTGAGGCAAAGCCACTGATACAAAGCAATGTCAATTTTTATAAATTTTGACAACAGCAATTGATACAGGATATATAAAATATATATTCTTGATTAATATATTTTTGTTAAATTCCCAGCACTATCATGACTACCATAACTATTTATTTTGGTGGGCACTTTCATCAATCATGGGCAACCAATAATTTTAACACAGAGAATCATTTTCTTTCATTGTCTTTATAGTAAATGGTACATTTTTCATTTAAATACCAGCAAAAAAATATGATTTTCAGATTTCATCACTTTTAACATGTTAATAACATGTTTAATATTTGACAATCACTAAAATCAATTTCTTATTTTCCTTTTTCAATTTGAAAACTTTTAAACACCTTTATCAATATGGTTAAAATTCTATTATATCTCAAAATCAAAATGTGGGTTTTTGATAATTATATATCTGGTCTTCATTGGTCTTGAGAACAAGTTTCTGAGCTAGAAACCTTGCATGTTGCCTAAACACTTAATTATTTTGACAAATGTGAGTAGATATTACATGTATCTTATCTTAAGTTGTTTAAAAAGATATATGATGGCATGCAAAATGTAAATTTAACTATGCTGATTATATATGAAAATGGTACCGTATCGTTATTGGAATTAGAAATTGCCCATTGTTCCCATCTGACTTACAATGTACAAGCAAATTGTCAAATAATTAATCAATTGTTTACTAATAGCATCAAATCAGTTGTACATGAAATTAGTTGAAATATTTATTTAAATGTATCCCTATTAACATTTTATACCCAATTTGAATTTATCTACAATTGCCAGTACATGTATATATGTATAATAATTGTATTATGAGAAAATGGAAAAGATTTAGTAATAAGTTTTAATTGTTTTTATACAGAATTAGTACTCTTTATATTCATGTGTGATCCAAATTTCAATTAAAACAAATGATAGCATTTAAAATAAGATAAAAAAAATTTAAATTGTGAATTCATTGTTGATATTAAATCTTTAACAATGTTTAATAACCAAAACATACTGTCACGACTGTGCTTAATGAAGCAGGGTTTTTCACTTTGGTCAAGAGAGAAAAACTTATTTGAATCTAAATTGCCACTAACAATGACTAAATGATAGAATTTACATTTATTGACATAATTATTAAATATATAACTAAGAAGATGTGGTATGATTGCCAATGAGACAACTCTCAACCAGAGACCAAACTGCACAGAAATTAATAACTATTGGTCACAGTATGGCTTTCAACCATGAGCAAACTCAGCAAAGCCCATACTGCATAGACAGCTACATTTATGAATGACCCAGAAATGATAATTTTGATGTTAAAAAATTCAAAAAGATTAACTGCCAAAATAATGAAGTGAGAGATAAACAATGATAAAGGTTATGAAGGTAAATGTATGTCAATTAAACCAAACATATTGCCATTTAAATCATTCACATGATAATTTGGAAGGTCTCCTCACTACTCTAAGTCATGAGAGCTTTTAGTGATGTCACTTGAAATAAACAACTTACACTGCATGCACTGTCATGACTGTATTGACATGATCACATTGAAGAAGACTTAAATTCACTAAGTCACTATTTAGAAAATTTGTCCGATATTTCAATGCTAATTAAGCTCAATTTCGTTACTGACATGACTGACCGTGCTATGTGGGTGCTGGACGTTAATGATATCAGTGTATCAGCATGATCAGTCCAAACAAAAGGAACATTTTAACAAATGAAGTTAAAATATATGTCTCAGTGTAGATACATGCATCAGTTTTTCTCTTGTTTTCATGCAAAGCTTCCATTATAATGCATGGTTACTATAAAATTGATCTAAATGACAGGTGACTGTTTATGTACATGTAAACATGGTTAATCATTGGTATACAATGTCATGGTATAATGTATATATACATTTTTAACTCACAGTAACATGCGAACTCAACTTGTTTAAAACCGAAACCCTTTGGGAGGTATCACATGCTTCGTTTCAGTAGTCTAAGGTCAGTTCTACATGTAAGAGTTTGTGATCAAAGAGAGTCAATACACCTTATCGCTAATCCCGGTTGACCCGGCCGCTTGAACTTTTGACGCATACAATAATCACTTTTCTATTGTGGCGTCAGATATTTTGTATTGTGACGTCAAAGTTTTACGAGAACCTGTACGATATCATGATAATGGCGGACAAATAGCGATAAGGTGTGTGGGTTCAACAGTTTTACAGTTCAAATCTATTTTAAAGTATTGGTCCTAGATAATGACACAAGTTATTGTTTAAACGAAAATGGATAAACCCGAAAAGACAATGCTAGGTAGTTTCAACATCTTCTTTTTGTATTTAGTATGAACAGTTATTCTCATACTCTCATACAGTTTTTGGGAGATCGAAAATAATCCCCCTTTTTAAATTAATTGTCCGAGATAAATCATTGTAAATCAAACACTTTTATAATTATGAACATAACTATTGGTTAATTACGATAAAATTAGTGGTTAAACGATCCTTACTGTTCATTTTAAGGTATTGTTGGTGTCATTCTCCTAATATTCCAATCAGAAGAATTATTTCGTCGGACTTGCAAACGTCAACAGCAAAGTTTAAGTATTACCCGGAACTAAAAATACATTGATAATTCCAAAGGTATTCCGTAAAAGTCTGGGAACTATTACCTCCCTTTAAAAAGAAACAAATCAAAGTACTGAAGTACTGTACATTGGGTGATCGCAAGTGGTCACAAGCACTTGTCTCAGAAAATAAAAATCACATTTCTATACCTGAAATTGAGAGAAATATTTTTTTCTGTGACAAATTCGTGTGTGGATGATGAAGAATTTACTGGGAATTCGTAGTTAACGAACGTAATCAATGCATCACTGGGAAATTGCTGTGTCAGGGATTTCAATACCATAAATTACTTAAAACTTTCTCTAAATTCTTTCATAGATACAAAGATTTGATTAGTAAATTTGGCTATACCTGTAGAAAACTTATTAAAAATGGTATTTCACATCCTAAATTTTACGGTAATATTGTACTTAAAGCGAGGAAATCACTATGTGATCCGTGTAAACTCATCAAACCTTTAAACAAACTTACAAGAGTGCACACGCTGAAATGTCTCGCCTTCTATACTAATCATTGATGTTATGTTGATAGTCCTAAATATAAAGCTAATACAACTGTCACATAAACTTAACATTAACCAAGATAACTAAACAAAGACCAATGAACCTTGAAAATGAGGTCAAGGTCAGATGAAACATGCCAGGCAGATATGTACAGCTAACAATGCTTCTATACAACATATATAGTTGACCCATTACTTATAGTTTAAGAAAAATAGACCAAAACACAAAAACTTAACACTGTGCAATGAACCGTGAAAATGAGGTCACGGTCAAATAAAACCTGCGTGACTGACATAAAGATCATAAAATATTTCCATACACCAATTATAGTTGACCTATGACATATAATATTAGATAAAAAGACCAAAACTCAAAAACTTAACTTTGACTACTGAACCATGAAAATGAGGTCAGGGTAACATGACATCTGCCCGCTAGACATGTACACCTTACAATCATTCCATACAACAAATATAGTAGACCTATTGCATGTAGTATGAGAAAGACAGACCAAAACACAAAAATTTAACTATAACCACTGAACCATGAAAATGAGGTCAAGGTCAGATGACACCTGCCAGTTGGACATGTACACCTTACAGTCCTTCCATACAGCGAATATACTAGCCCTATTACTTATAGTATCTGAGATATGGACTTGACCACCAAAACTTAACCTTGTTCACTGATCCATGAAATGAGGTCGAGGTCAAGTGAAAACTGTCTGACAGACATGAAGACCTTGCAAGGTACGAATCAAATATAGTTATCCTATTACTTATAATAAGAGAGAATTCAACATTACAAAAAATTTGAACTTTTTTTTCATGTGGTCACTGAACCATGAAAATGAGGTCAAGGACATTGGACATGTGACTGACGGAAACTTCGTAACATGAAGCATCTATATACAAAGTATGAAGCATCCAGGTCTTCCACCTTCTAAAATATAAAGCTTTTAAGAAGTGAGCTAACGCCGCCGCCGTAGCCGCCGGATCACTATCCCTATGTCAAGCTTTCTGCAACAAAAGTTGCAGGCTCGACAATAAGTAAATGTTATCTTACCAATATTGTATTTAGATCTCTGAATATAGTTATCATTGGAACTAATATCGATTTTGTCATTAGCAAATTAAAACATAACTAAATTGTATCTTCTTTTGAGGCGGGATGTATAGAGACATAGACACGTTAATTTTTATTTCTATAGAAGTCGCTCCTCCGCGACTATCCTACTACCTGTCGATACATTTATTTCAGTTGGCATTGCACAAGTCATGTCTTCTCTGACTGTTCATGACGTTACAATACTAAATCCCTGGGATGTGTTTTAGTTGATTTTAGTCTCTGATGCATTATTTTTTAATATTAATTATTTTTGGCTTTTAACTAGCTGTCAGTAACTGCGAGTACTCGCAAATCGTATTTTCTTGTTAATTCGACCTGTTGATACTGTTTATAATGCTTTTTTGTTATTTTATATTTATACGGATCTTGTCTTTATACCAGCTTTGATTATTTGGAATATATTCTAAGTTTCACTTCTTCTTACTACATTTGTATAAGTTTCAAGATTTACCTGTATTTTTTAAAACAGTTTTTTTTTCTAAAGTGAATATTTTCGTAGGGTTAAATATTTCGCAGAGGTGACTTGCCATGGCTTTATTTGGACTTGTTTGTTTGCTTTTTGGCTTTGAATGTGTGTCCCTAATATTTTATTAACTGGGCATTTGCATTCAGATATCGCAGATCAAATTTATTCGTTTATAGTGTATTAATGTACGTTTTTTGATTGAGTTAAGCCTGCCAATTGATATTTTACCGTGTGTTTTTCTATGTTGTGATGTTATTCTATTGTTTCAGAAAAAGGGAGAAGGTTTGGATCCATTAAAACGTTTAATCCCGCTGCAAATGTTTGCACCTGTCCTAAGTCAGGAATCGGATGTACAGTAGTTGTCGTTTGTTTATGTAATTTATACGTGTTTCTCGTTTCTCGTTTTTTTTATTTTATATAGATTAGACCGTTGGTTTTCCCGATTGAATGGTTTTACACTAGTAATTTTGGGGCCCTTTATAGCTTGTTGTTCGGTGTGAGCCAAGGCTCCGCGTGTTGAAGGCCGTACAATGACCTATAATAGTTTTTTTTTTAAATTGTTATTTGGATGGAGAGTTGTCTCATTGGCACTCACACCACATCTTCCTATATATATTTGAAATGCAGATCTTGCCTTGGCTCTATAGCCTATCTTTTTTGTGTTGGATCTTCTGTACTAACCACAGTTCCTAGATAGGTAGATGTATCTGGATTTCTGTTCCCTCGTCTTTAGTCTTAAGTTTGATATTGTTTTAAGTCGCATTTCTTGAGTCTTTTTTGCGTAGCCCAGATTCAAACCAGTCAGTTTTCTTGTTTTTAAGTATCACAGCACATTCAAAGTTGCCAGTGTTACAATATTTTGTAGTATTCCGAAGAATATACGGATTGTCCAAAGAATCTCTCTGTGTAAACTGTGGAAAGCTTTCTTGAAATCGATAAAGATGATATATAGAGGTGTCTTCCATTTTATACTTTGCTCAATGGTGTTCTTAAGAGCAAATATCTGATCAATACATCCCTTCCCTTTTCTTAACCCAGCTTGTTCCTGTCTCAAACTGTCATCCAGTTCAGAGTCTATTCTGTTTAACAGTATTCTGCAAATCATTTAACTGGGTATTGAGACGGTAACGCTTTTCCTCTCCAGTTGTCACAATTCCAGAGATCACCTTTCTTGGATAGTATAATTATAAGACCTTTTGCCCAGTCTTCTGGGATTTTATTTTCCTTAATATGTCTTTAAGGAGACCATGTAGAGTGACTGTTGCTGTGTTGATGTCAGCTTTCAGTAGTTCAGCTTGAAATCCATATATGCCTGCTGCCTTTCCCGATTTCGTGGATTTAATTGCCTTTGTTATTTCTTCTTTAGATGTTGGGTCAGTGCTTATGTCTAGATCTTCAAGTTTGAGTGAACCCTGAAATTCGTTTATAAGCTCTGATCGACTAGTATTTAAAACAGCCTTGAAGTGTTCTACTCAATGAATTGAATGTGCAGCCTGTTCCCTTTCAGGTGTAATGATGTTTACTTTTTGTCTTTACTACTGCATGGAGGTGGTTGTTTGGCTTGTCCACATAGTTCTTTTGTAATCTTGAACACTGTACTTAAATTACCTCTGGCGGTAGCCTTTTCTGCTTCTTCTGCTCGTTCTTCAAGATGGTTCCTCTTGTCTTTTCTAGCTCTTTTCTTTACCTCCTTATCTTTCACTGCATATTCTTTCTGTGTTTGTTCTTTTAACCTAGATGATCTAGTGTTGAGGACCTCTTCTTTGAATTTTGCTCTTTCATCAATTGCTTTCCATGTATTTGATGTCAACTTTTGTTTATTGCTATTCTTTCGGAAGCCAATGATCTTTTGTGATTTGATACACCTCTTTGATGATTTCCCCAATCTCTTTTCTATATGGAATTGTCTTCAGTTTGATCAAGACCCTTTATTGCTCGAAATCTATTTCTGATATGAATTTCTTGACATTGGTGATCGTTCTCTCAGGTTTGTTATTGTCTTGTATCTTTTTCAGCTTCAGTTGGAGTTTAGCTACAACTAAAGGATAGTCGAAGTTCACATCTGCTCGGGACTGCTCCTCTTTATGCTCGGGTATCGAGCAATGGTCGTCTCCATTTGCCATTGCCGTATATATGATGATGTGGTCAATCTGATTTTTGTCCCTGTTGTTTGGAGAATTCCATGTAATTTTATGTATGTCTTTATGCTGAAATAGGGTTCCTCCAATTATTAATCAATTATATTTGAACACATATTTGCAAGTCTCTCTCCATTCACATTCATTACTCCATGGCTTTCCTTGCCATAGCTCTTTCATGTTCTGTATTTACTACCCAATTTTATCATTTTGGTCTCGTATAATGAGATATTATGGTGTTTTGCTACTTTGAGCCTGAAGAGCTTCATAATAAGCGTCTTTAATTTCTTCTTCCGCATCGCGCATAGACGAGAAGCACTGAATAATTAATGTCTTGGTATAGCTGGAATTAAAGCGAGCCCTGATCAATCGCTCGTTTACATGTTCCCATTCTATCAAGCTCTTTGTACATTCCTTCTTCATAATGATTGCAACTCCTTCTGTATGTTGGCTGTCATTTCTGCCTGAGTATAATCGTGATGGTATGATCCTGTGTGATTATTTTTCCTGACTCTGTCCACCTGCATTTACTGATGCCTAATCTTCCTATGGAACCTTTCTATCTCTCTTATGGCTTGCGCAGTTTTTGTGACCTGGAACATAGTTTTCACATTTTACGCGCCAATCTGAATGGTCTTTTTGGGATCCGTGAGATTTCGGCTCCTGTCCAAAGCCTCCCGAGTTGGGCTTTCTCCTTGCACAATCATATTGCTACCTGTGCAGCCGTCGTCCAAGGAATACCTGCTGTTTGTTGATTTCTGTAATAAGCGTTTATTTTATAAGATGTGGTTATTAGCATCATGCTTAACCCCCAACCTGGAGGATCAGGGGTTTTATAATTGAGGTTCCCGTTCTCTAGATCAGTTGCCTTGCTGGGCTGATGAGCGGTGATCTACCCAGTTTGTGTAGAGTTCTCTCTCATATATGTGCAGGTTGTCTTACCTGGTTTACAACCCGTATCTGCCTGATTATTTACCCATAGCTGGGGCCAGGTTGATGAGTGTTAGGGCATATCCACACATCGGTGGGCCTACACACTACACCTCTCGTTACCTTGCTACTCCAAGATCCTCTGCAGTTTAGCCTAGGATACTAAACCATAGTTACCGTTGGCTGTCGCTGAGAGGCACTGTAGAGGTCTTAAACATGTTGAGGCTTTGTACTGGCTAAACAGACTGACCCGCTCGGCTTTATGTGTCACCTAAAAGTAGTCTAGGGAGCGGCAGAGTATAGTGTTCAAATCCCCTGCTCTATACGCATATCCAATTATTGTGGTAACACTACCACAAGCACCATCAAGCCATTTAAAACCAAGACACTTCGACATTTTGTTTTGACAATTATTTGATAATGGATGATGGTTGATGGATGATGAGGAGGAGGCGAAGGATCTCATATGGAAAGTTTTTCCATAGTCATTGCATGGCCTTTTATAGCTGACTAAGCAGTTTGGGCTTTGTTCATTGTTGAAGGCCGTACGGTGACCTATAGTTGTTAATGTATGTACCATTTGGTCTCGTATGGAGAGTTTTTCCATTGGCAGTCACACCACATCTACTATTTTATATTTACCGAAATGTGTAGGTCCACAGAGGCAAACATATATGTTTCGTATGGCAAGCCGTTGTTGAATTTAGTATAGCAGACTAGTGTCAGAACACAATTTTCTTAACTCTGTTGGCGATAGCCACGTGGTTAAATATTCTGCATTGCCCCTATCAGAGCTTTGCAAGTATCTATTCATATCAATATTAAAGTTCAGGAAAAAAATCAAATAAAATTAGTGTACTCACATTCATTTAGTATTTTAGAGATAAAGAACAATATTGTAGTAAATACAAATGTCCTTACAATGTTTTACTGCACAAACTCCTCTTGCATTCATATCTTTCTAACAGAAAACAACAAATCAAAGACAATGGTGTTCTAAGTAGTTGGACTGACATACAGAAAGGTTTATCGTGCCTAAAGGTTTAATTTTACGCACTCTACTATTTAATGTTTTCATAGATGATATGCTTTCTCTGAAAATAGTCGACCGTAGCGACAGCGACTTATGGATTGGCAGTAAATTCCACTGAGTTATGGTATACGGAAAAAAATGAAAACTTTAACATGTTTAATGTATATTTTTTGGTTGAAATGCGTCTGAAAATGAGATTATGTTTTTGCGGGTTCTACTATCTGATGCTATGAGAATAGCAGATGGGATTGCTACGATTTGATGTACTATTTTGTTAATAAATTTTATTAATCTTGTGCGTAGTCTTCTTTCGTGTAGTATGGGCCAGTTTAATGAGTTTATCAAGATTGTCGGACTACTGATGTTATGGTACCTGTTACAGACATATCGGTATCTGGCAGCACGATCTTGGACCATCTCGATTTTAGAGGTCTGTTCAACTGTGTGCAGGTCCAATACTGAATACGAATATGGTCGGACTAGCGCCAGATATGCCGGAGATTTGATATTCTGATATGATGTTTTTACATTTCTGTTTAAGAAGCCAAATGATGTGTTGCCATTAGCTATAAGTTATGCTTTGTATGGATCTGATGAGTTAAGCCATTTTAATGATTTTAACAGTTTGTTCTTATGTTGTGCTGAGACACCACAGTCCCAGGTTAGGGGAGCGCTCACAAACATGTTTAAGAGAGATCCTGGCAAACTTATCGATCCTTTAAATAAACCTATTCTAAAAGATTACCAATTCAACATTATAATTAGATCTTTAAATATTGTTTTCATTGGTATTAATATTGATTTTGATATCACTAAAATAAAAGCAAACTAAGTACTATTATTGTTATATACAAATACATTCATGGATCTACAATCTGTCTATATCTGTATCTTAGCATTGCACAATACCATGTTTTTTCTCTGAACTGTTTATAACGTCTTACATTAAATCCATTGGAATTGGATGTGTACTGATTGATAATTTAGTCTTGGATGCATGATTTTTTTTATTAAATGTTAGTGGTTTTGAAGTTGGTATTATTGCCAAATGAGACGATTAATTCTCCACAAGAGACCAAATGACACAGAAATTAACAACTATAGGTCGCCGTACGGCCTTCAACAATGAGCAAAGCCCATACTGTATAGTAAGCCTATTTTACTAATTTTATAGTTCGTTCTTATGTTGTACTGTTACACCACTGTCCAAGGTTAGGGGGATGGTTGGGATCCCACTAACATATTTAACCCCGCCAAATTATGTGTGTATGTGCCTGACCCAAGTCAGGATCCTGCAATTCAGTAAGTTTGTTGATGTGTTACATATTTGTTTTTCGTTCATTTTTTTTACATAAATTAGGCCGTTAGTTTTCTCGTTTGGATCGTTTTTCATTTGTCATTTCAGGACCTTTCATAGCTGATCAAGCAGTTTGGGCTTTGTTCATTGTTGAAGGCCGTACGGTGGCCTATAGTTGTTAATTTCTGTGTCATTTGGTCTCTTGTAGAGAGTTGTCTCATTGGAAATCATACCACATCTTCTTTTTTTATATTAACCTCATATTCTTGATGTGCATATCCAAGTAAGGAGACTGCTGTTTAGGGGTTGTTGCTGATTCCTGTCTGTCATGATTGTTTTTCTTAAATGGTTATAAATTATGCTGTTAGTTTTCGCTATTGAATTGTTTTATATTTTTCATGTCAGGGCTTTGGACAGCATCTCATAAAGAGGAAATCCTGGATAATCATAGGTCTGTTCTATGTTCCTTTGGAATTTCAACCAAAGATGAAGAACTGGATCTTCCATCACTGTATTGGATACCTAAACTACACAAGTGTCCTTAAAAACAACAGTATATTGCTGGGTTTTACAAGTGCTCCACGAAACCTCTTTCTAAATTATTAACATCTATTTTATCAGCAATCAAAGACGGGCTTCAAAGTTATTGTGAAACTTGACTATTCTAGAGTTGGCGTGAATCAGATGTGGATACTTAAAAATTCCAAAGATCTTTTAGAGTACATACAATCTAACTCTCTTCCATCTTGTAATAGTATTAAAACATTTGACTTTTCTACACTTTACACAAGTATTCCAAATTCCAAACTAAAAGACAAATTGTCCAAACTAAAAGATAAATTGAAAGAGTTGGTATTGCTTTGTTTCATAAAAAAGAATGGCCAACGTAGATACAAGTATCTTGTCTTAGGGAGGGATAAATCCTACTTTGTAAAGGATCACTAGTTCTGATTCAAACAAAAAAAATCTCTGAAACTGACATTATCAAGATGCTTGATTGACAACATATTTGTTACGTTCGGAGGACATGTTTTTCAACAGACTTTCGGCAGGAAGAAAGATAAGAAGTTAGCGATATCCTTTAACTACTTTCTGTTATATAGATGTTCTTTCACTAAACAATTCAAAATTTGGTGACTATGTGGAACGCATCTATCCCATCGAACCAGAGATGAAGGATACTACAGATACAGTTAGGTCGGCCTCATATCTTGACTTACATCTAGAAATTGACAATGAGGGTCGGTTGAAAACAAAACTTTACGACAAAAGAGATGATTTCAGCTTTCCAATTGTGAACTTTCCATTTCTAAGTAGCAAAATTCCAGCAGCACCTGCATACGGGGTATATATCTCCCAATTGATACGATATTCCCGTTCTTGCATTTCTTATCATGATTTTCTTGATAGAGGGTTGCTGCTCACAAGGAAGCTATTAAAGCAAGAGTTCCAAATGGTGAAGTTGAAATCATCCCTTCATAAATTTTACGGACGCCATCATGAGTTGGTTGACAGTTATGGAATAACCGTTTCACAAATGATATCGGATATGTTCCTTACGTCGTAACTACAATCCCCTTCCCTTTCATGAATGTGACCTACCGAATTAGACTATTTACCGGATTTGTTATTACATAAGCAACACGATGGGTGCCACATGTGGAGCAGGATCTGCTAACTCTTCCAGAGCACCTGAGAAGACCCCTAGTTTTTGGTGGGGTTTGTGTTGCTTATTCTTTGGTTTTCTGTGTTGTGTCGTGTGTGCTATTGTTTGTCTGTTTGTCTGTTTCATTTTTAGCCATGGCGTTGTCAGTTTGTTTTCGATTTGTGAGTTTGACTGTCCCTCTGGTATCTTTCGTCCCTCCTTCATAAGGAACATTCATGCTATGTTTGGTTTCATTCCATTCAGTGGTTCTCTAAAAGACATTTGTATGTATTTCCCTTGGGTTCTATGTTAAAATAAGTCCCTCGCTAGCGGCCATCTTGGATGATGGATCGGCTTCAAAGTAATAACACTTGGTCAGCACCTCATAAGGAGCATTCATACTAAGTTTGGTTCATTCCATTCACTGGTTCTCTAAAAGAAGTCATTTGTATGCATTTCCCTTAGGGTCCTTTAATAAACCAAGTCCCCTCACTGGCGACCATCTTGGATGTTGGATCAGCGACAAAGTAACAACACTTGGTTAGCACCTCACAATTATTATTCATGTTTGGTTTCATTCCATTCAGTGGCTCTCTAAAAGAAGACATTTGTATGTATTTCCTATGTTAAACTAAGTACCTCGCTGGCGGCCATCTTTGATGAAGGAATGGCTACAAAGTAACAATACTTGGTCAGTACCTCATAAGGTGCATTCATGCTATATATGGTTTCATTCCATTCAGTGGTTTTCTAAAAGAAGTCATTTGTATGCATTTCCCATAGGGTCCTATGTTAAACTAAGTACCTCGCTGGCGGCCATCTTGTATGATGGATTGGCTACAAAGTAACAACACTTGGTCAGCGCCTCATAAGGAGCATTCATACTATATATGGTTTCATTCCATTCAGTGGTTCTCTAAAAGAATGCATTTGTATGCATTTCCCGTTCGGTCCTCTGTTAAACTAAGTCCCCCCACTGGCGGCCATCTTGGATGTTGGATCAGCAACAAAGTAACAACACTTGGTCAGCACCTCATAAGGAACATTCATGTTATGTTTGGTTTCATTCCATTCTGTGGTTCTCTAGAAGAAGTTCAAAATGTAAAAAGTTAAAGACTACGACAGCGGATGACACACCCCAAGGCTTAAATTAAAATATTATTTGTTTGCCCTTTACCGACCGACCCTATAAATTTGTTCCGCCTGAAAATCTTTTATTTGTATTAACCAGCAAGATTTTATTTTATTTAATTTTTCCGTTCCTACAAAAAAATCTTATATTTGTTGAAAATATGCTGCACAGCCCTATATTTTGATATTTGAAAACAAAATAGTAGTGCATATGAATTAATTTCCCATTCTACATAACTTTTTCTCAAAACTTCCTGGGACTTTATACTAATAGTCCCAGAAACTTATTAGCAAAAGCATACTTAAATAAAAGCAATACAGACAAAAATTACGTCATGCAGATTTTGTATCTATAAAATAAAATATTATACCTACCTGCCTTCCCATGACAAACCAGATGCTCCGCAGGGCGCAGCTTAATACGACCGCAGAGGTTGAACCCTGAACGGTTGGGGCAAGTATGGACACAACATTCAAGCTGGATTCAGCTCTAAACTTGAATTGTGATTAAATAGTTGACACAGCATAGGTTTCTGACACAGAATGAATGTGGTCTAATGAACTTAAAATATTTTTTTTGCCTTTGAGCAATTCACTATGCTGTTGAATATTAATCGTCTCAAAAAAATGTTTGAAGAAATTTTCTTTTTATTCATGAAATCTGAATGAATGAGAAAAATTTAACCCCCCCCCCATTTTTTTTCACATCCCCCTTTCCCTTTTTCCAAAACTGATCTCAATTCAAATTTCTAATGGAGTTTGCAATAATAACTACTCATTTAAATACATCATAAAATATTAAAATGTTAAATAAAGTGCTTGTTATCACTGAATGGTAAAGATTGTTTTAATTTATCAGTTGGTAGTAAAAGTGAATATACATTGTATATTGTATAAAACAATGATTTAAGTTGATTCAACTACTATTCTGGACAAAGAAAGATAACTCCAATTGAAAATTTCTTGCTATTGCACAAAATTGTGCAATTAGATTTTTCTTGCTATTGTGCAATACTGTGCAATTGAAAATATTTGCTATTGCACAATACTGTGCAATTGAAGATTTCTTGCTATTGCGCAATACTGTGCAATTGAAAATTTCTTGCTATTGCACAATACTGTGCAATTGAAGATTTCTTGCTATTGCTGAATACTGTGCAATTGAAAATTTCTTGCTATTGCACAATACTTAATATAATAATTTTGGATCCTGATTTGAACCAACTTGAAAACTGGGCCCATAATTAAAAATCTAAGTAGATGTTTAGATTCAGCATATCAAAAAAGCCGAAGAATTCAATTTTTGTTAAAATCAAACTTTAGTTTAATTTTGGACCCTTTGGACTTTTATATAGACCAATTTGAAAACGGGACCAAAAATTAAGAATCTACATACACAGTTAGATTTGGCATATCAAAGAACCCCAATTATTCAATTTTTGATGAAATCAAACAAAGTTTAATTTTGGACCCCGATTTGGACCAACTTGAAAACAGGGCCAATAATAAAAAATCTAAGTACATTTTTAGATTCAGCATATCAAAGAACCCCATTGATTCAATTTTTGTTAAAATCAAACTAAGTTTAATTTTGGACCCTTTGGACCTTAATGTAGACCAATTTGAAAACGGGACCAAAAATTAAGAATCTACATACACAGTTAGATTCGGCATATCAAAGAACCCAAATTATTCAATTTTTGATGAAATCAAACAAAGTTCAATTTTGGGCCCCTTATTCCTAAACTGTTCGGACCAAAACTCCCATAATAAAACCCAACCTTCCTTTTATGGTCATAAACCTTGTGTTTAAATTTCATAGATTTCTATTTACTTATACTAAAGTTATGGTGCTAAAACCAAGAATAATGCTTATTTGGGCCCCTTTTTGGCCCCTAATTCCTAAACTATTGGGACTTCAACTCCCAAAATCAATCCCAACCTTCCTTTTGTGGTCATAAACCTTGTGTTTAAATTTCATTGATTTCTATTTACTTATACTAAAGGTATTGTGCGAAAACCAAGAATAATGCTTATTTGGGCCCTTTTTTTTGCCCCTAATTCCTAAACTGTCGGAACCAAAACTCCCAAAATCAATCCCAACCTTCTTTTTGGGGTCATAAACCTTGTGTCAAAATTTCATACATTTCTATTTACTTAAACTAAAGTTATAGTTCCACAAAAGGAAGGTTGGGATTGATTTTGGGAGTTGAGGTCCCAATAGTTTAGGAATTAGGGGCCAAAAAGGGGCCCAAATAAGCATTATTCTTGGTTTTAGCACCATAACTTTAGTATAAGTAAATAGAAATCTATGAAATTTAAACACAAGGTTTATGACCATAAAAGGAAGGTTTTCTTATCACTTGGGCCTAAATTGAAAATTTTTTGGTCGTATATTGGTATCACGTTGGCGTCGTCGTCTGCGTCATCGCCAACGTGATACCAATATACGACCAAAAAATTTTCAATTTTTGCGGTCGTATAAAAATGTACCGAGCTAAGTTATTTTTTGGGAAAGAAAAATAAAATATTTTACCTACCTACCTACCCTGTTTTAAAACATAGGGTCGGAAGAGGTCAAACAAACAATATTTTAATTTAGGCCTAAGTGATAAGAAAAGCTCACTTTAAGTATAAAATTTGCCATTCTAAGAAAATTCATCAAATGAGAAGTAGTCTTTAATGTTTGTTGTAAATGGACAAGTAGAAGGACTAAACATTCTAAACATTTCTACTTAATGCATAAAACCCAAAAATACTTTCCCTTTTTTAAAACATAAAATTTAAAATTGATACTATAAAGCAGAGAGGAGCATACATTAGAGAACAAAATAAGCTAAAAATACTGATAGGTTATGGAACTCCTTTTTGAGAAAATTTGATATCTAATATTTAAAAAATGGTGGGAAATGTCTGACTCTAAAATAAGCTAAAAATACTGATAAGGTATGAAACTCCTTTTCGATATGTTTGATATCTAATATTTAAAAAATAGTTACTCAGACTTTTCCTTCTAATTAGCATTGGCATTCTTTGGTATTCATTTTAAAATATTCTTATTAATAATAAGATTTTTTTCAATCTGTGTGGCTCTAAATATTTCTTTTTTATGTTCCCACCTCTGTACATTTTTTTTTGCAAAAAAAGTAATTAATGAGTAAGAAATATCAAAAAATGTTCCTTAGACCTAAACCCTGCCTTAAATTTGAATATATCCATTTTTTCAAAAATTGTCTCCCTTTTATACCCTAGCCCCGGTCTTTAAGAGAAAAAAAATAGAATCTGTGTAGATTTTGGTAATTGACCTTTTAAGAGCTTTTGGAGTGTATATAAATGAAAAAAAGAGGGTGATATAGTGCAAATTATTTTAGACAGTGTATCATAGGAAGAAACAATAAAAGTCCAAACAATAAGTATCTGATGAAAATTCCTAAACCTGACATGACTGCATCCTTAAAAGTTTCAAGTTTCATGAATTTTAACACTAGAAGAAAATACATAGGATATTAACTTAGTAAATATAAAGTTTCATAACATAATAGCATATTGTGTCTATAATATATATATAAAAATAAAATTGAGAATGGAAATGGGGAATGTGTCAAAGAGACAACAAACCGACCATAGAAAAAACAACAGCAGAAGGTCACCAACAGGTCTTCAATGTAGCGAGAAATATGAATTTGTATTACAATCTCAGCAAGATGTTTCTCAAAATTTTAGATTTTTTTTAACAAATACCATGTTTTTACTGTAATGGATTATTCCCCCTTTTTATCTTTACTTATCACATTATCACTATGCAATATAAGCTTTAACAATGGCAATATAGGATATAGATAAAAAAAAAAAAAAGTAGTCTGTGTTTTACAAAGGAAAAAAGATACTTTTGTTCACAGATTTACATCTGAGGGTTCTATATATGATGTTGTAAGTTGCATACAGATTGATTTTCAACTAATACAATGAAAAAAAATTCAATAAGTTTTTTTGACAGATACAGAGCTCATGCATCAATTAAACAGATGTTTTTAACATTATGCTTGTTATGATAAATGAACTATTTCATACTATTTGGTGCCATATTAAGTACTTTATGTTTCTGTTCAAATCTATATTGTGTCATTTTAAGTACTTGTTACTAATAAAATCTATCTGGTGTCATATTAAGTACTTTATGTCTCTGTTCATTATAATCTATTTCATGCCATATTAATTACTTTTATTTCAAGGATATCATGATTATTTATAATCTATTATTACAAATGTTAATAAACAAACTGATATCATTGCAAAATCTGTATTTTTCTTAAATCTTTCATCAATGATTATTTTTGCTTTCCAATATATTTTAATGAGTGGCTTAAAAATTACATTTCAATGTTCTTTGTATCTGTCATATTTTCTTCAGCAGCAAAAAAAATGCATTTTACCCCTATGCTTCATTTCAGCCATAGTAGCTATGTTTCTGACGTACAAGGAAATAAAACGCAAATTTTATACTTGATACTCTGAAACTCATTCAGCCTATTTTTGGCTGAAATTGATTCAGCAGTTTCAAAGAGAAGATTTTCTAAAGTAAGCAAACTAAATGAACAAATTGTGAAAAATTGTCTTTAAAGGGCAATAACTCCTCAGGGGGTCAATCAACAATTTTGATCATAGAAACTTATTTGTAGATCTTACTTTGCGAACTCCGAAACAGCGGTTACGTCCTCTTTACTACGCTACGTTGACTTTAATGATAGTTTAGCGAAGCAACGTCACCACTGTTTCGGAGTTTGCTTACTTTGCTGAACATTTTTGCTGTTCAGTTTAACTTTTTCTTTAAACTGCATAATGTTCTTAAAATTACCAATTTATTGGCAGCAATCTAATGGGTTGGTGGATTCATCTAATTTTATGGCTGATAGAACTTCACCTAATGAACATTTTTACCTCACATCAGATTTGCTCTAAATGCTTTAGTGTTTGAGATGTATTTTACGCAAATATTTTATTTTTAGCCATGGCGGCCATGTTTTTGACGAAAGAAAATAAAACACAAACTTTATTCTAGATACCCCAAGGATCATTCAGCTTAAGTTTGGTGGGAATTAGTTTAGTAGTTTCAGAGAAGATTTTTTGAGTTAGAAAACATGATAAACAAATTCATGTAAAATTGGCCTTAAAGGGCAATAACTCCTTAAGGGGTCAATTGACAATTTTGGTCATATTTTCTTTTTTGTAGATCTTACTTTCCTGAACATTTTTGCTGTTTACTGTTTATCTTTATCTATAATAGATAATAACCCAAAACTGGAAAATCTCCTTAATATTACCAATGGGTTATTAGATTCATCTGAAAATTTCAGGGCTGATAGAAATTCACCTAATGAACACTTTTGCTCTTAATGTTTTGGTTTTTGAGATATAAGCCAAAAACTGCATTTTACCTCTATGTTCTATTTTTAGCCATGGCGGCCATGCTTTTTAATGAAACAGAAAATAAAACACAAAGTTTATTCTATATATACATTACTCTAAGGATCATTCAGCTTATTAGTTTGGTTGTAGTTTCAGAGGAGAAGATGTTTGAAAAGGTTTACACTGGATGGACAATGACCGACGCCAAGTGATGGCTTAAGCTCTCAGTTCCTTCGAAACGGTGCAATAAAAAAGTACTTATTGTATTTTACATGTAAAGTTACATTAAGTGAAATTCACACTAAAATAAATTATCAGCAAAATGCATATTATTTTTTTTTTATTTGAATGGTCTATAACAGATTCATTTACTGTAATTCTAAAACCCCTATAACAATACTTCAGGGATTGTTGGAGTAATTAAACTATATTGGCATGTTTTAATTTCTAGGACACCTTCATCGGAATATTAGAACTACAGAAGAGTACAAAATGGTGAAGTGATAATTTGCACTTCACAATGTCAACAGGGGAATAATAATAAATAAAAAATGAAAGAAGGTATGAAAGTAAACTTTAAAAAGAATGTTAAATAAAATTTGTTGAATAGTGTTTAATCAAATTTTGCAGAGGTACATGCTTCCAATTGGCTTCCCTCAGAGTTACATGCCTCTAATTGGGACCGCTCTGTCAGGGGTACTGCTTCTAATTAGCTTTAGCAGACAGAGGTATATATGTACTGCTTCCAATCAGCTTCGCAACAAGACAGAGAGTATGTGCTCCCAATTAGCTTCACTAAGAGGTACGTGCTTCCAATTGGCTTCGCTCAGACAAACGTACTTCTTCCAGTGTTGAAATGGTACGGCAAGCAAGTCTGTACTACATCAAATATAGTAAATGGTACATAATTGCAAGTAAAATGTCGTCCAAATTTACAAAAACATATTTTATTTAACATTCTTGATCTAGTTATCTTTCACATTTACCTTCACTCCCTATTTATAATTTATCCTGATGATGACATTGTGAAATGCAAATTATCACTGCAGGATTTTGTACTCTTCTGTAGTTTTAATCCTGATGAAGATGCCATAGGAACCAAAATATGTCTATCTTATTAAATCACTGTAGCAATTCCTAATGTCTTGTTCTTATAAAACGTTTAATTCTGTGTTTTATCGAAACCCAACCCTGCATTATACATGATCCAGGGATCCACTTTTCAGATTATATGGATTATATTAGATTTTTTTTAAATGACAGGAAAATGGTGACTTAGACTATTACCTTATATTTGCATTGGGATAATTTGGGTCTCAAATCGTCAGAAAGGAAATGAAGAATCTGCTTAGATCATATGAACGACATTTTTATGAGCTATTGAAGAATTCTGAGTAAAGACAAAAAATGTTATATAGGTCAATTTTGTTCCCCTGTATCATAAGTAAAACCCAAGGAGTTGAACTTCTGACAAAATTACCTAATTATGACCTGGCTACATTCTTTACTCTTACTGAAAGAATTATTATTATTAAACAATATCTATGAAGGGCATTATTTAACAAAAAATACTCTAAGCGGTTTACACAACAACATAAAATAACCAATAATCTTATCAATTAACAATTTAAAATATGGCACATCAGATAAAATAATAAACAGCTGCGTCATGAGCGCATGATACGCCCGACGTCTTGTGTGGAAGTTTTATGCAATAATCATAAATAGTTTCTAAGAAAGTTTTTTGCAATAACCATATATTGTTTTTGAGACACGGCGGGACATGTGAAACCCCCACCCTGTTTTTTTTTTACAAAAAACTAAATATCACTAAAATAAAATTTTGAATCAAAACCAAAAAGTATACAGATCTTAAGATTAATATAACAAAAAAGTGTGTAAAGTTTTAAGCAATAATCATAAATTATTTTTGAGATACGGCGTGACATGAAAAAAAAAGCTCCCCTGTTTAACAAAATACTCAATAACTCAAAAATAAAATTTTGAATCATCACCAAAAAGTATACAGATCTTTAGATTAATATAACAAAGAAGTGTGTAAAGTTTTAAGCAATAATCATAAATTGTTTTTGAGATACGGAACAACATGTAAAAAAAAAAACCTCCCCCTTTTTTTACAAAATACTCAATAACTCATAGATGAAATTTTGAATCATCACCAAAAAATATACAGATCTTTAGATTAATATAACAAAGACATGTGTAAAGTTTTAAGCAATAATCATAAATCGATTTTGAGATATGGCGCGACATGTAAAAAAAACCTCCCCCTTTTTTACAAACAACTCAATAACTCAAAAATGAAATTTTGAATCATCACCAAAAAGTATACAGATATCAAGATTAATATAATTAAGAAGTGTTTAAAGTTTTAAGCCATAATCAAGAATCGTTTTTGAGATACGGTGTGACATGTGAAAAAAACACACCCCTGTTTTAGTAACAAAGTGCCGTAACTCAAAAAGTTTAAATCTTATTTTCACCAAAAAGTATACAGATCATTTGACCATCATAAGAAACAACTATATTAAGTTTCATGAAATTTGGATAAGTTGTTCTCAAGTTACGGTGCAACATGTTTACACCGGACAGACAGACGGACAGACAGACGGACAGGCGGACACCGGACGTGTATACCATAATACGTCCCGTCAAAATTTTGACGGGCGTATAAAAAGGACGAAACAATAAAACTACATAAAATTACACAGATGAATTACCATTTAACAACTGTATGAAAATACCTATATACGAATTCAGAGATTAATAAAATGATGGTAGGCAAGATTAGAAGAGTTTTCACATTCTACTTTTAAAAAGTTTCAAACTTTTGTTGATTCCACAAATTACAGGGAAATGATACCATACTATATATAGTGATACAAGAACAGGTATTATATGCTGGTATATGTCTTATGTTGGGTGATCAGTTTAGTATCTGTATGTTGAATATATTGCAACTAAGATATAATGGCTGCATTTCTTCCATAGAGTAAGCCTTTCCCCATTGTAAAGGCGAGAAGTAACAAGTTACAAACAAACATAGTAGGCTAACTGTATGCCATCATTAAGAATACAAACTTAATCACAATTCTTTTATGCAGCCACAGTAATCATGGTAATGGTAGGCTGAAAAAGAGTTAAGACACTAATTTCAAGTTTCCTGGAATATTACATAAGCAAGAGATTTAGTTACCAATAACACCAGGTTAAACCCATAATTGTTTTCTTAACATGTTGTGTACCAAGTCAGGAATATGGCAGTTGTTATCAAATAGTCTGTTTCTATGTGTGTTGACGTTTGATTTTGTTTGCACTTCTGTGTTTCTGTTGTTCCGTTGTTGATGTGGTTTCTTTTTGTAACCTGGATTTGTTTTATCTCAATAGATTTCTGACTTTTGAACAACAGTATCATACTAATGTTTTTATTTCAGAGATTTAATTTGGGAATTACAATAATAGGTTTTCATCAAATACTCTTAAAGTAATTCATTGTCATACATTTTGAACTGCAGGTTTTTTATACCCAAGGGAAAAAAAAATAACCAAATAAACTTTGACAACTCTTGATAACCCAAAAAAAGAGACACTTCCTAAAATAATCTGTTTTGCCTTCCGAAATTTACACATCCTTTCAAAAAACGTTAAATTGTAAGAGAGATTATATAAATCTTGTTCATGTACATGATCTTTAAGGTAGCACAATACAAAGATTTTTTTTATTTCCAATCACTAACCTTTAAAATGCTGTAACTTTCTTATGAATGCATAAAAAATAATAAAAGAGGTATATAGATAGATAAAAGATTAATCTTTTATATGAATGCAATATTTCTATTATGCAATCATTACGTAATCAATTATTATGTAATTAGTGGCAAAATCTGGGTAATTTCACTTAAATGAATTTAGCTCTATCATCTCTAACTATACAGAAAATTTTAACGAAATCTTAATCAACACATCATGGGCTTCAAAAGGGTGTCTCAAATTGTCCCTATGGGATTCCATTCTCTCATAAATCTGTAATTAGTGTAAACATCCTAACCACATAAAAGAAGATAATGTTTAATTAGGTGTAAAATTTGTTCTATACACTCTATCTGAAATCTGAGACACCCTTTTGTAGATAATGGCCATAGGAACAACATATAATAAAATCAACCCTCTAGGAATACCTATGCAGAAGCTAATTTCATTTGAAAGTGGAAATTTGGTGAAAAATATTTTAGACACAGTTAACATTATAATTGGTTACATACTTGTTGCATAATACTAACATTGCATTAATTTGAAAGAGTAATCTGTTAGCTATCAAAAACTACCACTTTTATAAATTTTCAAGCATTATTAAGAAAGTTACAGCATTTTAAAACTTGGGAGTTGGGGTTATGAAATCTTTGTATTGTGCTACCTTAAATACAAAAGGTTTATAAATCTTTGTTACAGCTTTTTCTTACCATAAAAGTCAATGGCCATTTCCAACATAAATCCTTATGGACAAGCTGTAATGCTGTACCCTGGAATATGAAATGTCTCGGTCAATCAAAATTGTTAAAAATACCACTGTTATATCATTATATAGAACTAGATGATCCAAGCTCCAAGGAGTATGTGTCACTCTCCTGATATTTTTATGTACAATTTATACATGAAATAATGCAACCGTTATGTTTTTGCTTTAGTTTCGGAAGACTTTTGTAAAAGATTACAAAAAATTATGAAAAATTGTTAAAAATTTACTCAATGGAATTTTTTTTTTTGCATACTTGATTCATATAGAATTTTTCAATAAAATTCAGAAAATATGCTTTATAGTATCAATGCATTGCGAAAAAACAAATATTTTATCGAATAAATTTAAGTTGGATATTCATTATCCTTTTCATATTGGATACAACAGGTTGTTTGATTCATTTGAAAATTTCTGGACATATATATCTTAATCTGATGAACATTTTTACCCACTGTTCAATTTGCTCTAAATGATTTAGTTTCAGAGATATAAGCCAAAAACATTATTTTACCCCGACATTCTCTTTGGTTGGCAGGCGGGATCATCGGACACATTTTTAAAACTAACTACCCTAATGATGATTGTGACTAAGTTTGGCTATATTTGTCTCAGTTGTTTCAGAGAAGATTTATAAAAGATTACAAAAATTTATAATTTTATGTTAAAAATTGACTTGAATGGGAAATAACTCCTTAAGGGGTCAATTTACCATTTTGGTCATATTAACATATTTGTAGATATTACTTTGTTGCACATTATTGCTGTTTACAGTTTATCTTTATCTATAATAATTTTCAAGATAACAACCAAAAACTGCAAAACTTCCTTAAAATGGCAAACAATCCTACCAAGTATATATGAGAGTCTGTTAAATGATCCCAGGATTTGCAATCACAAGATGATACTATTACAATACTCTTTCTTACCTTAAAATTCAGCTCCAATGGCTATTTTTAACATCAATCTATACTGACAAATTATAATAAATGCTGGCCTGAAAAGTAAAATGATAAATCATTTGAAATTGTTAAAAACAAGAATGTGTGACTCACAGATGCCCCACTCACACTATCATTTTCTATGTTTAGTGGACCGTGAAAGTGGGGTGAAAATTCTGATTTGGCATTTAAATTAGAAATATCATATCATAGGGAACATGTATACTAAGTTTCAAGTTGATTTGACTTCAACTTCATCAAAAACTACCTTGACCAAAAACTTTAACCTGAAATTTGCACTATCATTTTCTATGTTCAGTGAACCGTGAAATTGGGGTCAAAACTCTAATTTGGCATTAAAATTAGAAAGATCAAATCATAGGGCACATGTGTACTAAGTTTCTAGTTGATTGGACTTCAACTTCATCAAAAACTACCTTGACCAAACACTTTAACCTGAAGCGGGACAGATGGACGGACGAACGAACTGATACACAGACCAGAAAACATAATGCTCTCTACTATCGTAGGTGGGGCGTAAAAATCAGTGTGGGAATATTGCATTGAGGAACAATTCTATTTTTTTTTGGTAACTATTTCCATGGATTGATGAACAAATGTATTTTTGTGGGTAGCAATTTCAATGTTTTGAGGAACAAACATATTTTTGTGGGTAACAATTCCTATGGATTGACGAACAATTGTATTTTTTGGGGAATTCAAGTCAGTGTTTTGCCAAAGTCTGCATACAAGCCTATAGTAAATTTGTACTCCATATTTGTTGTTCATCTATACCAACATAAATTAATTTCTGAATAATAATAATAAATCCACAGTACATAGGAGTAGGTAATATAGGACAAAAGGGTATTAGGAGTGAAGGGAACACAATGTGGCAACATCCCAAAAACACAAAAAACTAGAGGCTCTAAACCGCCGCTCACCGTAGTCTATGTGAAATATCAAACAAAGGACACATGACCAAATTGTGTTTTAGTGACGGTGATGTGTTTGTAGATCTTACTTTACTAACATTCTTGCTGCTAACCTCTATCTATAATGAACTTGGCCCAGTAGTTTCAGTGGAAAATGTTAGTGAAAATTTACAAATTTTATGAAAATTGTAAAAAATTGACTATAAAGGGCAATAACTCCTTAGGGGGTCAATTGACTATTTTGGTCATGTTGACTTATTTTTAGGTCTTACTTTGCTGTACATTATTGCTGTTTACAGTTTACCCCTATCTATAATAATATTCAAAATAATAACCTTTGGGCCAGGTGAGCTAAAAAATGACATCTTCTTCACATCTTTAAAATATTTTAAGACATTAAATGTAAAAATATGAAGAAAAAAATTTCTAGCCTCTAACAACTTTAAAGTAAAGAACATTTCCTTTAAATTTATTTTATGATGAAAATAAAATTTGTTTCACTAGAGGAATTATAAACCAACCATTAATTATTTGCAGTATTAGACCACGAAGTCTTACTCCACATCCATTACAACATAGTTACTGGAACAACCTAAAAAAATAGTTAAAATTAACACAAATATATATTTTTACATATCTTTCAATTCAATAGCCTAAACTTTAGTTACAAAAGAAATATTTTCATTTTGATTTCAACCTCCATTTTTAATTATATGATTTATCAGTTATCTTCATTGAATTAAAATTTCCCCTTGAAGGTAAAATCTTATCTCAGAATTTTCATTTCCTGATATAAAATTAATTTTATTCATGTACAATGGTTATACAAAACTAAAAAAATATCAAACCAGAAAACAGTGGGATAAAAACCAGCTTAAATTGGATGATTCACTTCTGCTATGCCCATATGAGAAAGCCAACCTTCTATCTTAAATTCTTGCTAGATTAATTTTGATAGACATATCCAATTGAATTGAAGTTCCAGGCCTTTGGCTCAGCTGAACCAAAATTGTGAATGGGAAGAGGGTATGTTATATCTCACACTATCAGTTTTATACCTTTCACATGAAAGATCCTAGAATATAATATAGTGACTAGTCTAGAGGACAGCTGACCTCAGGTCTTCTGCTTATCCCATTGCAGAAAACCGGGGTGGTAATGAATAGATTGATGTCCAGGATACTGATGGTGTGAGGTAGGTTATATCTCACACTATCAGTCTTATGCCTTCCATATGAAGGATCCTAGACAACCTTCTAGTTAAGAGGACACACATAGAAGATTGATGTCCAGGATACTGATGGTGTGAGGATGGTTATATCTCACACTATCAGTCTTATGCCTTCCATAAGGAGGATCCTTGACAATCTTCTAGTCAAGAGGACAGACATGAAAGATTGATGTCTAGGACACTGATGGTGTGTGGTAGATTATATCTCACACTACCAGTCTAATGCCTTCCATAAGGAGGATCCTTGACAATCTTCTAGTTAAGAGGACACACATAGAAGATTGATGTCCAGGATATTGATGGTGTGAGGATGGTTATATCTCACACTATCAGTCTTATGCCTTCCATAAGGAGGATCCTTGACAATCTTCTAGTCAAGAGGACAGACATGAAAGATTGATGTCTAGGACACTGATGGTGTGTGGTAGATTATATCTCACACTACCAGTCTAATGCCTTCCATAAGGAGGATCCTTGACAATCTTCTTGTCAAGAGGACAGACATGGAAGATTGATGTCTAGGATATTGATGGTGTGAGGATGGTTATATCTCACACTATCAGTCTAATACCTTTCATAAGGAGGATCCTTGACAATCTTCTAGTCAAGAGGACAGACATGGAAGATTGATGTCTAGGATACTGATGGTGTGAGGTAGGTTATATCTCACACTATCAGTCTAATACCTTTCATAAGGAGGATCCCTGACAATCTTCTAGTCAAGAGGACAGACATGGAAGATTGATGTCTAGGATACTGATGGTGTGAGGTAGGTTATATCTCACACTATCAGTCTAATACCTTCCATAAGGAGGATCCTTGACAATCTTCTAGTCAAGAGGACAGACATGGAAGATTGATGTCTAGGATACTGATGGTGTGAGGTAGGTTATATCTCACACTATCAGTCTAATACCTTCCATAAGGAGGATCCTTGACAATCTTCTTGTTAAGAGGACAGACATGGAAGATTGATGTCCAGGATACTGATGGTGTGAGGTAGGTTATATCTCACACTATCAGTCTAATGCCTTCCATAAGGAGGATCCTTGACAATCTTCTTGTTAAGAGGACAGACATGGAAGATTGATGTCTAGGATACTGATGGTGTGAGGATGGTTATATCTCACACTATCAGTCTTATGCCTTCCATAAGGAGGATCCTTGACAATCTTCTAGTCAAGAGGACAGACATGAAAGATTGATGTCTAGGACACTGATGGTGTGTGGTAGATTATATCTCACACTATCAGTCTTGTGCCTTTCATAAGGAGGATCCTTGACAATCTTCTAGTCAAGAGGACAGACATGGAAGATTGATGTCTAGGATACTGATGGTGTGAGGATGGTTATATCTCACACTATCAGTCATATGCCTTCCATAAGGAGGATCCTTGACAATCGTCTAGTCAAGAGGACAGACATGGAAGATTGATGTCTAGGATACTGATGGTGTGAGGATGGTTATATCTCACACTATCAGTCTAATACCTTCCATAAGGAGGATCCTTGACAATCTTCTAGTCAAGAGGGCAGAATGGAAGATTGATATCGAGGACACTGATGGTGTGAGGTAGGTTATATCTCACACTATCAGTCTATTGCCTTTCATAAGGAGGATCCTTGACAATCGTCTAGTCAAGAGGACAGACATGATAGATTGATGTCCAGGATACTGATGGTGTGTGGTAGATTATATCTCACACTACCAGTCTAATGCCTTCCATAAGGAGGATCCTTGACAATCGTCTAGTCAAGAGGACAGACATGGAAGATTTAAAATGTCTAGGATACTGATGGTGTGAGGATGGTTATATCTCACACTATCAGTCTAATGCCTTCCATAAGGAGGATCCTTGACAACCTTCTAGTTAGGAGGACATACATGGAAGATTGATGTCTAGGATACTGATGGTGTGAGATAGGTTATATCTCACACTATCAGTCTTATGCCTTCCATAAGGAGGATCCTTGACAATCGTCTAGTCAAGAGGACAGACATGATAGATTGATGTCCAGGATACTGATGGTGTGTGGTAGATTATATCTCACACTATCAGTCTGATGCCTTTCATAAGGAGGATCCTTGGCAATCTTCTAGTCAAGAGGACAGACATGGAAGATTGATGTCTAGGATACTGATGGTGTGAGGATGGTTATATCTCACACTATCAGTCTTATGCCTTTCATAAGGAGGATCCTTGACAATCTTCTAGTCAAGAGGACAGACATGGAAGATTAATGTCCAGGATACTGATAGTGTGAGGTAGGTTATATCTCACACTATCAGTCCTAATTCCTTCCAAAAGAAGGATCCTAGACAATCTTCTAGTCAAGAGAATAGCTGATCCCAAAAGTCGTCAGCGTTATTCAATGGCAAAACAAACCAAAGTGGTGAAGGGAAAAAAGCAAATTAACTAAGAATCTGCAATCAAATTGCAGCAGGTAGGTTAGCCTGTATTCCTTAACAATGGTTAGAACTTAAGTTCCATTGGATCTGTCTATAAAAATAGGATCTGCTTATAGAAGTCTTTTGTTAAAATGGTAGGTTCAAAACTCATATGGCCATAGTAGAAGTGAATTCTCCAATTTTAACAAGTTTATATCCCTGCTGTTTTCTAGATCACTACTATCCAATGTCTTTTGCACAGCTGAATACTTACCATCATAAAGCATAGGTCCTAACTGCCTCTCCTTCATCTCACTTTTGCTAATGTTGTGTTTTGAAAAAGTGTAGTAAAAAAGGTTAAGGGTAGACTTGGTCCACAACTTTATAAAAACTTGAAATGCAAAGTGAAGGTAATGTTAACTGGCAGAAAAAACTAAGTCCATTTATAAGTAAAATACGGATAAGTAGGATTTTTTTTTTACAAAATTTACTTCTGGATATACATTTACTATCTTATGATAGTAAACAAGCTTCTGTCCATTTTTGGTGGAAATCCAGGATAGTATAAGAAAGTTATAAAAAATTCAAAAAACCGTAACCAGAGTTACTATTAGTGGACACTAACGGAATGTAGGATCGCTATGTCTCGCTTTTGCGACAAAAGACACAAGCTTAACAAAAATAGGTAATTCAAAATGTAAAAAAAGTGTTAAAAAGTCAAATGTTATAAACTAACCTGTTTGCTTGTACTAGCCAGCTGAACTGTGGATTATCTAGACTAAAGGTGTCTGTAGACCAAGACAAACGCCAACTGTAAGACACCTGCCTCTTCCTTTCGACATACCAGTTTCAAGTCTCTGTTTTGGTATGATGTATCCAGCCAAGTTGTTATTTTTTTTAAAGTTAAACATCCCCATTTAAAAACTTTAGACAAACAATTAAACATCCCAATTTAAATATTTTCAAAAACAATTTAACATCCCTATTTAAAAACCTTTATAAAAAGGGTTAAACATCCAAATTTAAAAACTTTACGAAAAAAAACCAGAAAAAAACATCCCCATTTAAAACAGTAATAGCGGTTACTTGGTACATATGGTAGATACTAAGTGACCTAAATCGGTCAAATAGAGCCTCCTCACTCTTAGTTAGTACCAGTAAAAGGGCATACTTGGTACACATGCTGACTGAGTCCCTGCTCAGTTTGCATCAGTAATAGCGGTTACCTGGTACATATGGTGCGACATGGATTGAATATTTTTTTCCGGTCAAACTGAGCCTCCTCACTCTTAGTTTGCGGATGCATTGTGGTACATATGGTAGGGGACGTTACTATACCTAAATGGGAGGTATAGTATCTGTGAACCCTAAACACAGAAGGCGACTTAACTTCCCATATGTGTACACAAGTATCCAATGCTTACTGATACATAATGTTGTCATGTTTTTCATGTCCGTCACCGAAAATAATTTTAAATATAACAACTGAAGAACCTACTGCAATTCAATAATATCAGTATAATAATATATAAGTTTTGTTCTTGGTATTATAAAAGTAAAGTTTTACTGTAACCATTCCATCATCACTGAACTAGTACATATATTTGTTTAGTGGCCAGTTGAAGCACACCTCCAGGTGCGTGATTTTCTCGCTGTATTGAAGACCCATTGATGGTCATCAGCTGTTTTCTGCTCTTTGGTCAGGTTGCAGTCTCTTTGACACATTCCTCATTTCCATTCTCAATTTTATTCTTAAAAGTTTTTGAAAGTATGGGGAAAGTTGTGGCCATAGGGTAAACAGTGTGACAGAAACTCAACAATACAGCTCAACCATAAATACAGGAAGATGTCAAAACAGTTTTTAACACCAAATATCATAACTTATAGTATTAAATGGTACTCAAATACCTTTTTTGTATTGAAATCCATAATTTTTTATTAATTCCAGTAAATCAATCTATGAACACAGATACAATGTGTCATACAATGACATCTTATAGAATCTATGAAATAAAGATAAAGGAAGGATACATATATACATTTTCCAAAGTTCTATTTGTGTGGTATGTCTCTAAGCACATCAATCAAGAATCAGTATATAAGAATTATGTAATAAGTGGCATGAAAAAAAACCCAACCTTTTTCTAACATTTCTGTTTTTTCTTTAATAGATTAAAGATTACAATCATGTAACTATTAAAAGTATTTTAGAACATTCATCCTTTCATACACAGGAGTAAGGGTCTAAAACAAATTCTCACTCAAATCACAAAAAGAAAGTAAATTGAGATATTCATGTCTTTAACTGCACACACATTTGTTTGTAACATCTGATTCTTTGCCTTGTAAGTCTTCATATGATAAATGTCATACAAATGCTAGTCAGATACATCCACTCTTTGTAATAACAATCAAATATGAATTATAGCTCATGATTCAGTGCTGTACTTAGAACATTCATTTAAAGGTGAACTCTTTGTCGCTGTGATTCCTCTTCCTGAACTTCTCTCTACATACTGTAAAGTAAAAACAAGATTTATAATCCTAAATTATGTTGGAGTTAAATCATCCTAAAACCAAACATTTGTATGCAAATTAAGTTCAGTTGAAAAATTCTAAATTGGTAAATGAACATGATTGTCTCCCTTATTTGTTTTTTTTTGTTGTTGTAAAATTTGACTAAAGGTTATTTTCTGTTCATCCTGAGGATAAATCTAACCTTTGTTTAATCCTTGGTTGAATGATTTAGATTCAACCTTGCTTCAGACCTCTGTTCAAATTTTAACCCCCAGATAGTTTTGTCTTAAAGTATGATTCCCTGTTTATTACAAGATTGAAAAGGTCTCTAAATGTTTGAATACATTTTCTCTGTTTTCTACGGTCATTAGTAATCAAAAACTAATTATTATGTTTTACAGTCCTTTTTTGCATCAAAGTTTACATAGATCTACCTATCTATTTTAATTTTTATTTTATATCGAGACTCCTGTTTAGTGTGTGTACCAACTCTTTAAATCTTTGTTTTGTTGCAAAGCCAAATGTTTGTCCATTACTAACAATCATATTTTTTAGAAATAGTAACTTACCTCTCCAATATGTTTTTACCAAATAAGCTATGGTACTTAAGAAGTTTTAAGAGCTCTATTAATCTTTTTTTTATCTAATGTCTTGACTGTGTGTGAAACATTTAAGAGGATCGTTAAGGGTTATTTTCGTGCAACTCTTTTTGCCATTTTTTAATTTTATTTCACATGCAGTCGTGAAAAAGGTTTGTTATTCACCGTGTTTTGTGAAATCGATAAAAAGATCAACATGACAGAAATGTTTAATTGTTCGTTCATCCTGAAATGGCAATTCTATTTTGCGTTCTTCCGTGCAGATACCTCCCTTTACGCCCATCATTTAATTGTCTTAGAACTGTAAACCAACAATGCCAGGCCTGCATAGCTGACAGTATTGGTTGTGATTAATGTTGAAAGCAGTATGATGACCTAAAAGTTGCTTATATCTCGACAATGGTGGATCTCATTGGCAATCCTACCACATCTCCATAATGCATTAAAATCAACCAATCAAGATACCTACCTGTACACTTCAAGTCTTCTCTAGTGTATGATCTCTCTTTTATACTAATTTCAAAATTCATAACTGCTTCCTCTTATGTCATACATTGGAACCTCTTCATGTTTCCTTTCTTTTCAATTTACTCTGAAAATAAGTCATTTGATTCAGTCATTATTAATGATTTCAGGCAAAAGCATACAAACATGAATTAGGATTAACAAATATGAATACTTTTGAAATATTTATATATAGCCAGGTCCTCTTGGTTGTCATGGTTGTATGATAAAAACAACACCTTTAAGTTAGGTCAAAAATAGGTCAATTGTGTAATGATTTTATAAAACAATACAAATATTATGTACAAAGAAATATATATAACTCTATTAATTCTAGATGACAGTACTGTTTTTTTATGTATTTAATTTTTTTTAATTTATAATTGTCCTCATAAAACTATATAAAGATTGTTTAAACCTGTAAAAATGTTGTTCTTCATAAATCAATTACATCTTAATTTTTAACATATTAAATTCTACCAAATATTCTTCTAATAGAAGTCCTTTTTATATCATATATATATATACATTAAAATAATATGACTAAACAACATTGTTTTAGTACATAAAGCATTAATGGTAAAGCAACATTAAACACTAAGCCTGTTAAAACATATTTTCCAATATGATGTTCTTCTTAGGCTTTGAATAGTCTAATTCCAATAAAACATGGGCTGCTCAATTAAAATGACAATGTCAGTTGAATTTTGAACAACGCCAGAGATCAACATGGACATTTTTGTTGGTGTTGCTTGATAGGAATTTATATAAAATTAAATCATTCTGAAAGTAAGTTTAAATGTATCTGTTCATTTTTTCCCTTGAACTCTTGATTTTCTATAACGTTTTTTGTTCATCAAACCATAATGGATGCCTTTCCAGCATGTATTATAGCTCCGCTTGAAGTACACAGACTAACTAAAATAAATGAAAACACTGATCTTACCATGTATATTGTACAATGATGACAAAGGTCCATCTCCTTTTATTTGGTAACATCACCAGACCATTAACTATACATCAACATTCTGGTCCTGTACAAAATATAAATATAACCTACATAATTCTAATGAACTAAATTATATCTGCATAGCATTTACAAGACTTTATTTTGGACCTTTTGTTATAAATAATATAGCTGTGCATGTACCAATACATGTTTCATTTAATATATATTATTTCCCTGAGTTCATGGACATACTTCTTTAAAATAAAATTCTATCATTCATGCACAATCATTCTGACTAAAAGGAGAAAGATAAATGGTTTTATGATGATGTACAATTAGATATTGTTAACAAATTTACTTATCTAGGTGTTCTTAATTCTAATGGAAAATTTGCTGTTACACAAAAAAAAGTTGCAGAACAAGGTAGAAAAGCTATGTTTTGTTTATTTAGTAATATTAGACAATTTTCATTTAATTATGCCACGTTATTGTCATTATTTGATACATATGCGAGTAGTATTCTATGTTATGGTTCTGCAATATGGGGTTTTGCATAAAGCGCAAGACGTAGAAAAGATACCTAATGATTTTTGTAAAAGAATTTTGAATGTTTAAACAAGTACACCGAATGTCATGGTTTATTGTGAACTTGGAAGATTTCCAATGTTAGTAACCAGGAAATAACATATATTTAAATATTGGATAAAAGTATTGAATAATAAAAATTGTATGTATATTACATGGTTGTTACAATTTTTTTTATAATATATTGTGTTTTTAAAGAATCCAAATGACAAAAATAACTGGGTTTGTAATATAGGACAGGAATTGTTCCATCTTGGTTAAAATGGTTTGTGGTATTCACAAAATTCTTTATGTAAAGATCATATTATAGTTATTAAACAGAGACTTTGTGATATTGTCAAACAAGAGTTTGATGCTACTTTAGAAAGTTCATCAAAATGTTTTTTGTATAGATATATGATATCCAATTTTTCTTTGCAGTCATATTTGTGTAAACCCATACTCGAAATTTTTAAAAAGTGTATTGTTAAATTTAGATTGTCATCGCATAACCTAGCTATAGAGAAGGGAAGGTATACTTATGTAAATAGAAACCTTAGAACCTGTACATTGTGTATTGATGATATTGAGGATGAAATGCATTTTATTTTATCATGTCCATTATATTCAAATTTGCGTGAATGTTTGATAAAACCATTTTATTGGCGTAAGCCATCTGTTTATATTACTTTTACGATTAATAAGCACTACTAATGTAAAAGACTTGTGCAACTTAGGAAAATATATATTTAGAGCACTGAAGCTCAGAAATGACTGTTTTCAGTAAGATGATTTGTTATTCATTTGTTACAAATATTTGCTATTTGGAATTATATTCATATGTATTTATTTTTTCGTGTATTGAATACTTCTGTTTGTTGTGTCATGATCCTATATTTTTGTAATCTATATTTAGTATATATTGATTATACATGTACCTATGTGTTGTAAAACAGCCATTTTAAAAAGGGGGGGGGGGGTCGATCCCTACCCAGGATAAGGGGGGGGGGGGTCCAACCATATGTCCCCATTCATTGATCGGCCAAAAAAAGGGGGGTTCCAACCCCCTGGATCCGACACTGGCCTATCAATAAGTTGAGAAAACTGACCTTATGTTTTGTTAGAATTAAATTAAGCTGTCCACCAAATATGAATACAAATTATAAATCATAGAACAGCATACACTATTTAGTTCAAAGTAAATCCTATTCTAACCAAACAATGGAATTTCCCTCCAAAACAGACATATGACTTAATTAACCAATTGTCATACAGAACAGAGTTTTCATAACACAAACTAGTAAAACCTAGAGAGTATAATAACCAATCTATCAAAACTCACTGAGGCATGACGAAGTCTTACAATAAATATAACCACTGATGCATGACTAGAAATTTAAACTACTCAATAAATACTAAGAATTATATATATCAAACTCCTCAGGTATATAATAAATTATATCAAAATCTAATACAAAAATTAAAATATCAAAAAAAGCAAGTTGACACATTATACACCATGTAGAGATTGATAGGTTGTTGTTTGATAAATGTTCAGTGGCAAGCATTTCATGCATTTAAAGGATGAAGAGTTTACTGGTACAATGTAGGGTCAACTAGCCTTTGAATTCATTTAATTCACCATTGCAAACTTTACTTATTTAGACACTTAAGGGTCTTTGAATTTATTTAAATACACCATTACCAACCAGCATTACCAATTTAGGTAGGGCCTATAAATTTATTAATAATACCTTTTTGCCAACATTACCAATTTAGGTAGGGTCAATTCCCCTTTGAATTTATTTAATTCACCATTCAAAACTTACCAATTTAGGCAGGGCCTATGAATTTATTTAAATACACCATTACCAACCAGCATTACCAATTTAGGTAGGGCCTATAAATTTATTAATAATACCTTTTTGCCAACATTACCAATTTAGGTAGGGCCAATTCCCCTTTGAATTCATTTAATTTAACATTTAAAACTTTACCAATTTAGACAGGGCCTTATTATAATGAATTTATTTAAATACATCAAAGACAGCTTTATCAATTTAGGTGAGGATTTTGAATTTATTTAAATACATGAAAGTGAACTTTACCAATTTAGATGGGGATTTAAAAAAATAAAATACACCATTGCATGCATACTTTACCAATTTAGAAAGGGCCAATTCCCTTCAAATTTATTTAAATTCATCATTAACAACTTTATAAATTTTGGTAGGGCCAATTCATTTTGATGTCCCTGCCCCCTCCCCCCTTTAATTTCACATCTGCTGAGGACAGACTCTAAAGAGATCAAATGAAGTTGGACAACTTAAATATGCATGGATAAATAATGTAAAATATCAAACTATCATGGATTGAAATGTTGAGCAAATTTGTTTCAAGTTACCAATACTTAGAACTCATTGTTAACCCTTGCAGAAATAAATCCTGACAATTTTTTAAAACTTATTGTTAACATCAGGTTAATAGATTTTTTAAGACTATCAATGACAATTTAAAGCCATTTTAGATAGTAGGGCATTAAACCTTCTTATTGATAAATGGAAATCAAATGGTGATTTTCAGCACAAAATCTACACAAAGCTGTTTGATATGATGGTTTGGTCGGTAATACATTATAAAACATCTATCTGCCTTGGGCACCAGAGACTATTCATGCATTGCAGAACCCTGCCAAGTGAATCAATTCTACATGGTGTTCAGGAAAATATACCCAAACAATACTGTGTCAGGTGATAAGCTACATTGTGACAGTTGAATGACAATTTAATATTTTTAAACACTGGTCCAGACGTACCATGGTAGAATAGATTATAAAGTGTACACTGTCAGTGATGAGAGGCAGCTGTATAAACTGAAAAAAAATATGTTATAAAGTTATTGGAACATTGACTTCTTTTAAGATGAACGAAGGCACTGGTATAAAAACCATGGGATCTATGCAAAACCAACGTCATGAATAATAACAAAACTAGAGGCTCTTTAGAGCCTGTGTCGCTCACCTTGGTCTATGTGTATATTAAACAAAGCACACAGATGGATTCATGACAAAATTGTGTTTTGGTGATTGTGATGTGTTTGAAGTTCTTACTTTACTGAACCTTCTTGCTACTTACAATCATCTCTATCTATAATGAACTTTGCCCATTAGTAATAGAGGAAATTATTTTGTAAAAATTTACAAAAATTTACAAAATGAAAATTGTTAAAAATTGACTATAAAGGGCAATAACTCCTTAAAGGGTCAACTGACCATTTTGGTCATAAATGATTAATTTTGTCAAATTAAGGTAATAAACATTGATAATGAATTATTCACTTGCAAGTGAATAACTCGACCTCATTAAATCCATATTCATGTGAACTCCAACTTAACCCTGTAGAAAAAGATAGAATAACGCATGCATTGTTCGTGTACAGGTATTTAAAGGAAAGGAATGTAAACATTGAAAGTGAAACAAAGGTTAATAATTTGATTAACTGATTCGATTCACACAAAATAATTTTTATAAAGGTAAAAACGACAATAAAAATAAATTTTTAATTTAAAATACAAAATTTAACAGACCTATAAAAATTCAATTCCACGAGTTGCTTAAGCTATTTATACCTATGTTTATGTTTACCTAGCATATATGGTCATAGAAGGTCAATTCGATACTTAATTAGATGGCGTCTTGGCTAAAATTCACACGAAACGAATCTACATCTTATTGAGACCATGTCCTGTAAATTGTTTATTTTATACTTTGATAGTTTGGAAAAATGTTTTACATGGTTATAAATAAAATATAAGAGTTTGAGTTAAATGGGTGAACATGAATTTGGCAGCTAGTGCCCCTTTAATATTTGGACAAACCCTATGCTTTATTTATTAGAATATTTAATATTGGTTTGAAAATATTGTAACAAACGGTTTGTTTTCATAATTTAAAAACAAGTATTTACTTGGCTGAAATTCGTCTGCTAATTTGACTGGAAAGCCCTATTAAAGGTATAAAATGTTAGTGAGTGAAGCCTGCTCACACTGTTATATAAAAAAGAAGATGTGGTATGATTGCCAATGAGACAACTATCCACAAAAGACCAAAATGACACAGACATTAACAACTATAGGTCACCGTACGGCCTTCAAAATGAGCAAAGCCCATACCGCATAGTCAGCTATAATAGGCCCCGATACGACAATGTAAAACAATTCAAACGAGAAAACTAACGGCCTTATTTATGTAAAAAAATGAACGAAAAACAAATATGTAACACATAAACAAACGACAACCACTGAATTACAGGCTCCTGACTTGGGACAGGCACATACATAAATAATGTGGCGGGGTTAAACATGTTAGCGGGATCCCAATCCTCCCCCTAACCTGGGACAGTGGTATAACAATACAACATAAGAACGAACTAAAAAAATCAGTTGAAAAAGGCTTAACTCATCAGATGGACAAAAATACAAGTAGACGTGGCCGGGTACTTATACATCCCGACACAAAAAGACGCAATGAACAGATCTGAGAGTACTCGCAGTTATCTGACAGCTAGTTCAAAGCCACTAACAACTAATAAAAAATCATGCATCTAAGACTAAACAATCAATCCGTACACATCCAACATCCAATGGATTTAGTGTAAAGACGTCATAAACAGCCAGAGAAAAACATGACATTGTGCAATGCCAAGTTACAGGTATCGACAGATTGTAGATCCATGAATATATTATTGTACAAGTTATAAGTGAATTTTTGTCAATTTTTGTACAAATTGTAATTTGTACAAGCTCTTTTTATACAAATTACAATTTGTACAAAGTCAAAATACAAATTATAATTTGTACAATTTTTTTGTACAAATTATAATTTGTACAAAATGATAACTTGTACACAACATATATATATGTATATAACATACTAGTAATATTTAGTTAGCTTTTAATTTACTGATAACAAAATCAATATTTATACCAATAAAAACAATATTCAATTATCTTACTACAGTGTTGAATAGGTAACCTTTTAGAATAAGTTTATTTAAAGGAGCGACAAGTTTACATGGATCATTTTTAAATTTCCGGGCACGGTTAACAACATTTCCATAAAATATGAGGATGTGCTATCCCGTTTGAAATAAGTTTTCTACAGGTACAACCAAACTTCAAAACCAAATCTTTATATCTATGGAAAAATTTAGTAAAGGTTTTAAGTAATTTATGGTAACAATATCCCTGGTTTAATAATTTACCAGTAATACATAGGTTGCGTTCGTTAAAATCAAAAACGTCACAACAGACACGGGCATAGCGAACAAGTTGTGAAATATAAACACCGTAAGATGGTGCCAAAGGAACATCACCATCTAAAAATGGAAAATTAACAATAGGGAACGAAAAATCGTCTCTTTTGTCGTAAATCTTAGTGTGGAGTTTCCCGTTTAAAACCGAAATATCTAAATCCAGGAAAGGACAGTTATTACCGAATAAATTTGATTTATTTAAAGTAAGTTCCTTGGGGTAAATTTCAGCAGTATATTGAGAAAATTCTTGATTATTTAACGAAAAAGTATCATCAAGATAATGGTAAGTGTTGTTGAATTTATCAATTAAATGCAATTTCGACGGGTCTTTACTGTTATGTTATATCCTTATCATTTCATTTGAGAAAGTTCAAGTTAGACGTATCAATTTTCAAATTATCTGTACGGATAATTATGTAATTATGTATATTGTATTGGTAATACTACAATATTCTATTGATGTTAGAGACTGGGTTTTTAGAGTGCACAGCTTTCCAGTAGGAAATCGTATTCTATATCTACCTTTTTTACGCAAGAAAAAAGGACTTATTGTTTTGATTTTTGTCAAGCCTTTCAACTTTAGTCGAAAAAGCGAGACTTAAGCGATTCTACATTCCGTCGTCGGCGTCCACAAATATTCACTCTGTGGTTAAAGTTTTTTAAATTTTCATAACTTTCTTAAACTATACTGGATTTCTACCAAACTTGGACAGAAGCTTGTCTATGATCATAAGATGGTATCCAGAAGTAAATTGTGTTAAAAAATAAATCCATTTTTTCCGTATTTTACTTTTAAATGGACTTAGTTTTTCTGCGGGGAAATATTACATTCACTCTGGGGTTAAAGTTTTTAAAATTTTTAATAACTTTCTTAAACTATCCTGGGTTTGTACCAAACTTGGACAGAAGCTTGTTTATGATTATAAGATAGTATCCAGAAGTAAATTTTGTAAAAAAATAAATCCATTTTTTCCGTATTTTACTTTAAATGGACTTAGTTTTTTTGTGGGGAAACATAACATTCACTCTGTGGTTAAAGTTTTAAAAATTTTAATAACTTTCTTAAACTATCCTGGGTTTGTACCAAACTTGGACAGAAGCTTAATCTTTGGACGCAAGTTTTATGATAAATAACATTGTTTATTTGTTAATTTTATTTACTATCAGATGCAGCTATTGTATTTCTTAAATACAAATGCAACTTAGGTTAGATCAGTTGCCCCAGCCAGTGGTCCCATGGGAATCGTGTATACACACTATCCCACAGAAGATACGAACCATGATAGTGTACGTTAATTGCACCATGGACCTTAAGGCATTGACATGTGCTCTGACTTGCAGACCAGGTGATCTGTCAGGCAGAAAACATGCCCATGTCTTAACTCCTAGAATGCAAAAACTTTGTTATGATATACCCCCCAAAAAAATCCAAATTGTATAAAGACAACTTGTAAATTTTGCAACTAATTTTCTTATTTTGATAACAGGAGAAAAGCAAGTATAATGTAACCCACCAAACAAAAGAAAAAGTAGTGTTATGCCGAAATCAACAGAAACCATGGGTTTGTATTATTTCAAAAAGTGCATGTGGTTATGTTTTAAAAAAAAGTATTGGGATACAGGGGTTAACTTCCTTCCAATCTGTTGGGCCCAGCCACTTCTAACTCTTTTTCCTCTTTTTTTTGCATAAAAGACCAAGTGAGCTTTTCACATCTCTTCATTCTACTGTCTTACAAACTTAAAATGCATAGTTCTTAGGATATCTAGTATGAATTAATAATTATTTTCATTCCTGACAGTCTCCTAAGATGGCTACTATAGCAACAGATATATCGTATACAACAATTAATAACCAGAAAAAAAGTATTATGTCTTTGCTTGAAATTTTTAATAAATTCTATGTTTAATGTGTATTATAAAGTTTTGAGCGGATTTGAGATACGGGAATCTGACAAAACAGTAAGCGGGATCCGGGATCGGAATCCCCCCCCCATGAGACCCCCAGAGTAGGTAGATAGAAATCCATTAGAGTTAAAGTTAACATGTAGAAAACCTTTTTTTCCTGACATTCATTTACAGATATTGCTTTTGAGCAGTATGGTACTAATCCAATCTTTACAATACAATTTAAAATGAAGCAATAATCTAATAATGTTATTTATTGTATTATTGTTTTGATTGTATTATTGTTTTGATTATATAATGTGTGTTTTGATGTATCTTTTCTACTGTAGAATGTTATAAATCTTTTATACGCAAACTCTGTCTGTGAAATTAATATGAATGCATAACTTATATATGCAAAAAATATAAAATAGTTTTTTTTTTATAATAGAGAGAATAACTGTTTATCCCTGGACGATGGATCATAAACACTGCAGGGCCCCTTGTGTATACTTCCCTGGGTTATACAAGGTAAATTATATTCAGGTGATTTTCTGTTTCAATAAATGTATTAACTATTTCAAGTTTTAAAAAAAATACTTCTTAATTATTTGTTATTCTTTCACTGAAATGTTTAGTCATAATTAAAAACACAGATAATATATAGTGATGCCTATATACAATGTATGTATATAGGGAACACTTGATAGTTCTATTTGTATCATTGATAAAGTACATTTTGTATAATCTGAAGTAAAATTGGGTTTTAAAAAAATACATCAGTAGCTGTGCCGTCTAACTGCAATATTTAAGGATCTTATAGCTATAAACTACTAATGTAATGAAAACATCTGTCCCACATGAACAGGATTAACTAGATATCATTGAGATGGGAGCCATCTCTGTGGGCCCCGCTGTCAATAACGTGGGGTAAATAAGTTGTATGGATAATCTGATATGAAGCATTATTTGAAGTTATTACATAGTCTCATGTGTGATTTTGATCTAAGATTTTAAGTTAAAACTGATAAATATTCTCATCTTACTTTCATAGTATAATAGTGATATGACTGCATGATGTGAACTCATTGTTTACTACTCTAAGGTGACTTCTGGATATATGGATTGATGTTTGAACAATATGTTTAAAGGTGCTGCCCAATTGATATTTGTCACATATTTTTAGAATTATGCCTTCAATATATTATGACCCACCAAGTATAAAGTATGAAATATTAATGGTTCTCGAGAGGTAGAGCGGACACAATTTGTTAAGAACAACGAACGGATGGACAGACCGACAGACTGATCTTAGACCTAGGATGCATACATTATGACACATTCTCTTGTGTTGGTTAATATATATGTTAAGTTGAAAATGTTTGTCAGGTATAAAGTATGAAATAATAACAGCTGTCCTCTCAAAATATAATGTGGATCAAATTTGTTAGCGATGGACAGACCAACAGACAGACAGACCTTTGACCTAGGAAGTGGTACATACATCATGACACACCCTCTGGTGTTGGTTAAAATGGATGTCAAGTATAATATTTGAAATCATAACGGTTCTCAAGATATAGAGCGGACACAATCTTCACCACAGGACACAGGGTTGTCAACGGAAACCAAAGTTTTTTTGACGTTGACCTTTGACCTAGGAAGTTGTACATACATCATGACACGCCCTCTGGTGGTGGTTAAAATGTATGACAAGTATATACTTTGAAATCATAACGATTATCTAGATATGGAGCGGACACGATCTTCACCACAGGACACAGGATTGTCAACTCGAAACCAAAGTTTTTGACCTTGACCTTTGACCTAGGAAGTTGTACATACATCATGACACACCCTCTGGTGGTTGTTAAAATGGATGTCAAGTATAAACTTTGAAATCATAATGGTTATCTAGATATGGAGCGGACACGATCTTCACCACAGGACACGGGGTTGTCAACTGAAACCAAAGTTTTTGACCTTGACCTTTGACCTAGGAAGTTGTACATACAACATGACACACCCTCTGGTGTTGGTTAATAATCATGTTAAGTATTAAGTATGAAATCATAACGGTTCTCTAGATATGGAGCGGACACGAAAGTGTTACGGACGGACGGACGGACGGACAGACTGATCACTATAGGGCGACCCGCCGTCGGCGGGGCCCTAACTAACAGACTACTGATATTGGTGTACTTTAACAGAAATTCAGAACAAAAACTACACTTGTCAATGATACAAAAGAATAAGCATAATAAAGCCAGCATTGTCACATTGCATTTATGAATGCTTATAATACTACTGGAAAATCTAGTTATAAAATTTCAACCACTCTTCATATATTTATATATCTTTGAAAATTTTTAGAAGTCCTGGGGGACATTAAGTTTTAAAGGGCACCCATTCTGTATCACAAATATGTCTTTGCTCATATTAATATATGAAACATTTTGGGACATTATTTTCCATTTTAAAATGTGTAAATTTAGCCGAACCCTTCCCTAGATCTTCCATCAATTTCTTCATTTTCCATCAACACTTGATGGACAATTGATGGAAATTTGATGGTACTTGATGGAAATCCATCCCAAACCAAAAATATCCATCAAAGGATGATGGAAATTAGAAATATTTTTTCCATCATCATTCTGTTGATGGAAAATTTGATGGAATCTTTAACCCCTGATGGAAAATTGGATGGCATTTTTACCCTTTGATGGAAAATTGGATGGCATTTTTACCCCTGATGGAAAATATGATGGCACTTATTCCATCTGATGGTAAATAGGATGGAAATGAAAGAATTTTGATGGAAATTGGACTTAAACATTTTCTTTGATGGAAAGAGGGATGGTATTTGGACTCTGTCATTTTTCTTGATGGAAAAAAACTTAGACATTTTTTCCATCACAGGTGTCAGGTTCCAATCTGTTTTCCTTTAACCTTTGTGTACAGGATGTGACATCATAAATGAACACAGAGTTTGAGGCCCAATGAGGAGAGCACATGTTTAAATGCATTCTTCTGCAATATCTCTAACTTATAACATAAAGATAAACTACAAACTATAAATACATATTTTTTATATAATTTATAGCAATTATTCAAGATTTAGATAATTAACAGTATTTATTAGGGGCACATTTCAAAGAAATCAAATTGTCACAAGACCCTACACAACCTCAACAAATCAACAAATTCAAATTTGAACATTCATGAACATGCAGACAAGAAGCAAAGATGTCTTAATCTGTCATTAACAAATTATGAATTTTACAATGGATTTAGATCAAAAGGTTCTTATTAATTCTATTGACTGGGATTGAATAGTGCAGATGTATTCTTCTGATGACATAATTGTCTCTTGGATTTAGGAAGATTAGTGTGTACACATGTACTGGATTAAATCTTTTGGTAAGTACAATGTATTAGAATTTCCACCATTTTGAATATATGTGCATGCTCTTTTAGTTCAAAGTTAAGTGACATTTAAAATGTTTTATTAGCTTTTCAGAGTCAAGAGAAAAAAACTAGACCATAGATTTATAGAAATAATTAATCAAGAAGATGTGGTATACATGGTATAATTGCCAGTGAGACAACTATCAACAAAAGACCAAATGACACAAAAAATGTGAATATACATATCATATTTGCAATTGTGTACGACAGGAATCATATTTTGTATTATTTTAAAACATTATTTGTTTTATAAAATTATTTAGTACTTATAATTCCAATAAAATAATTTTGCTATAAAATTATCTGTGGTATGACTGACAATTATATATTTATATATCCACAAATGACAAGTAACTAATAACCTTACTTTATGTCTTTACAATGTTAACTTATTCTAATTTATCATGTTTATAATATGCTAGATTCTTTTATTTATATTTTGCAGAATTTGCCATCAACTAATTCAACTTTAAGGACAGAGATTCCAATGGTACACTGAACTAAAAGATACACACATGTAACTGGACTACCTATAGACGACAGAGAACAAATATTGTTTTATGACATCACAGAAAATGCCATATATGGGAAGATTTTCAAATTCCATCTGATGGTCAATTCTCCATCAAGTTTCCATGCGTATTACATGTAATGGAAAATATTCCATCAGTTAAAATGTTCCATCAATTATCCATCAGATGGTAAAAATACCATCAATTATCCATCAGATGGAAATTATGCCATCAGTTTTCCACCATCATGAACACAAATTCCATCAAAAAATTTCCATCAACCATTTTCCATCATTGATGGAAAGTTGATGGAAAGCTGTTCCAATAATCCATCAAGATGATGGAATTTGTTCCATCACAAAATTCCATCATGTTTTGATGGAAAATCTAGGGAAGGGAAGTTTAACGATTGTCACCTGTTTGTCAACAATCGACAAAAAATCAACAAAAAAGCATAGAAATTGAGCACGTGTTTAACATGTAAATTCAGATAATAGTTTATTTTAAGGACATCCATGCGTATTGCGATCACTGGAGTTTTACGAGATGGGTCACACTGAGGTCACGTTGCATACGGAAAATATGTCAGCGGAATTGCTTCCTGGAAGGAAGCCATTAAAATAAAGTAAATTTCTTCTTAATATGAATAAATTATAGAATTTTCTTCAGAAAAAAGTATATGTACATAAGTTTTATAATGAGAACTATCCATTGAGTTATAAAAAAACATATGCATTATTATTTTTAATTTGAGGTTTCTTATGACTTTAAATATGTTTTGTAACAAACAAAAGTGTCAAAGTGTTATTATTAAGGTTTACTTTTTGTTGAAATGAATCAACGGTGACGTTGTTGAATTATTAAATTAATTTGTTTACCGTCGATACCTTCAAAAGCCTTTTAAAGACATATACTAATTGATGATTTAAGACATTTCATATAAATTAATTTTAACTAAAATGTCTAATTATCTCTAAATGAATCTTTTTAAAAACATGTCGATAGTTATCTCCCTTGACATTATAGTCTATTATTTGTTTTGGTTCTGCGTTAATGGCTGAAATATATTTGATATGAAAACAACTCACCTTATTTCTGTGATTAGTTGATATTTTAGTATGAAAGCATAAATGAAAATATTTGAATAAACTAGTGTGGGTAGTTTGTTTTGTATTAAGGGGATGGGGTGGATAATGTGACTCCATCGGTTGTAATGTGTAGTATGGGGTCAAATACTGATTCAATCACACATATTTGTATTCAGTAAACTTCATTAGACATAATGTCAATACGAATCTGTTTTTTAAATAATGATAGTGTTTATTTATTCATAAGTAACAGCTGTCGAATGATCCTCGTGAAAAGAGGGGGAGGTACAATGTTTGTGTAAAAAACAAATTGTTACAATAACAATTATGGTAGTACTTGATGTAAAGATTAATGAATGAATAGATTTATTGTGAACGAAATCTATACAAGAATGGACCAGAACTGCAATTATTATCTCCCTTATTTTCGTGAATTTTGTAAGGTGAAAAAAAAACCATTAATATAAATGTTTATGAATTTGTTTAACTTTGATCTTCCCTTAGGTAGTTACGACAAGAAGATTAGAAATTTGTTAAAAAAAACGGATGCCAATTATTGTAGAAAGTATTCTTGAAAATTAGTTATATTTATTGTACAATGTACACTGATTTGATATTTATAAGCAACAGATACTATGTAACGTGCAGGGGGTCCTACACGCTAGATGGTACTTTGTGTACCCGTAGATCCGTACCAGGGTTACTTCCCTGGATTTGTTGTGTATCGTTGGCTAACTCTTACAAATGGTAACGTGTAATCTTAACTAATTCAACCTTAGATATAAAACACTAACAACAAGTAACAAAAGATTACTTCCGGTAAGTATACAAAATGGAACCCTTAACCTAACGATGGAGTATAACACAAAGGACGCTTAATTGGAGCTGTGACTTAACCTTGATTCAAAATTAGATATATGACTGTTAACCTATTTGCCTTACAGTACTTTAGTTCTTTGATTCAAAGGTAATATGGAAATATGGTTTCCAGTGCGCCCCTGGTCCTTGTTCAGGGCCAAGGTGTCACTGGTCCAAAGGGACAGTATCACGTTGTCACCTTAATTATATACCACAGGACAATAATGTCACCACCTTATTCAGATAGTACAATTGGCTCTTGCTTATAAAAGTTTAACCAAAGGTCCTTGGTAAGCTACTTCTTATTCAGAAATAGTTATAATTACCTTTTCTTTAGTCTTCGCTTTAGGAGCTCTGATGATCGAACTCCTTAACGTTGCGAGAAACTCTACTTATATACTAGAATAATCTCTAACCAAAATGCATATAATCTCTAAACAGAAATATATTCCGTATTACTGTTACGTTTTAATATAACGCCTATAGTAATTTAATATCAAGCACTTACTTTTCAACTAGATAGGATCGGAACCAGTACCAAAACTTCGGAAATCGTTTTCCGTATTACACATGTTACAACCGTAATTAACGTACTTCATTAAGAAACGAAAGTGAAAGGATTTAAACATTTGCCGACTTCCTAACAGATAAACTTAAAACTTCTTAACATAATTAAGGTAACTGAATAATTTTCGTCACAACTATATCAGATTTGGAATAGTCAGTTGACCAACTCAACCAGTCACTCAAAGATGTAGAAGAACAGAGACATAGACAAATAAGGGTATGTATTGAAATGTTCTACCTTTTGAGAGTTTCAGTATATAGGATTTCTTAACTGGGACTAATAATGTATTCTTAAAATTATTTTTTTTCTAGTTTTTGTTTGAAATTTATGTATTGCCTCTCCTCTCACATATATATTCAACAGAATGATAGATACTGGTATCTATCCTTCATTACTGAAAAATGCTAAGGTAACACCAGTTTACAAAGATGGTGATAAGGTTTTAATCCTGGTACCTTTGATAACTATTTAGCAACAAATTACAGGCCAATTTCTGTACTCCCATCTCTATCAAAAGTATTAGAAAGGCAATGTCTCAAATAACATGTATAAGTACTTGTCTAAATTTAAACTTTTACATCCTACACAATCAGGTTTTAGGCCACATCATTCTTGTCAAACTGCACTTATTGATATCATTGACAAATGGCTGAAAGAAATGAATGATGGTAATCTAAACTTAGCAATACTGTTAGACTTTAAAAAAAGCATTTGATCTTGTAGATCATGACATTCTTTGCTTAAAGCTTGCTATTTCCGGATTCAGTGAGTCTGCAGTAGGTTTTTTCAGGTCATACCCAAGTAATAGAACACAGCAAGTAAACATTTGCAATGTTAATTCTGATAAAAAAAGATGTGAAATTTGGTGTCCCCCAAGGATCTATACTAGGTCCTCTATTATTTGTCTTATTTATAAATCTTTATGACTTTTCTCTTTGCATTAAAAATTGTAAAACAGACTTGTATGCTGATGATACTACTCTTCATAAATCCGGGAATAGTATAGAAAATTTACATGATGATGTTCAAGAAGATTTATGCAAAGTTGAAGAATGGTGCAAAATGAATATGTTCATCAATACCAAAAAAAAAAAACTAAATGTTTGGTTACTGGAACAAGTCAGAAGTTATCAACCCAATCTTTTCAACCAAATTTAGTAATAAATTCAGAAACACTACAAAATTCATCATGTGAGAAATTATTAGGTGTTAAAATTGACAGCACACTTAGCTGGAAAAATCATATTGATCAAATTTGTCCTAGTATTTCATCAAGAATATACCTTCTTTCTAAATTAAAGAAATTTTTAGATATTAGTGCCAGGAAAGCATATTACAATGGGTATATTCTGCCTCTCATCGATGACTGCTGTATTGTTTGGGAGAATGTAAAAAGGAAGGCATAGTAAGAATATTAAAACTTCAAAAAAGAGCAGCAAGATTAATTCTTGATGCAGACCCATTATCCCCATCAGCCCCCTTATTTAAAGAACTTGGATGGATGACAGTAGAAAACAGAATCAAATACCACAAATATTTATTGCTATTTAAAAGTATGCAGAAAGAAGCACCACAGTACCTATGTCAAAAGTTTCAACTTATATCTGTTAATAATCCTTATGCCTTAAGGGGTGTTACTCAAGGTAATTTGATAGTTCCAAAGCCAAAAACTGAACTGTTTAAAAAATCTTTTGCTTATTCTGGATCAGTTTTATGGAACGGACTACCATATGAAAGCGTAAAGTGCAAAACACTTATTCTTTTAAACAAATTATAAAACAATACTTGAGACAGTCCCTGGAATATTCAGTCTGAAATGATTGCAACTATTACTCTTAGAATGTATGATTTTAATGATTTGTGTCCTTTTCAAAAAATGTCGAATTTTGAAATTCAAAAAATTATTAAAAGTTACTTATTCAAACAACCCTATACATAAGCAAATCAAAACAAACAGTACTTTAAGAACAACATGGTAAAAGATGCAATCTTAGTGATGTCATACAAGAATATGTTGAAACATTTTTTGATCGGTGGTACAATATTTTGTCTATCCTGTTACCATTTTCAAAAGAAATTTTGGGTTATTAAGAAAAGGTTTAGATAAAATGTTAAGCTTGTTTTACGTAGATGGTTTTCAAGATAATAAACTTCTATATATATTTATTCTGTAATATAATAGATTATTTGCCCATTTTCCAGGTTGTACTGAAAAATACCTCTAAAAATTGGTTTTCAAAGGTTGTAAAAATTACCACCAGTAATGCAAGTCTAAGATAGCAATTTATATTGTTCGGCATTTTTTCACCCTTTCAAATAAACCCAACATCAAGTAAATCCCTCATAAGTTAGTTTACTTTTCTCTGTATTTCATTGGTAACAGGAACGTACGTTTCTGATATATCACTATATAAAAGTCTATCCTGTTACCTTTTTGTCTATCCTGTTACGGATATCTGTATTGCACCTGCGAATGCTTAATTAGAAAGATTAAGACGTTATAACCTTAAGATGAGTTCAAACAACGAAATATTTTATCGTTTTGCACCTATATGTTAAAGGGATAATTCGCGATTTTTCACTTTTCATCTTATTATGTACATAATACCATAAAAAAACATATTCACCAAGTTTTATTTTGATATGAAATCAAATAAAGGAGAAAATTGGGAATTATTAATTTTATTTCTTGAAACTTCCTGACTTATGTGACGTAGTTTAAGTCTTTGATGCATGCCGGGAGTGAAAATATCTCATTTAAGTCTTGTTCGTTAACCATCTAATAACGCGATTTAAAGCGCATCGACGACTTTTGGTGTAGCTATTAACCAACGAAAAATAAGTGATAGCCATGCAACTTTTAAAATTAGATCGTGTGGATATTTTAAAACGAATTTTAATAATAAAATTAATTCATACAATAGAACATTTTTATGATTTTTTTCTACAAATACTTTAAACAAAGATATGAAATTGACATGATCAATAGTGTAATAAAAATACACGTTTGTATTCTGACCTTTTTGCTTCATTCCAGCAAACATTTTCACTTGCTTGTACGGTGGAAATAATATGTGTATTGTTTTGTGACACCTAAAGAATGTTGAGTGCGTCGGTTAACTCAAGGTAATTAAAGGATTAGCATTATGTAACTATAATCCTTTGATCCTCATTCAGTGAAATCTAGGCGTCATGGTTTACTGGCTTGAAGGTGTGAACAACATTTCGTATGAATTGAAAACGGGAGTCAGTCAAAGTTTTAGACACAGAAATCAAGGACTTATAAAGACGTCCCTGCAGAAATGTAAAAAAAAAAAAATAATAATTAACGGGAATAATAAGGTCGCACAATAACTGAATAGCTGTTGTATATTTTTATATTTTGCATAAGCATGATAAGATCACTTTTAAATGAATTATGACTTTTGATTAATTCAGTAACGATAAAATACTTAATTATTTTAATTGAAGTATAAATTCATAAATAAAAATAGCCTTCTAATCACGAGTGTATGAACTAAAAATTGTACTATCTTAGATTAGGATCGGCCTTAAATATTTCAAACAGATCATTAACAATTGCAATTATATAATTTAGTCCATCCAACGTTATCTTTAATTACCTATTTAGGAATTAATGTTTTCATCAAAATATTTCAAATCTCACAACGCACGAATACTTCAGATATTTGATAAATTTTTTAAAAAATTGACAGAAAATTCAAGAATCTTTTTGGAATGGAATCCAAATTTACGAACATATATGCTTTTCAAGTGTGAAAAACATCATCAAAATTTATACATAATCGGGAATGTCCTTAACAAAATAGTCTTCGTCTCACACCGTAACTATATCGGACCCAACTATATATAATACTTTTGCTATTTGACCAACAATGTATAAAAAAAACCAGAACGAATTTAATGTCATCTTTCCCTATTGTTAAATGTTATAAATCTGTTTCAACTGGCAAGAATACCCATAAAGCGGACAAGCAGTTTGTTCTTTAAATTGCTGTCATTGAATATCAAGAAAGAAAATAAATCCCGAAATTGATTTGAAACTTTAATACTCTATAGTTTTCCTGGAAAATATTCACATCCCTTAGGGATTATTAGTGTACGTCCAGTTGCGTACATATAACATGCATGCCGGAACTATTGTGATGATGACGAATTTCTTCCTTTATTCGAGAACAATCTAATTGATATATATAAATGTCCATAACTTCGATGAGCCAAAGAAAGTTATATATCGACCAGTATTTAAATCTCTTCTTCTTCTTCTTTTGGTATACAATAGTCTTTCGACATTTGATGATTACATACTAGTCTACTAACAAAACTTTTACCCCAATTTACACAAAATGCATGTTTCTTTCTTATGTACAATGTATACATGTATATATTTGAATTTTCGCTATAGTTCCATTACTTTTTATCCTGCCGTATATACGAATGGTCGACAAGTGCGTACATTTTTTTTGGTATGGTCCGATCTGTCCTTCACCATTGACAAAAAATATGTATATAGATTTTTATTTCATCAAATCTGTAGTTTATTTTTAGGTATTATCTATATTTTTATAAATAATTTTCTTTACATCAGAAATGTTATTCACAAACAAGCGTACGAGGTTAGTAATGACTAGTATATAATATCACTTTCGGACACGCAAGATAGAGATGCATAATATACACCTAATAGTTCAAAATGGAAAGTTATAAGTTATCGGCCGTGTACACTGACCAATACCCTAAGAAGTGAAACGATGCATGAATTGGCAAGCTCGACAGGAAATCGCTTAATACCTGGACGTGTCACACCCCCTGCAATACCTTCGGGAGTAATACCTTTAGCCATGCAGGTATTCAGTGGAGCGAAGATCCTAATTTATTTGAATAAAGTTTATTACATAAAAGAATTATGAACTAATTAGATTTCCGAAAACAATTCAAGTTTCACGGAACACTTGTTTATGATTTGAATTTTTTACTTTTTAACCAATTCCAATATTATCATTATTGTTAAAAATAACAGATCATGGTTATTAAAGAAAAAAGATAAGAAAATTTTCCGTATCAACTTAGTTATAGTTAACTAGTCGGATAAAACAACCGTACGATCGACAAGATATCGACACGCAATTACGACTACATCGGGTTACTGTGGTTTTGGTCCTTAGACATATCTTGGGTGCAAATCGGAAAAGGTAACAAAATGGCCGACCGGAGAGAATTGATATTCTAAATTTAAAATCGATGGTGATCTCTTATCTAGCAGAATAAAGCTTTAATATTCATGAATTTGAACATTTTTATACAGAATGAACATAATATAAATTTTTGATTTTTTTGCGAAGTTTCCCTTTAAGATAAAAAAATTAACGACGTGTTTGTCTACAATTGTCTATCCTGTTACTGTAACCATAGCAACCATAGTAACAGGAAAGACAAATTTCTTCGTTTTTGATTGCTGTTGTGAAATAACTACTCCCTTTGGTGAAGTGATTATGTTTTTCTATTGTGAATTTGGTTTCCAACACGTTATTGCACTTTTTACAAGTATACTTTTGGTGTAATTAATCAAAATTCCTGGTGGTAACAGCATAGACATGAAAAAAAGTACACTCTTTTTTTTTCACTAAATGTCTTAAAATTTCTTTTCTCTACACTGTCGTTCAAGAAACGAGGCGTTTTAAATGTAAAGATTAATTTGCACATTTGAGATCAACACTGACTGCAGATTCAATATTCATAGGGAGAATAATTTAACGGCTGATTTAAGTAGCGGTAACAGGAAAGACATGATCAACCTCCTGTACGCTGATTCAATTTAGTTTGTAGATAATATGTTACATACAATGATAAAGAAGCTACGATTTTTCGTTAGAGTAATATTTAACGTTCTTAAAAAGTCCCTGTTGCAGATATCAAGGCGATCAGAAAATCGCAAAAAAATCAATTGAAATGTGTTTTTCTGACACTGTACGCAGACAAATACCCCCAAAATCGGTCTTAAATGCAGTTTAATCTTATCAAAATAGATGTAAGGTGTGTTTATTATTAATGTTCTGAATCACAAATCCGACAAGCTTTCATTTAAACCATTACAACTGAAATTTCCATTAGAAATAGAAAAATTAGCATGGGTGTACTGAAAATTCGACATTTTTTGAAAATGACCCATTTGTATATTATATCTATTTACTACATGCAATCTGTAACTGTTTTATATCTTTTAATCATGGTACATGTACATTGAACTATTATGTCTATACAATTGTGTTTATATTTTTTTTTTTTTACTTGTATTGTAAACATGTATATGAGGGCCTCAGGGTGAACTAACTGTGTTTACCCTCTTTAAATAAAGATTTTATTATTATTATTATTATTATTATTATTATTATTATTATTATTATAAAACTAAGGAGATATGTTATAATTGCCAATGTCAGAAACAACTATTCGCCAAAGTTCAAACAAGGTGCATGAAGAAGTTTCATCAACAGAAAGAAATGGTCTTCACTGAACATTGCAGAGAAATAGATACAATGAAAGAACAAAATGGAAATCAAGTTGCCAACATAGAATGTAGATTCAAAGAAAAACAACTGACTGTTTTTTAAGCCCATTTTTATCCATCTGTCCAATTTTCATTTCCAAAGTTCAGTTTGCTTCATTTAAATTATATAAAACTTGCACACAATGCTTAGAACCAAAGGTCACAGACAGAGTTCCAATGTGGTCAGAGAGTCATTGACTGTTCTCCAGTTATGTCCTTTAATTTATAACTTAGAAAATAATAAACCTGCAAGTGACCTAAGTGTGGCCCATCTTGTAAAAATAGGGTGATCGCAATATGCATGGATGTCCTTAAAATAAACTATTATCTGATTGTACATGTTAAACACGTTCTCAATATCCATGCTTTTTCGTTGATGGTTGACAAACAGGTGACAATTGTTAAACTTCAGCTTAAAAACACAAACTTTAATTACCTGCCATATTTTCACAACAGCACTGACCGATTGAAAAAAAAATTGACAATTATATGAAATTTATGCGAAAAAAATGATAAAATTGTGCACAGAAGACTTAAAGTTTATGATGTTTGTATATAATTATGCATTGGTTCAAGAATTGGAATAACATTACTTTTCACCGGTCACTCGTTTCATATGACTTCAATAATTTAACTGTAATAACTTTCTTAAACTAGATTTGTTTCAAACTTTGACAGAAGCTTGTGTATGATCATAAGATAGTATCCAGAAGTAAATTTGTTAAAAACATTTTATTTTCTTTCCATATTTTAATTATAAATTTAATGGACTATGTTTTTCTGCCAGAAAACAATACATTCACTCTGTTGTTAAATCTTTAAATTTTTAATTACTTTTAGTGGAAAATTCACATGAAGATAAAGTAAACATTATATTTTCATTTTAGCCCTGTCGTAGAGTTTTCCCACAGTGCAGTTTTTTGTAAAATCGCGTTAACGTGTGATATTCAGATTTTTTTCTTTTTCATTTTCAAACACAGGAACGCTTATAAAAAATTCCCGGATGACGATATCATAAAAAAAATTGGTATCAGATGAAAGAGTGATGTGTTATCTTTTATTTGACATCAAACTTTTATTTCATATAAACATATATATTGAGTGAATTGGACGATTTTCAAATGTATGTAACATTTTTTTCAATCTTACCGTCTGTCAAAGTATAATACATTTCTTATATATATCACCAAAAGTAAATTTTCACATCAAAATTCAAAAAGCGGAAGAAAACCAAGTACTTAAGAGATTTTGATTGATGAAAGTTTGATAGAACATACAAATCAACTTTTACAAGCATTTTTATAAAACTCATCACATAGCAGTATTTACTACTCAATTTTCAACTAAATAAGGCATGTAACATTCCCCTTGCCTATTTTCCCCTGTCATATGAAATGCAATGAATTTAATATGCCTTAAGTTTTATAAAAAAAAAGAATATATATTTGTATCATTTTTTGTGACTATTATGTGCTTGAATAAGTACAGATGCTAAGGTTCAATAACTTTTGAGGTGCTTTTATTCTTGTTTTTCGAAAAGACTAATTTTAAACCAAATTGAAACAACTCCGAAAAATTTCCGGTCAGTGCTTATTCCATTTAATAAGAACGAGTAAAGTAGCTTAGATCGTGTTATTAAGCCTTTACAGTCAAAGAAGAAAACATTTTCATACATTTGAATTGGTGAAAAAAATATGCGTGTAACGATGAATCAACTTTCATTAAAACACGCTTCATGACCTTACCATGATTACCATGACTTGTAAAAAATGTCTATTCTGGAGGCAAAAGTCATACAAGCTAAGCAATTAAGGCAAATCTTCATAAATAACTTCCAAGGACATCAACATTCAGCATGCATTGTAAACTACTTGATGAAATTCAAAATAATTTGCTTCTGATGCTTCAAATTAATCGGGACATGATGTTGCTTTTCAAATACTAATAGAAAGTCTACATGATGAGATACTGCATTTTGCGAAAAAAACAAACTTGGAAAGGCGTTTACGATCGTTCGAAATTTCAAATTATTTCTATCTTTACAATGTATTCCAAACTCTCTGATAAATATTTTGTCTGGTTAGTAGATAACAATTATTTTCAAATTGATAATGATTACACTGTACTCTCATTTAATACTGAACGGACATGTATACTTTAGCTGAGGGTGTGATATTCCTTTATAAACTATGTTAAAACATATAAACATGTTCTCAATGTGCTATTGTTCTAATACTGTTTTATTCATTAATTTAAAAACAAACTTGATATACTATAGTGTCATGAACATGGAGACTAATTTTTATAGCTCTAACATCCTTTTCAGTTTAAATAATCAGTCAATAATTTTCATCATTTTTTTTTCATAACATCATGGACCGGGTGTTAACTTTAAAGTTCTTATTTCTCCTCTGTTCTTTATGGCATTTTAACAAAACTTTCCCAAAAATATCTTTATAGGTGGTTAAATATTATTGCATAGCTAAATCTTAATTATGAATATTTTTTATCGATAATTTCCGTAGATAAATATATTTGTTTCATTTTCTTACATGTTGCAAGCGAGGGTAGGTATCGCTAATATCTGATAATCAGACATAAATGTGACTAGAATGTATTTGTGGAGTATTACTAGCGCATGCTTCCTTCGAAAAAAAATCCCATTTAACATGAGACGACCGAGAAATTTTCCAAAATGTCTAAAATTTTCGATTTTTAAAATCCCCCCTTTTGACCGTTGACCGCAGTTTTCAAAAATCTGCACCCCTTTGACACTCTACGACATGCCTTTATCAAAGTGAATTATATTTATCTACAAAATAAGACCAAAATTAGCGTGAGGTTTTTCGGTCCATTAAATTTTAAATTTGCCTAATTTGTCACCGTACTATTTCTTAAAAGCTAATATCTAGAAGGAAATTTTAAAAAAAAATTGTACCTGTTAATCTGTCTTTTACTTATAAAAGGACTAATTAGTTTTTCTTCAAGTTAACATTACATAACTACAGTCTGAAGTTAAAGTTTTTAAAACATAAATAAGATTAATTAACTATCCTGGATTTTCACCATAATTAGACAAAATCTTCTTACAATCAAAAGTATCAAGAGGAATATTTTTATTGATTTTTTTCCTCATTTTTGTTGAGCCTGCCATTAACAGCGAAAGTAGACGATACACTGTGTTCCGTGGAACCCTTACAATTTTTTACCAACAAAGAATCTGCTGCAAAGTAATCTAGACACTTCATTATAAAACAGAGGAGATATGTTATAATTTCCAATGTCAGAAACAACTATTCGCTAAGTCAAACAAGGTGGATGTAAGCAATTGCAGCAACTGTACAGCTTTCAAAAATGTGAAAACCCACACTGTACTTATTACCGGTATAGTCAGCTTTTCTTTCAAAAATATGCAAATCTACTATAGTTTTTTCCTGACCACATTCTTTCATATTGTTTTAGTACTCGTATACTCATTTGCATGTTATATCTTGAGACATTTTTCTTCACATTTCCATTCACTTTAGTCCCGTTGAAATATCCCCTACGGTATACTAGAAAAAACCAATTAAAAAAATAAATGTGTTATTTCTATTAGTCAAATAGTCTTTCGTCTGAAATTGTTAACCAATATTCAATGAATTCAATATTTCTAAATAAGAACAAAATCAAAGTGACATGGAGTGAACCCTACGCAACTGATTAGAGACATTTTTAACGGTGTTTGTACACTGATCAACACTTTCATTAATTAATAATTTTAAAACTCATCACAAGCCGTAAAATCTTTCCTTTGTTTGTTTATCAAGATTTCTATTTAAAGTGATTGGTATGAGATGTACATTTAAATCAATCAAATTACACTGTATTTGAAAGTTAACAATAATAATATATTTAGTTTACAATTAAAGACAGGCAAAAGTACGAGAGCGAAGTCAAACACAAAAAGTCGAAATTATTATAAACTGACAATATCATGGTTTAAAAAAAAGAAAATTAGACAAACGATAGTGCAAAAAAACAAAAAACACAGAAAAGTAAGACTAAGCATTATGAAAAGGCACAAGTAATTTGAAGTCCCATTTTTGTTGTTGACAAATTAATCGACAATTCATATTATAAAAAGTGCCAACTCCTCAGGAACAGGTGATACATATATTTCTACTTTGCATTGGCGGATGTGCGGGGGGAGGGGGGGGGGGGGTCCGTAACCCCCCTTTTTTTGGCCAATCAATGCATTTGAATTGGGACATATAGTTGGAACCCCCCCCCCTTTTTAAAATGGCTGGATCTGCCCCTGATGTGTATGACTTTATATGCAAATATTTGTTCAATTTTATTGGAATTGGATATATGAACAGTTACACAAACAATAATTGCTATTATTATAGGTTATTTGTAGAAACGGCGGTTGTTAATTCATTTTCTTAAGTTGCACCTATTCACAAAAAGAATAGTGTAATAGAAAAGGGAAATTATAGACCGGTAAGTGTATTACCTGCTATTTCTAAAATTTTTGAAAATGCCATAAAAGTACAATTAGTACAGTACTTTGGTACTTCAGTACATTTTTGGCAGTTTTTAGATCAGGTTTTGGATGTCAGTCAACTTTATTAAGAGTGATTGAAGATTGGAAATTAGCCTTAGATCAAAATAAATTTGTATAATGACTTGTATATATTGGACGATGTCCGTAGTTTTTCAGAACACCAGATGTTATTCGGAATACATCTGTTCTTTCCATTGCCACCTTGCATATACATGCACAATAGCTTATTAATTGACCTGTAAGCATTAGCAACTTAAAGTTGTTATAGAGATATGTTACATAGGATGCATAATTTATTATGATGCAAACTACTTTAATTATCATCTGAAGACTTCCTTGCACGCAATTACAAGCTGCTAATATTTACTTTCAATGTAAGCATAGTTATTTTAATTAGAGTCAAACGTGAAACCCAGCTGTGTTTAGATATGAGATAAGATTTCATGTAAGCAATATGATTCATATTTGAAACGATTGTTAACTAACTGAAATCTATAAAAGAAGTATGACTAGCATTTCATTTAAGATTATGAGTCTAGGGAATATGTACATGATGTACAAAGCAGGCTATTTTTTATACTGAAATTAAAAGGAAGTCTTTCTTGCACTTTCTGGAAATTTTACGTCTAGGACAGACCAAGGACGTGAATACATAATCTAAAATACGTGCCTCAAATAGGTTTAAAAACGAGGATTTTTAAAAAAAAATATCTTTTATTGAAAATAACGTTAAAAATAAATTAATTATAAAAGTATATTTCCGTTTGTATTTTCATTTAAATTGCAAATTGAAAGTTATTTTCTTTTTTAAAATATTGCAACATTATTTACTTTTGATTAAAACAAGGAGGTCACATAACCTCTGGATCTTTCCCGTTTTTGTCATGAAAATGTGACTGATAAGTAGATATTCAATATGAAGGAAAAAAAACTAACACTGAAATCTAAATCTTAAATATGTTTAAAAAAAAAATACATTTGACCATGCAGATGTAAGAAATAATACTTCAAGCAATGAAACAACAAATCAAATGTGCTGCTTTAATTACGGCTGATAACCTTAAAATTAATCATGCATGCAATTTTAGCAGACGTAACTTGGTCAGCAATAAGATATCAAGTATGAAAAAAGAAGATGTGGTATGATGTCAATGAGACAACTATCCACAATTAGAAACCAAAATAACACAAAAATAACAAACAATGGGTCACCGTACAGTCGTCAACAATGAGCAAAGCACATACCGCATAGTCATGAAAAAATTTAATTAAATTGTGTTAAATACAACTAAAACCAGCAAATAAAAATAACTAGAGAATATGTTATTTTTTACAATTTAAATTAATACAACATGATTATTTATTGCAAAAGCCATTTCAGAATCTAAAGCATTTATTGTATTTTATAAGAGTACACCAAAATATTGTAATTTGCTGACACATTATAAATTAAAGTAAGTCAATCAAAGAAGTGACATCATATTATTTTGTGTGTTTAAACAATGAACATCCCCATTATACCTCTGAATCTGACAGGTGAATTGACACACTCTTTATCAATGAATGAATTAAAAGAAGAATGTGTCTCAGGAGACAAATGTCCCAACTCAAGGTTTGTTATTTTCTTAGTTATAAAAGGACATAACTGGAGAACAGTCAATGACTCTCTGACCACATTGGAACTCTGTCTGTGAACTTTGGTTCTAAGCATTGTGTGCAAGTTTTATATAATTTGGATGAAGCAAACTGAACTTTTAAAATGAAAATGGGACAAATGGATAAAAGGACAGATGGAAAGACGGAAGGATGGTCCTGCGTAACACTTTATTCCGCCCTTGCCTACAGCAGGGGCTTAAAAAAACAGTCAGTTAAAATCAGATCTTATAACAACAAGAAGAAATTTGGTACCTTTGAGTCTTTATCTTGTTTTTCTTTGAATCTACATTCTATGTAGGCAACTTGATTTGTACTTTGTTCTTTCATTGTATCTATTTCTCTGCAATGTTCAGTAAGGACCATTTCTTTCTGTTGATGGAACTCATTCATGTACTGAACTTTCTCTTGTTTTAATGACATCTTCAATTCAACTTTCTGTTTGAAAAGAAAATACAGTTTAGAATATTTATTTAGATATGAAAGTATGTGATCAGGAGAAAGCTATGGTGGATTTACATATTTTTGACATAAAAGCCAACTATAATACGGTGTGGGTTTTCACATTTTTGAAAGCTGTACAGTTGCTGCAATTGCTTACATCCACCTTGTTTGACTTAGCGAATAGTTGTTTCTGACATTGGCAATTATAACATATCTCCTCTGTTTTATAATGAAGTGTCTAGATTACTTTGCAGTAGATTCTATGTCGTAAAAAAATTGTAAGGGTTCCACAGAACCCAGTGTATGGCCTACTTTTGCTGTTAATCGCAGGTTCAACAAAAATGAGGAAAAAATCAATAAAAACATATTTCTCTGGATACTTTTGATTGTAAGAAGATTCTGTCTAATTATGGTAAAAATCCATGATAGTTTATTAATCTTAAATTATTTATGTTTTAAAAACTTTCACTTCAGACTGTTATAAGGAAATGTTAACTTGAAGAAAAACTAACTAGTCCATTTATAAGTAAAAGACAGATTAACAGGTACAAAAATCTTAAAAATTTATTTCTAGATATTAGCTTTTGATCATAAACAAGTTTATATCATAGTTTGGTACAAATCCAGGATAGTTTAAGAAAGTAATTAAAAATTTAAAAAGTTAACCACAGAGTTAATGTATTGTTTTCTGGCAGAAAAACAGTCATTTATAATTAAAATATGGAACAAGTTGCATTTTTAGAAAAAAAAAGTCAATACATATGAACCTTAGAACTTTTTTTATGCAAATCTATCTTATTTCAACTGAATTGTAAATTATACCTCAGTGTTTTCATTATCATCTGTGTGGAGGATAATATTTTCTTTTTATTGTAAATCAGGACAATTTGGGTATGGTGAGAGTGGTGTTAAATATAAAGTGAGGAGATAATTAATGTTTTTATTTCCATATTAATTTTTACCTACGTGAAAGGTCAAAATACTACCAATGGATGACACTTCTAGGGTTCTTATTGGTATAGGTAATATTTCACCTAAGTCCAACAGCCATTTTATTTACTTTTCTGTGAAAAAAAAAACATATTAGATATAGATATAGGAAGATGTGGTATATGAGTGCCAATGAGACAACTCTCCATCCAAGTAATCATTTATAAAAGTAAACCATTATAGGTCAAGGTACGGCATTTAACACAGAGCCTTGGCTCACACCGAACAGCAAGCTATAAAGGGCCCAAAAAATACTAGTATAAAACCATTCTAATGGGAAAACTAACGGTCTATATAAAAACGAGAAACGAGAAACACGTATGAACTACATAAACAGACGACAACTACTGTACATCAGATTCCTGACTAAGGACAGGTGCAAACATTTGTAGCGGGATTAAACATTAAAGTACGATTATTTTGCTGCATAGAATATGGAATGTTTATTCCTACCAATAAGACAAAAGCAACTTACTTATCCATTGTTTGTGCATGCCGTAAAACCCTGTTCCACATAAGAAATGGGTTTGGATCCAGAAAATACATTTAATTTGCTGCATATACATGTATACTTAATATACCTGTCCGAAATCAGGAGCCTGTTTTTTTTGTTTGCTTATTATCGTTGTTTGGCATAAAAATTGCCATTAATTTGATTCATGTATGTGCATATATAGTGGTGAAAATATACCACCCATGGGCGCTCTTATAACTTGTTTGTATAACTGTACATTAAACCCAAATTCATTGTTTCTTAGAAATAATTTAACAAATGCAGTTAACCTTTTTTGTTGGGAATCTTTAAAGGATATTCTTGTGCATCAATTAATTCTACTGCATTGATAATCGTTTCTTTTAAATCAACCATGATCATATTTGTGTACATTTACGTTACATCATAGGCAATAAGAAAGCACTCCCTTTTTATCTTGTGTGTAACTCTGTTTTATTAATGAAATCTGTTGTATCTAGAATTCAATTCTAAAGTTATGCCTCTTCAATAATGGTTTTATATTAGGTCAAATAATTACTCAATCTCAATCCATCTCGTGGGAGAGTAACACCTATTGATGATCGGTCAAAAGGAACATTATTAGTTACATAGTGTGCTAGTGACCTAATACGGTATATATGGGGTCAGTAAATTCCATATGGGGTGAGAGCGAAGCTAGCACACTATGTAACGAATTTATCTTACCAACTATCTTAACGTGTAAAATTTAGACTAGTCATGAGTGACCTATCACAATGAGCAAGTCTTCAATACAGTTAGCATTAACATGATTAGGAAACTACTTCCTTTGATCCTACAAAAACAGATGCCAACACTGACAATTTGTTAGATTTAAATGTGTTTTATGAATTTATTTCACTTTATCATCACTTTCTTCGTCTGTTGAAACTTTTTAAGATTTTTTCTCAGTACTGTTTTGTTTTTCTAAAGGGACGTAGCACCACTACTAACCGTGTATGAAATGAGCCCCGCCTCCTTATTACCTTATATTGAATAAAAAGGGACGTAACTCCTCTACAAACCGTGTATGAAATAAGCCCCACCTCCCAACTAACCTAATATTAAATATACATGGTTTCCACGAGGAGGCTTGCACAAAATAAGATGACGTCAGCACAAACATAGATGATTTGAACACCAACAGATGATGTCAGCATAACAAAAGTGCACACACTGAAATGTCTCGCTTTCTTTAATAATTTATCATTGATATTATGTTGATAGTCCTATAAAACATAAAGCTTTATTACAACTGTCAAATAAATTTAAACATTAACCAAGAAAATTGAACACTGACCAATGAACGATGAAAATGAGGTCAAGGTCAGATGAACAATGCCAGGCAGATATGAAGAACTAACAATTCTTAGAATTCCATACAACAAATAAAGTTGACCTATTGCTTATGGTTTAAGAAAAAGAGACCAAAACAAAATCAAAGTGCTGGAGAGCACCTCTGGAAAGTTTGCAACTATATATGTGTATTATTTCAAATAGGTCATGTAGGTTATAGATGTGTATTATTTCAAATATGTATTTAATCACAGTTTTGATTTTTCAAACTAAACTATTGTCTTGCCAGCAATTTCCAAAATTCACTTTTTAGGCCCCATTTATGGACATTATGTTTTCTGGTCTGTGCGTCCGTTCGTCTGTCCATCCATTCATCTGTCTGTCCCATTCAGGTTAAAGTTTCTTGGTCGAGGTAGTTTTTGATGAAGTTGAAGTCCAATCAATTTAAAACTTAGTACACACTAGAACACACCCGTGATATCTTGGGTCTGTGACTGAATTAAAGTATATAACTATGCATAAGCCTTATTTTAGTATTAGGATTGTCATCTGATAAAGTCATGCAGTATATAAGATGCACAGTTTTCTCTGCTTTCAAAATCTTTCTGTTTGAATCCGTCAACCTGGATCTTATCAATTATTGGTAATATTAATTACTGCTGACAAAATGGACCATTTTAGTATTACAGATGTTCCCTATGATTTAATCTTTCTAAATTAAATGTCAAATTACAGTTTTTACTCCATTTTCACGGTCCACTAAACATAGAAAATGATAATGCAGATGGGGCATGCGTGTACTATGGACACATTCTTGTTTATACTTCTAAATCTTAAGACCGTTTTAATTTCACCTGATAAATGTATAACCGAAGAAAGCTACAAGTCAAACTTATATATAAGGGTATATATACTTGATAGGGTATACTGAAAATTTTACCCCTTTACACCTAGAATGGTAAAAGTGACGCCAACAAAATGCAAGCTTGACTTGTGTTTTGTGGTTATAAGCATTGTGTATAAGTTTCATAAAATTTGGTTCAGGCAAACTAAAGAAAGAAAACAGAAATTAAGTTTGGGATGTATGGATGTACGTACAATGAAGGGACGTACATACTTATAGAAAAAAACAAGGATACAACTCATTATGGTGGGGGCATAACAATAGTAGTATGACCTCAGGAATAAAAAGTTTATATACACTAGATTCATACAATGTTGATCTGAGGTGCTTATAACCCTACAACACGTTTTAGTTTCTGCTGTGTAATCACCATTGAGGCAAATGTTATTTGATTTTTTTGTTTTGAGCCATTTATTTGATATACTAGTAATCATTACATCAGTCTTAGGACGACATATTGTTAATTATACATGTAGGTCAATCTTAAAGAATTTTACTGCCCCAGGAATAAAGTGTGAGGATAAAAAGTTCTGGATCCGCAACTGCATTGTTAAGCACTAAGAAAGTCAGTTTGCTAGTACAATGTACATGGCCCATGACAAATGTTATTAAATCATTTTTTACAGCACTTGTCTTTAGCTTGATCTCGGTCTTGATACACATGAACTATAATATTCTAAGAAGTAGATGATGACTCGGTTGCTTTTAAATTATACTGATGCTATGATACTTATTGTCATTAAAACGTTTTTTCTGATGTCTGTTGTCAGTTTGATGCACTTGATCATGCTGAACAAGTGAAGGTCCTCATATCCACATTGGAATGTGAAACAGTTAGTATTCAAATAACAGAAGTTTTCAAATGATGTTTGCTGGGAACAGCAGATCTAACATAATAATATATATGTTCCTGATGTTTGGCATCAAAACTTTCAGATCGATGTCAGTTTTGACAAAAACAATGCACTTTTCTATTAAAGCCGGTATTTACCTTATTTACATGTTCTTGGCGTGAGACATAATGATAAGCCATATAATTATCGATTATTTTATATTCTATCACCTGTGTATTGTTAAATAAATCAAACCATTATCACTTGTCAATTATCCGACAACTTGGTCAAATATCAACTTGTTCTCGCATACTCTTTCGATATTCTCGGGCTTTTACTTATTCAATAATAAACAGTTGTAAATATCGTACATAGTAAAAAATAGTGTGGGAAAATGTTCATTCATGTAATATTCATGAATGAAACGCTGTCTCGCGTAGATTTCTTTTGATTTTCTTCAGTCAATGGCCGATCCGCAAAGTAGTTTTGTGATACTTATTTGCAAACTGAAGTTAAATTCATCTGAATTGTCGGTAAACATTTATTCCTTTTTTATTCAAGCTGTAATCTTTTCAAAAGAGTAGCAACTCAAAATATCCAAGAACCAGAATTCGAACACTAGTACTACATTATCTTGGAGCAGAACATTGCGATAGTCTGTCTCACTGGAAGTTGAGGCCGACGCCTATGGAAAGTAGCTATAGCAAGCTATAGCAAACTTTCCAAAAATAGTTAAAATTAACACAAATATATATTTTTACATATCTTTCAATTCAATAGCCTAAACTTTAGTTCCAAAAGAAATATTTTCATTTTGATTTCAACCTCCATTTTTTTATTATATGATTTATCAGTTATCTTCCATTGAATTAAAATTTCCCCTTGAAGGTAAAATCTTATCTCAGAATTTTCATTTCCTGATATAAAATTAATTTTATTCATGTACAATGGTTATACAAAACTAAAAAATATCAAACCAGAAAACAGTGGGATAAAAACCAGCTTAAATTGGATGATTCACTTCTGCTATGCCCATATGAGAAAGCCAACCTTCTATCTTAAATTCTTGCTAGATTAATTTTGATAGACATATCCAATTGAATTGAAGTTCCAGGCCTTTGGCTCAGCTGAACCAAAATTGTGAATGGGAAGAGGGTATGTTATATCTCACACTATCAGTTTTATACCTTTCACATGAAAGATCCTAGAATATAATATAGTGACTAGTCTAGAGGACAGCTGACCTCAGGTCTTCTGCTTATCCCATTGCAGAAAACCGGGGTGGTGATGAATAGATTGATGTCCAGGATACTGATGGTGTGAGGTAGGTTATATCTCACACTATCAGTCTAATGCCTTCCATAAGGAGGATCCTTGACAATCGTCTAGTCAAGAGGACAGACATGAAAGGTTGATGTCTAGGATACTGATGGTGTGAGGTAGATTATATCTCACACTATCAGTCTTATGCCTTCCATAAGGAGGATCCTTGACAATCGTCTAGTCAAGAGGACAGACATGGAAGATTGATGTCTAGGATACTGATGGTGTGAGGATGGTTATATCTCACACTATCAGTCTAATACCTTTCATAAGGAGGATCCTTGGCAATCTTCTTGTCAAGAGGACAGACATGGAAGATTGATGTCTAGGATACTGATGGTGTGAGGTAGGTTATATCTCACACTATCAGTCTAATGCCTTCCATATGGAGAATCCTTGACAATCTTCTACTCAAGAGGACAGACATGGAAGATTTATGTCCAGGATACTGATGGTGTGAGGTAGGTTATATCTCACACTATCAGTCTTATGCCTTCCATTGGAAGAATCCTAGACAAACTTCTAGTCAAGAGGACAGACATGGAAGATTGATGTCTAGGATACTGATGGTGTGAGGATGGTTATATCTCACACTATCAGTCTAATGCCTTCCATAAGGAGGATCCTTGACAATCTTCTAGTCAAGAGGGCAGAATGGAAGATTGATATCGAGGACAATGATGGTGTGAGGTAGGTTATATCTCACACTATCAGTCTATTGCCTTTCATAAGGAGGATTCTTGACAATCTTCTTGTCAAGAGGACAGACATGGAAGATTGATGTCTAGGATACTGATGGTGTGAGGTAGGTTATATCTCACACTATCAGTCTAATGCCTTCCATAAGGAGGATCCTTGACAATCGTCTAGTCAAGAGGACAGACATGAAAGGTTGATGTCTAGGATACTGATGGTGTGAGGTAGGTTATATCTCACACTATCAGTCTAATGCCTTCCATAAGGAGGATCCTTGACAACCTTCTAGTCAAGAGGGCAGACATGGAAGATTGATGTCTAGGATACTGATGGTGTAAGGATGGTTATATCTCATACTATCAGTCTTATGCCTTCCATATGAAGGATCCTAGACAATCTTCAAGTCAAGAGGACAGACATGGAAGATTGATGTCCAGGATACTGATGGTGTGAGGTAGATTATATCTCACACTATCAGTCTAATGCCTTCCATAAGGAGGATCCTTGGCAATCGTCTAGTCAAGAGGACAGACATGGAAGATTGATGTCTAGGACACTGATGGTGTGAGGATGGTTATATCTCACACTATCAGTCTAATGCCTTCCATAAGGAGGATTCTTGACAATCTTCTTGTCAAGAGGACAGACATGGAAGATTGATGTCTAGGATACTGATAGTGTGAGGTAGGTTATATCTCACACTATCAGTCTAATGCCTTCCATAAGGAGGATCCTCGACAATCTTCTAGTTAAGAGGACAGACATAGAAGATTGATGTCTAGGATACTGATGGTGTGAGGTAGGTTATATCTCACACTATCAGTCTAATGCCTTCCATATGGAGGATCCTTGACAATTTTCTGGTCACGAGGACAGACATGGAAGATTGATGTCTAGGACACTGATGGTGTGAGGTAGGTTATATCTCACACTATCAGTCTAATGCCTTCCATAAGGAGGATCCTTGACAATCGTCTAGTCAAGAGGACAGACATGGAAGATTGATGTCTAGGATACTGATGGTGTGAGGTAGGTTATATCTCACACTATCAGTCTAATGCCTTCCATAAGGAGGATCCTTGACAATCGTCTAGTCAAGAGGACAGACATAGAAGATTGATGTCTAGGATACTGATGGTGTGAGGTAGGTTATATCTCACACTATCAGTCTAATGCCTTCCATAAGGAGGATCCTCGACAACCTTCTAGTTAAGAGGACAGACATAGAAGATTGATGTCTAGGATACTGATGGTGTGAGGTAGGTTATATCTCACACTATCAGTCGAATGCCTTCCATAAGGAGGATCCTTGCCAACCTTCTAGTTAAGAGGACAGATATAGAAGATTGATGTCTAGGATACTGATGGTGTGAGGTAGGTTATATCTCACACTATCAGTCTAATGCCTTCCATATGGAGGATCCTAGACAACCTTCTACTCAAGAGGACAGACATGGAAGATTGATGTCTAGGATACTGATTGTGTGTGGTAGGTTATATCTCACACTATCAGTCTATTGCCTTCCATATGGAGGATCCTAGACAACCTTCTAGTCAAGAGGACAGACATGAAAGATTGGTGTCCAGGATACTGATGGTGTGAGGTAGGTTCTATCTCACACTATCAGTCTAATGCCTTCCATATGGAGGATCCTAGACAATCTTCTACTCAAGAGGACAGACATGGACAATTAATGTCCAGGATACTGATGGTGTGAGGTAGGTTATATCTCACACTATCAGTCTATTGCCTTCCATATGGAGGATCCTAGACAAACCTCTACTCAAGAGGACAGACATGGGAGATTAATGTCCAGGATACTGATGGTGTGAGGTAGGTTATATCGCACACTATCAGTCTAATGCCTTCCATAAGGAGGATCCTTGACAATCGTCTAGTCAAGAGGACAGACATAAAAGATTGATGTGTAGGACACTGATGGTGTGTGGTAGATTATATCTCACACTATCAGTCTAATGCCTTCCATAAGAAGGATCCTTGACAACCTTCTAGTTAAGAGGACAGACATAGAAGATTGATGTCCAGGATACTGATGGTGTGAGGTAGGTTATATCTCACACTATCAGTCTATTGCCTTCCATATGGAGGATCCTAGACAACCTTCTATTCAAGAGGACAGACATAGAAGATTGATGTCCAGGATACTGATGGTGTGAGGTAGGTTATATCTCACACTATCAGTCTTATGCCTTCCATAAGGAGGATCCTTGACAATCGTCTAGTCAAGAGGACAGACATGGAAGATTGATGTCTAGGATACTGATGGTGTGTGGTAGATTATATCTCACACTATCAGTCTTATGCCTTCCATAAGGAGGATCCTTGACAATCGTATAGTCAAGAGGACAGACATGATAGATTGATGTCCAGGATACTGATGGTGTGAGGTAGGTTATATCTCACACTATCAGTCTGATGCCTTCCATATGGAGGATCCTAGACAACCTTCTACTCAAGAGGACAGACATGGAAGATTGATGTCTAGGATACTGATGGTGTGAGGTAGGTTATATCTCACACTATCAGTCTAATGCCTTCCATATGGAGGATCCTTGACAACCTTCTAGTTAAGAGGACAGACATGGAAGATTGATGTCTAGGATACTGATGGTGTGAGGTAGGTTATATCTCACACTATCAGTCTAATGCCTTCCATAAGGAGGATCCTTGACAATCTTCTAGTTAAGAGGACAGACATGGAAGATTGATGTCTAGGATACTGATGGTGTGAGGTAGGTTATATCTCACACTATCAGTCTAATGCCTTCCATAAGGAGGATCCTTGACAATCGTCTAGTCAAGAAGACAGACATGGGAGATTGATGTCTAGGATACTGATGGTGTGAGGTAGGTTATATCTCACACTATCAGTCTAATGCCTTCCATAAGGAGGATCCTCGACAACCTTCTAGTCTAGAGGAGAGACATGGAAGATTGATGTCTAGGATACTGATGGTGTGTGGTAGGTTATATCTCACACTATCAGTCCTAATGCCTTCCAAAAGAAGGATCCCAGACAATCTTCTAGTCAAGAGAATAGCTGATCCCAAAAGTCGTCAGCGTTATTCAATGGTAAAACAAACCAAAGTGGTGAAGGGGAAAAAGCAAATTAGCTAAGAATCTGCAATCAAATTGCAGCAGGTAGGTTAGCCTGTATTCCTTAACAATGGTTAGAACTTAAGTTCCATTGGATCTGTCTATAAAAATAGGATCTGCTTATATAGAAGTCTTTTGTTAAAATGGTAGGTTCAAAACTCATATGGCCATAGTAAAATTAAATTCTCCAATCTTAAGGATGTTTGCTCCTCTACTTTTTGAATTTCTGCCAGATTTTCGGAATCCTCTGGTTTTATCCATGTATTAACATTAAACAAATTTGCCCACTAACCCCTACTTTTCTTTTCATATTTTTATTACATATTATTTAAAAAGCCATATTTCAAAATCTTATGAAATCCTTGTAATTTTTTCAACAAAAAAGGTGTCAATGTTAAGTGAAAGAAAAATCTAGAGAGAATTATTTCCCGCCAAATTTTCAACGGCTAATATCTAGAAAACAAGCACACGGACCCTCTATTTTTTTCTGCTTTTATATTTTTTTTATTTATATACTTTTAATTTATAACAGTCTTTTAACCAGGTGCTCCGCAGGGCGCAGCTTTATACGACCGCAGAGGTCGAACCCTGAACAGTTGGGGCAAGTATGGACAAAACATTCAAGCGTGATACAGCTCTGAATTTGGATTGTGATCAAATTTTTGACATTACATGGTTTTTTTTTACACAAAACAAATGTCAAGATTTTACAAATCAATTAAAGATTTCTTCTTCAAACTTTTTAAATCTAAAATTAAATAGTTGACACAGCATAGGTTTCTGACACAGAATGAATGTGGTCTAATGAACTTAAAAGTTTTTTTTTGCCTTTGAGCAATTCACTATGCTGTTGAATATTAATCCTCTCAAACAAATGTTTGAAGAAATTTTCTTTTTATTTATGAAATCTGAAATGAGAAAAATTTAAACCCCCCCCCCTTTTTTTTCACATCCCCGTTTCCCTTTCTCCAAAACTGATATCAATTCAAATTTCTAATGGAGTTTGCAACAATAACTACTCTTTTAAATACATCATAAAATATTAAAATGTAAAATAAAGTGCTTGTTATCACTGAATGGTAAAGATTGGTTGGTAGTAAAAGTGAATATACATTGTTTATTGTATAAAACAATAAAAAAAACTTCATCAGCAACATTTTATATTGGCAAATTTCCAATGAAGTTATTTACATAAAGTTATTGGCAAATAAAAATAGAAAATGACATCATAGTCATGTCTGGCAAATGTCCAACATACATTATCTAAAAACATTTTAGATAAGATAAGGAAAAAAAGCTTCATCAGCAACATTTTATATTGGCAAATTTCCAATGAAGTTATTTACATAAAGTTATTGGCAAATAAAAATAGAAAATGACATCATAGTCATGTCTGGCAAATTTCCAACATATATTATCAACTACTATTCTATACAAAGAAAGATAACTCCAATTGAAAATTAATTGCTATTGCACAATATTGTGCAATTAGATATTTCTTGCTATTGTGCAATACTGTGCAATTGAAAATTTCTTGCTATTGCACAATACTTGATATGGAATCCTGATTTGGACCAACTTGAAAACTGGGCCCATAATCAAAAATCAAAGTACATATTTAGATAATTTAATTTTTGTTAAAATCAAACTTAGTTTAATTTTGGACCCTTTGGACCTGAATGTAGACCAATTTGAAAACTGGACCAAAAATTAAGAATCTACATACACAGTTAGATTTGGCATATCAAAGAACCCATTTATTCAATTTTTGATGAAATCAAACAAAGTTGAATTTTGGACCCCCATTTGGACCAACTTGAAAACTAGGCCAATAATTAAAAATCTAAGTACATTTTTAAATTCAGCATATCAAAGAACCCCAAGGATTCAATTTTTGTTAAAATCAAACTAAGTTTAATTTTGGACCCTTTGGACCTTAATGTAGACCAATTTGAAAACGGGACCAAAAATTAAGAATCTACATACATAGTTAGATTCGGCATATCAAAGAACCCCAATTATTCAATTTTTGATGAAATCACACAAAGTTCAATTTTGGACCCTTTGGGCCCCTTATTCCTAAACTGTTAGGACCCAAACTCCCAAAATCAAACCCAACCTTCCTTTTATGGTCATAAACCTTGTATTTAAATTTCATAGATTTCTATTTACTTATACTAAAGTTATGGTGCAAAAACCAAAAATAATGCTTATTTGGGCCCCTTTTTGGCCCCTAATTCATAAACTGTTGTGACCTCAACTCCAAAAATCAATCCCAACCTTCCTTTTGTGGTCATAAACCGTGTGTTAAAATTTCATTGATTTCTATTTACTTATACTAAAGTTATTGTGCGAAAACCAAGAATAATGCTTATTTGGGCCCTTTTTTGGCCCTTAATTCCTAAACTGTTGGAACCAAAACTCCCAAAATCAATCCCAACCTTCCTTTTGTGCTCATAAACCTTGTGTCAAAATTTCATAGATTTCTATTCACTTAAACTAAAGTTATAGTGCGAAAACCAAGAAAATGCATATTTGGGCCCTTTTTGGCCCCTAATTCCTAATATGTTGGGACCAAAACTCCCAAAATCAATCCCAACCTTCCTTTTGTGGTCATAAACCTTGTGTTAAAATTTCATTGATTTCTGTTCACTTTTACTAAAGTTAGAGTGCGAAAACTAAAAGTATTCGGACGACGACGACGACGACGACGACGACGACGACGCCAACGCCAACGTGATAGCAATATACGACGAAAAATTTTTCAAATTTTGCGGTCGTATAAAAAGCTTGTTATTTTTAAACAGAGTAGCGAACATCCTTAACAAGTTTATATCCCCGCTGTTTTCTAGATCAGTACTATCCAATGTCTTTTGCACAGCTGAATACTTACCATCATAAAGCACAGGTCAAACCCGCCTTTCCTTCTTCTCACTTTTGCTATAATGTTGTGTTTTGAAAAAGTGTAGTAAAAAGGTTAAGAGTTGACTTGACCCACAACTTTAAAAACTTAGTGCAGAGTGAATATAATGTTAACTCGCAGAAAAAAGTCCATTTATAAGTAAAATACGGATAAGTAGGATTTTTTTTTTACAAAATTTACTTCTGGATATGCATGTAGTAAACAAGCTTCTGTCCATTTTTGGTGGAAATCCAGGATAGTATAAGAAAGTTCAAAAACTGTAACCAGAGTTACTACTAGTGGACATTAACGGAATGTAGGATCGCTATGTCTCGCTTTTGTAACAAAAGACACAAGCTTAACAAAAATAGGTAATTCAAAATGTAAAAAAAGTGTTAAAAAGTCAAATGTTATAAACTAACCTGTTTGCTTGTACTAGCCAGCTGAACTGTGGATTATCTGGACTAAAGGTGTCTGTAGACCAAGACAAACGCCAACTGTAAGACACCTGCCTCTTTCTTTCGACATACCAGTTTCAAGTCTCTGTTTTGGTATGATGTATCCAGCCAAGTTGTTATTTTTTTTAAAGTTAAACATCCCCATTTAAAAACTTTAGACAAACAATTAAACATCCCAATTTAAATATTTTCAAAAACAATTTAACATCCCTATTTAAAAACCTTTATAAAAAGGGTTAAACATCCAAATTTAAAAACTTTACGAAAAAAAAAACAGAAAAAAACATCCCCATTTAAAACAGTAATAGCGGTTGCTTGGTACATATGGTAGATACTAAGTGACCTAAATCGGTCAAATAGAGCCTCCTCACTCTCAGTTAGTACCAGTAAAAGGGCATACTTGGTACACATGCTGACTGAGTCCCTGCTCAGTTTGCATCAGTAATAGCGGTTACCTGGTACATATGGTGCGACATGGATTGAATATTTTTTTCCGGTCAAACTGAGCCTCCTCACTCTTAGTTTGCGGATGCATTGTGGTACATATGGTAGGGGACGTTACTATACCTAAATGTGAGGTATAGTATCTGTGAACCCTAAACACAGAAGGCGACTTAACTTCCCATATGTGTACACAAGTCTCCAATGCTTACTGATACATAATGTTGTCATGTTTTTCATGTCCGTCACCGAAAATAATTTTAAATATAACAACTGAAGAACCTACTGCAATTCAATAATATCGGTATAATAATATATAAGTTTTGTTCTTGGTATTATAAAAGTAAAGTTTTACTGTAACCATTCCATCATCACTGAACTAGTACATATATTTGTTTAGTGGCCAGCTGAAGCACACCTCCAGGTGCGTGATTTTCTCGCTGTATTGAAGACCCATTGATGGTCATCAGCTGTTTTCTGCTCTTTGGTCAGGTTGCAGTCTCTGACACATTCCTCATTTCCATTCTCAATTTTATTCTTAAAGGTTTTTGAAAGTATGGGGAAAGTTGTGGCCATAGGGTAAACAGTGTGACAGAAACTCAACAATACAGCTCAACCATAAATACAGGAAGATGTCAAAACAGTTTTTAACACCAAATATCATAACTTTAGTATTAAATGGTACTCAAATACCTTTTTTGTATTGAAATCCATAATTTTCTATTAATTCCAGTAAATCAATCTATGAACACATATACCATGTATACAATGTGTCATACAATGACATCTTATAGAATCTATGAAATAAAGATAAAGGAAGGATACATATATACATTTTCCAAAGTTCTATCTGTGTGGTATGTCTCTAAGCACATCAATCAAGAATCAGTACATAAGAATTATGTAATAAGTGGCATGAAAAAAAACCCAACCTTTTTCTAACATTTCTGTTTTTTCTTTAATAGATTAAAGATTACAATCATGTAACTATTAAAAGTATTTTAGAACATTCATCCTTTCATACACAGAAGTAAGGGTCTAAAACAAATTCTCACTCAAATCACAAAAAGAAAGTAAATTGAGATATTCATGTCTTTAACTGCACACACATTTGTTTGTAACATCTGATTCTTTGCCTTGTAAGTCTTCATATAATAAATGTCATACAAATGCTAGTCAGATACATTCACTCTTTGTAATAACAATCAAATATGAATTATAGCTCATGATTCAGTGCTGTACTTAGAACATTTATTTAAAGGTGAACGTCTTTGTCGCTGTGATTCCTCTTCCTGAACTTCTCTCAACATACTGTAAAGTAAAAACAAGATTTATAGTCCTAAATTATGTTGCTGGTTGGAGTTAAATCATCCTAAAACCAAACATTCGTATGCAAATTAAGTTCAGTTGAAAAATTCTAAATTGGTAAATGAACATGATTGTCTCCCTTATTTTTATTTTTTTTGTAAAATTTGACCAAAGGTTATTTTCTATTCATCCTGATGATAAATCTAACCTTTGTTTAATCCTTGGTTAAATGATTTAGATTCAACCTTGCTTCAGACCTCTGTTCAAATTTTAACCCCCAGATAGTTTTGTCTTAAAGTATGATTCCCTGTTCATTACAAGGTTGAAAAGGTCTCTAAATGTTTTAATACAACATTTTCTGTTTTCTACGGTCATTAGTAATCAAAAACTAATTATTATGTTTTACAGTCCTTTTTTGCATTGAAGTTTACATAGATCTACCTATCTATTTTAATTTTTATTTTATATCGAGACTCCTGTTTAGTGTGTGTACCAACTCTTTAAATCTTTGTTTTGTTGCAAAGCCAAATGTTTGTCCATTACTAACAATCATATTTTATAGAAATAGTAACTTACCTCTCCAATATGTTTTTACCAAATAAGCTATGGTATTTAAGAAGTTAAGAGCTCTAATATTCTTTTTTTTATCTAATGTCTCGACTATGTGTGAAACATTTAAGAGGATCGTTAAGGGTTATTTTCGTGCAACTCTTTTTGCCATTTTTTAATTTTATTTCACATGCAGTCGTGAAAAAGGTTTGTTATTCACAGTGTTTTGTGAAATCGGTAAAAAGATCAACATGACAGAAATGTTTAATTGTTCATTCATCCTGATTAAATACGTTCTTCTGTGAAGATACCTCCCTTTACGCTCCTCATTTAATTGTCATAGAACTGTAAACAAACAATGCCAGGCCTGCAGCTGACTATACAGTATTGATTGTGATTAATGTTGAAAGCAGTATGATGACCTAAAGTTGCTTATATCTCGACAATGGTGGATATTTACTCATTGGCAATCCTACTACATCTCCTTAATTCATTCGATTAAAATCAACCAGTCAAGATGCCTACCTGTACACTTTAAGTCTTCTCTGGTGCATGATCTCTCTTTTATACTAATTTCAAAATTCGTATCTGCTTCCTCTTATATCATACATTGGAATGTCTTCATGTTTTGTTTCTATTCATCTTACTCTAAAAATAAGTCATTTGGTTCAGTCAATATTAATGATTTCAGGCAAAGCATACAAACATGAATTAGGATTAACAAATATGAATACTTTTGAAATATTTATATGTAGCCAGGTCCTCTTGGTTGTCATGGTTGTATGATAAAAATAACACCTTTAAGTTAGGTCAAAAATAGGTCAATTGTGTAATAATTTTATAAAACAATACAAATATTATGTACAAAGAAATATATATAACTCTATTAATTCTAGATGACAGTACTGTTTTTTTTTGTTTTTAATTTTTTTAATTTATAATTGTCCTCATAAAACTATATAAAGATTGTTTAAACCTGTAAAAATGTTGTTCTTCATAAATCAATTACATCTTAATTTTTAACATATTAAGTTCTACCAAATATACTTCTGATAGAAGTCCTTTTTTATACCATATATACATTAAAATAAAATGACTAACAACATTGTTTTAGTACATAAAGCATTTATTGTAAAGCATTATTAAACACTAAGCCTGTTAAAACATATTTTCCAATATGATGTTCTTCTTTGGCTTTGAATAGTCTAATTCCAATAAAACATGGGCTGCTCAATTAAAATTACATCAGTTGAATTTTGAACAACGCCGGAGATTGTCATGGACATTTTTGTTGGTGTTGCTCAATAGGAATTTATATAAAACCATTCTTAAAGTTAGTTTAAATGTATCTGTTCATTTTTTCCCTTGAACTCTTGATTTTCTATAATGTTTTTTGTTCATCAAATCATAATGGACGCCTTTCCAGCATGTATTATAGAACCACTTTGAAGTACACTAAAATAAATGAAAACACTGATCTTACCATGTACAATTGTACAAACATAACAAAGGTCCATCTCCTATTATTCAGTGACATCACCAGACTATTAATACATCAACGTTCTGGTCCTGTACAAAATATAAATATAACCTACATAATTATAATGAACTAAATTATATCTGCATAGCATTTACAAACACTAAGTTTAATTCAAAGACTTTTATTTTGGACCTTTTGTTATAATAATATAGTGGTGCATTTACCAATACATGTAATACATGTGATTCTTCCAGCGGGAGTCAAAATCTCCCGCTTTTCAGACCCTCTTCCGTCCCTCCCATTAAAATTTGAAATATTCCGCTTTTTGAAAATGTCAACCTCGTAAAATTTTCAATACATATTTTTGTTTACAAAATCGGTAGGGACAGAGAAAAAGTCTGAGAAACTCGAAATTGATATTGGAAAAGTCCGAGAAAATATTGTATCGTTTAATATATATATTATTTCTCTGAGTTCATGGACATAATTCTTTAAAATAATATGTCTATCATTCATGCACAATCATTCTGACTTCAAAAAATACATTTTCTCCCATTTCAAACATATATAAGACTTAAAGCTTCTATAACATAGTCATGACAGTACTATAGCGAAACTGTGCAAATATTTAAGACTTCGATTAAAATAAGTCACTGAACTATTTCTAATCAAGCTTAACAGAATTAGAAATAGTTCAAATATGGCTGCTGTATGTTTTTGCTATATATACAACTCTTCTACATTTGCAAGTTTCTAGAGATCCCTATCAATAAGTTAAGAAAACTGACCTTATGTTTTGTTAAAATTAAATTAAGCTGTCCACCAAATATGAATACAAATTATATCATAGAACAGCATAACACTATTCAGTTCAAAGTAAATCCTATTCTAACTAAACAATAGAATTTCCCTCCAAAATAGACATATGACTTTTAATTAACCAATTATCATACAGAACAGAGTTTTCATAAAACAAACTAGTAAAACCTAGAGAGTATAATAAAAACTCACTGAGCCATGATGAAGTCTTACAATAAATATAACCACTGATGCATGACTAGAACTACTCAATAAATAATTAGAATTAAATATATCAAACTCATCAGGTATATACAGGTGTAATACCACCATTGATGTTCCCCTATTATATAGTCTTTGTTAATTTTGCACTTTCAAAAAAATGTGCAGAATTTATAATTAATTATCTTTGTTTCACATAAAGAAATACTTGGCATGAGTAAGGTTTTATCCTGTCCAGTACTATAGAAAAAAAAATCACATAACATTTCATTGCATATAAGAAAATATTAATAACCATCACTGGAAGATAACCAATCAAAGTTCTCCCCTTATTTAACCTGTGTACAAGATTAAGTAACCATGGAATGGCGGATCCAAAAATTTTCATAAGAGGGGGCCCGCTCTAGTCATGCTTCAGTAATTCCCTATATAATCATACAAATTTTTCCCAAAAAAGGGGGACCCCAGCCCCCCTCTAAATCCGCCTCTGCCATGTAACCTCAAGTTTACAAAATATTCTACAGAAACCCCAAATAAAAAAATAATGGTGCTTTGAAATACCCAAGACACATGTTTATGACACAGACATGTTTAACTGCAATAAAATGTATAGGATTAATTACCTGCAACTATCAAATTCAAGGAAATATATTTTTTCAACCTATTTTCGTATACAACCGGATGTGACGTACCATGATTTGGTGGTATTACACCTAAATAATAAATTATATCAAAATCTAATACAAAAATTAAAATATAAAAAATTGCAAGTTACCACATTATACACCATGTACTCGGAGTTGATAGGTTGTTGTTTGATAAATGTTCAGTGGCAAGCATTTCATACATATTAAGGATGTAGACAAAAAAAAAATGCCATGAGAAAGAGGTAGTGCCAATAGTCCATTTGCCAATTACCGATTTGATTCTGTTATTACACACTTTTTAAACAAATTACTTTCCTTTGTCAATTGTAGGGGTTCCGTACCAGACAAAAATGGCTTTTGCCAATGCAAAACATGATGAATTGAAAGTGATGTATCTGCTGTTTAACCAATTTTTTCATAAAAAATAATTTCTGATGTCAAAAGTAATTAGCTGAACAACAAATTAATGTTATTAAAACATTTGAAAACCTTAAAGATTACTCACATTACGCACAGGTGAAGTTGCTCTTTCTGCTAGCTTTCCATTGTAAATAAAAATGTATGTCCCTCATAAGGGAGACAACTAAAAGAAGGGATCTCTAATTACAGGGTCAATAAAGGGAATTGGCAAATAACCTATTAATAATCCTTTTGAATTAATTTAAACACACCATGGCAAATCTAAGCAGTTTAGGTAGGGCCAATACCCTTTGAATTCATGTAATTCACCATCGCAAACTTTACCTATTTAACGTGACGGTACCCAAATTGCACCTATTTTGATAGTTTTTTCAACTACGTTTTTTTATGATCAAGACAAAAATTTCCATTTTGCGTTTATTTTGTAGCCGTATCCTTCTTAATTATATAGGTACACCAATTTGATTTTCAATTCATATGGAATCATAGAAAAATTGGTCTGAACTAACCTCCAAACCATCAATGATTCTGTAATGAGGAGTACCCAAATTGCATCCATGCTTTAATTAGCATCGTCAAAAGTCGAATAACAGAGCTTTTGTTTATTTTTTTCAATTGTTTTGAACAATTGGATATTTGTCCATGCTTACTCTTCTTTTTTTAAGAAATGGATACTTGAAACATATTGTATTTGCTAATTTTAAAAAGATGACGTTTTGATGACGTCGCATGGCGACGTTTCGGTACATTTTGCTTTTTCAGTAAACACTTCATCTGTTGATAAATACTGTGAACGTTTTGTGTATATCTAAATATGTTTACCTATGTTGAAAGACGTGCATAGTATCAAATCATAAAAATACAAATTGTTTATTCTTTATAGGAGATCTTGTAAGATTTCCGCTGCTATTTTTGCTAAATAGGTGCAATTTGGGTACTCGTTGCAATTTGGGTACCGTTACGTTAGACACTAGGGTTTTTGAAATTATTGCCAACATTACCAATTTAGGTAGGGCCAATTCCCTTTTGAATTCATTTAATTCACCATTTAAAACTTTACCAGTTTAGGCAGGGCCTATGAATTTATTTAAATACACTTTTGCCAACATTACCAATTTAGGAGGGGATTTTAAATTTATTCAAATACACCATTGCATGCATACTTTACCTATTTAGAAAGAGCCAATTCCTTTCGAATTTATCTAAATTCACCATTGACAACTTTACAAATCTTGGTAGGGCCAATTGATTTTGATGTCCCTGCCTGGCCCCCTCTGCTGAGGTCATATTCTAAGGAGATCAAATGAAGTTTTAGAAAGTAGGGCATTAAACCTTCTTATTGATGTACGGCACATGGTGGTTTTCAGCACAAAATCTACACAAAGCTGTTTAATTAATGGTTTAGTTGGAAAATAATACATTATAGTACACCACTATCTGCCTTGGGCACCAGAGACTATTCATGCATTGCAGAACCCTGCCAAGTGATTCTACATGGTGTTCAGGAAAATATTTCCAAACAATACTTTGTCAGGTGATAAGCTACATTGTCAATTTAATGTTTTTAAACACTGGTCCAGACGTACCATGGTAGAATAGGTTATAAAGTGTGTTCACTGTCAGTGATGAGAGGCAGATGTATAAACTGTAAAAAAATATGTTATAAAGTTATTGGAACATTGACTTCTTTAAAGATGAACGAAGGCACTGGTAGTAAAACCATGGGATCTATGCAAAACCAACATGAATTATAACAAAACTAGAGGCTCTTAAGAGCCTGTGTCGCTCACCTTGGTCTATGTGTATATTAAACAAAGGACACAGATGGATTCATGACAAAATTGTTTGAACCTTCTTACTACTTAAAATCATCTCTATCTATAATGAACTTTGCCCATTAGAAATTATTTTGTAAAAATTTACAAAAATTTACCAAATTAATGAAAATTGACTATAAAGGACAATAACTCCTTAAAGGGTCAACTGACCATTTTGATCATGTTGACTTATTTGTAGATCTTACTTTGCTAAACATTATTGCTGTTTACAGTTTATCTTTATCTATAATAGTATTCAAGATAATAACCAAAAACGGCAAAATTTCTTTAAAAATTACCAATTGGGGGGGCAGCAACCCAACAACCAGTTGTCCAATTCATCTGAAAATTTTCGAGCAGATAGATATTGACTTGATAAACAATTTAACCCCCATGTCAGATTTGCGCTAAATGCTTTGATTTCAGAGTTATAGGCCAAAATCTACATTTCACCCCTATGATCAATTTTTAGCCATGGCGCCCATCTTGGTTGGTCGGCTGGGTCACCGCACACATTTTTCAAATTAATTACCCCAATGATGATTTAGGCCAAGTTATGTTTAATTTGGCCCAGTAGTTTCAGAGGAGAAGATTTTTGTAAAAGATTACAAAAATTTATGAAAAATTGGTAAAAAATGACTATAAAGGGCAATTACTCCTTACAGGGTGAACTGACCATTTTGGTCATGATGACTTATTTGTGGATCTCACTTTGCTGAACATTATTGCTGTTTACAGTTTATCTCTATCTATAATAGTATTCAAGATAATAACCAAAAACGACAAAATTTCTTTAAAATTACCAATTCAGGGGCAGTAACCCAACAACCAGTTGTCAGATTCATCTGAAAATTTCAGAGCAGATTAATCTTCACTTGATAAACAATTTTATCCCGGTCAGATTTGCTCTAAATGCTTTGGTTTAAGAGTTATAAGCCAAAATCTACATTTTACCCCTATGTTCTATTTTTTAGTCATGGCGGCCATCTTGGTTGGTTGGCCGGGTCAGCGGACACCTTTTTAAAACTAGATACCCCAATGATAATTGTGACCAAGTTTGGTTAAATTTGGCCCAGTAGTTTCAGAGGAGAAGATTTTTGTAAAAGTTAAAGACGACTACGGACGCCAAGTGATGAGAAAAGCTCACTTGGCCCTGTGGGCCAGGTGAGCTAATAATTAAGTCCCATGGATATGCAAGTGAAGAAAAGGTGATGTCCCATTCTATTTTGCAACATAAAAGTTGGGGGCCTCTAGATAAGTTCATACAGTACAAAGTCACACCAAGTCCTTCAAACCAATGTGCCACAGACAAGCATTACATCATTCAAATAACGTCGCATTCTGTATTAAATAATTTATTTGGGGATCTGTTTGTTTGCCTTAAATTCATGTCCAACCAATTTGTTGTACAGTACTGCAATTAGTTGTTTTTAAAAATCATTGTGCTCTCTGGCCATGCTAATATTTATTGTAGAAAAAGTTTAAACCAAGGTTTAGTTTATTGAAAAAACATGTTTTGACTTACTAGCTATACATGTTCTATTTTACAATTAATCTAAAAAACTTATATATATATATATATACAGTATATCAAAACTTAATCTGATTTTGTTTTTGAATTAAAATTAAATAAATTATTTTGATAGTTTTCGCATTTACTCATCATCAAATTACAAGAAACTTTCAAATAACAGACATTTAGACCTGCATATATAGAATTTGGAATAAATTCAACACCCTGAAATTCCAACAGTCCAGATTTTTGACAGTCCAATAGTCTTGACGGTCTAATAATAAGACAGTCTGTTTATCCAACAGTCTGATGGTCCAACACGAAGCTGTGCTGCTCCAAAGGATGATCTTGAATACATAGAAAAATTGAGAATGGAAATGGGAAATTTGTTTAAGAGACAATAACCCGACCATAGAACATAGAACAGACAAGATTATTAGCATACTGCCAAAACGAGTATTGTTAAAAACTTTAACAATGGAATGTGTTGTAATGGCATATATAATTATATATAAACAAAACTAAATCCCATCTTATTTGAACAATTAATACAAGATTCCATATCTGTTCATGATATGTCAATGTTGATAGCGAGAATGTCTGTTTACATACATTTTGTTCATGCGCATGCACATGCATGATTCATATAATATGGTAGAATATTTGTCACATATATATGTCAGATGTATGCTGCCGTTTTTTATATTTAATTACAGTGTATCTGATGGGTCTCTGCCCGAAAATATATGTATCAACTTCATAAAATAGAATAAATTTACTGTGGGATCATTATAATTTCGTTGGATACCAAATTTCGAGGATTTCGTGGGTACAGGGAAAGCATGAATTTAAATCTTCAATGAAATGCAAATTTGCTGTATGAGTTACCATGGTAACTGTAGACCTTTCGAAAAACCATGAGAAACAATATCCACGAAAATGCAATATTTTCTTTATCCACAAAAATTGGTACCAATGAAAATAAATTAATCCACAGTACATAGTAGTAATAAACATTTTTTCTTCTTTTCTCTCGCTTTCTAAAAAGAGCAATTATTTATGATGAATGGGAAAAGTGTATGATAATCTTAAATTTTCAAGATGCACTTAACACTTTCAGAAGATGTTTCATAGATCATGATTTGGAAGGAAATCTTAATAGATTGCATTTTTATGTAATCAAAACAATACATGTACCTTATCATATAGTGATTGCTCTTTTATGGCAATATAAATCAATGTACTGTCTAGTCTTTTTCAGTTTAACTAGAACACACCCGTGATATCACGGGTCCGTGATTGAATTAAAGTATATAACTATGCGCAAGCCTTATTTTAGTGAGGGGGGATAGAAGTGGTCCTGATCCCGAAATCCCGAGGTCCCGAATTTAAATAAAGTAAATCACGACGTCCCGAAATCCGAAAAAAAAGAATTCCCGGATCCCGACAGGGTTAATCCCGAAATCCCGAGCTTAAAAACACCCGATCCCGGAGTCCCGATAAAGGTCCTATCCCCCCTCTTTAGTATTAGTATTGTCATCTGTTAAAGTCATGCCGATTATAAGATACACAGTTTTTCTCTGCTTTCAAGTCTTTCTGTTTGAACCCGTCGAACTGGAACTTATCAATTATTGGTAATATTAATTATTTGGAAAACAAAAGGTCCTGGAATGGAGTATTTTTTAATCAACAGCATTGTCCTATATAAGTTATATAACGTGACGGTACCCAAATTGCACCTATTTTGACAGTTTTTTCACCTACGTTTTTTTATGATAAAGACAAAAATGTCCATTCTGTGTTTATTTAGTAGCCGTATCCTTCTTTATTAATATAGGTACACCAATTTGATTTTTAATCCATATGGAATCATAGAAAAATTGGTCTAAACTGACCTCCAAACCATCAATGATTCTGAAATAAGGAGTACTCAAATTGCATCCATGCTTAAATTCGCATCGTCAAAAGTCTACTAACAGAGCTTTTGTTTAATTTCTTCAAATATTTTGAACAATTGGATATTAGTCCATGATTACTCTTCATTTTTTTTTTAATGGATACTTGTAACATATTGTATTTGATCATTTTAAAAAGATGACGTTTTGATGACATCGCATGGCGACGTTTCCGGACATTTTGCTTTTTCAGTAAACACTTCATCTATTGATAAATACTGTGAACGTTTTGTGCATATCTGAATATTTTTACATATCTTGAAAGATGTGCATAGTATCAAAACATAAAAATACAAATGGTTTAGTCTCTAGGAAATCTTGTAAGATGTCCACTGCTATTTTTGCTAAATAGGTGCAATTTGGGTACTCGGTGAAATTTGGGTACCGTTACGTTAAGTAAAGTTGAATTATTTGCCTTGCTGTTTTACGTCATGCCCACTAACAAATTGAAAACTGTACCTATACGCCTTATTTTTAGTCCATATTTTTAGTATTCGTATTGTTATCTTAGAAAGTCTAACTGATTAAAATACTACAATAGGTAACAATTTGATAATTTAGTAGTGTCAACCCTGTGGTTATGACCCGTGTATATAGCATATTAATCCTGAATACAACGTTTGGTGGTGCGCCTGTCAGATGCGGAACGTACAGATAAGGTAATAGGTAACAGGTGAATATACTATTGGTATCGGTAGCGGACTCGACCCGGAACTTCTTCATTATTGGCAATATTAATTACGTGGAAAACAAAAGGGCCTGGAGTGGTGTAATTTTTAATCTACACTTTTGTACTATATTAGTTATATATAAAGTTGAATTCTGTGATTCGCCGTTTTTACGTGATGACGGCTGACAAATTGGACCTCGTAATTTTAGTATTATAGATTGTCAAAACCTGAACTTTTTGCTGATAAATGATAACCATGATAACACTGCTAAGTTAATTATAATATGGACCTAAGCATTCAAAGTCATAGAATAATCACAACATGACACCAATTATACGAAAAAGATCGGAACAAAGATGGGCAATGACAAGAAGACAGTACTTTAATTCACACACAGCAGACAAAGAAGATGGTGGTTATAAGACCAATGGCTGCAATGCTGACTTTTAAAAATGACAACACAAAAAAGGCCTTTATTAAACAAAAGTGCACACGCTGAAAAGTCTCGCCTTCTTTACTAATCATTGATATTGTGTTGATAGTCCTAAATATAAAGCTTTATTACAACTGTCACATAAACTTAACATTAACCAAGAAAACTAAACATTGATCAATGAACTATGAAAATGAGGTCAAGGTCAGATGAACCATGCCAGGCAGGCATGTACAGCTAACAATTCTTCCATACAAAAAATATAGTTGACCTATTGTTTATAGTTTAAGAAAAACAGACCAAAACACAAAAACTTAACACTGAGCAATGAACCGTGAAAATGAGGTCAAGATCAAATAAAACCTGCACGACTGACATAAAGATCATAAAATATTTCAATACACCAAATATAGTTATCCTATTACTTATAATAAGAGAGAATTTAACATTACAAAAAATCTTAACATTTTTTTCAAGTAGTCATTGAACCATAAAAATGAGGTCAAGGACATTGGACATGTGACTGACGGAAACTTCGTAACATGAAGCATCCAGGTCTTGTGACCTTCTAAAATATAAAGCTTTTAAGAAGTAAGCTAACGCTGCTGCCGGATCACTATCTATTTGTCGAGCTTTCTGCGACTTAGGCTTGACAAATCAATGATTTTATTTTTTAATAGAAATGCAAATACACTACCCAAAACATGCAAAACATGATTTTGATTTATTCAACACAAAAACCATTGTCAGATAATGTCACTTTATTTATAGGGATTATTGCAGATCTGTAAAAGACGTCGACCATACTGACTGATTTGATAATTTTCTGTTTGAAAAATAAACCAATTTACAAACTCTCCATGTCTATATAGGCATATTTTTTATAGGACTATCTAACAATGGTGGCTGTCTGATTATACATGTAGGACAGTCAGACCATGCAATGTACTTTTACAGACTGACTTTATTTATAGGAGGATGGGCCATTCTCCCATTTATAAGTATACATATGCATGTAATTCCATATAATTCTCATCCAGTAACCATATCTGTTCTTTTTCAGGAGCGAATCCAGCCATATATAAAACATTATTAAAGGGGGGTTCCAACTTACTACATGTCCCGTTTGAAATGCATTGATCGCCAAAATAAAAGAGGGGGTTACAACCACCAGAACCATCCCCCCCCCCCCTTAAAAGAATCTTTCTTATGTACTTTTTTACCGTTTCTGACATACTTATTACATCAATCACTCTAAGTTATAATTTTCAAAATCTTACTATGAAGAAGGGGACATAAAGTACAATGTAAATCAGAACTTAAACAGGTTGGGCACAACCAACCAAATGGGGAACTGTTCCTCAAATGAGTAACAATCCCTCATTTGAATAATTATTTGGTATAGTGCTAAAAAAAAAAAAAAAATCTTTACCGAGTCTTTTTTGTTAATATTGCACATATTCATGAAAAATGCAGCAAATTTTCCAAAAGACATGAAAGATGATTAATCCCTATCTTGATTTTTTTAAGATACAAGCCTATATCTATATGAAAACTTAGAAAATTCAGTAGTGGATCCAGAACTTTTTATTAGGGGGGCCGCTGACTGACCTAAAGGGGGGGGGGCTCCAGTCATGCTTCAGTGATTCCCTATATAATCAACCTAATTTTTCCCACGAAAGGGGACCCCATGCCCCCAAGGGCTCCCCCCTGGATCTGCCTATTAAATTTGACTATTTTCAAGGCTACTAACTTAAAGTTTTTAAAAACCCATAATAAAAATATAGTTCTTCGGAAAAAGTTGTTCCATTTTCTTTAAATTCGTGCTATTTTAACTAAAAAGTACTGTTTTAGAAAATTTTGTTTTAAGCACTATGTAATGATTACTCAAATGAGGGATTTTTACTCATATGGGGAACAGTTCCCCATTTGATTGGTTGTGCCCAAACTGTTTTAAAACATTGTAAATACGTTAGTGACACATCTCCATTAATTCCGATAGGGAGTGTACATGGATTCCACTGTACCCTCGCAGCTCTCTCAAGGGGTTCTTCGGATATCGCAAGAATCTACAGTACATACATACGTATACATTATTTTCTGATCGACATGCCTTATCATAAATATTTTAATGTGATAAAGGACCTATATATTTAAATATATAATTCCTTGATGTGATCGATTCTTTAAATTATCTTTTCCTTGTCAGTAACAAATTTATAGAATATATTTATGCAAATTCAATATTCCGCCCACTGTCCCTATAATCCCCCCCTATATTTATGCAAATTCAATATTCCGCCCATTGTCCCTAGAACCCCCCCTTCATATATTTATGCAAATTCAATATTCCGCCCACTGTCCCTAGAATCCCCCCCCCCCCCCCAATTTTTGTTTAAATTCCTTCAAAATATCCTAAGTCATGACCTTATTTAAACAATATTTTCACCGATTGAGTGTCAAAACAAAACTCACTATTCACATCAACAACACTCATTCGTACCCCTCCCCCTTTTTTAACTTATCAAACAAGCCTGAAATTTAAAAGACTTGTAACCATTTACCAGTAGAAATTTGTATAAAGGAAATACAATATTAACTCACTACAAAGTCTTTTTGAGGTATCAATCTAAATATAGCACGTGTACCACGTCCTGTGTGTATGTTTTCCATCTGGGGTTCTGGGGATGAATTGGTCCGGGGGAATGAAACAAGGCAGTGGGGCTGCTTCATTTGTTACAGTTCGGGCTATACTGCAGAAGGAAGTTTTTGTCGCTTGATTAGGACCAGAGGGCCCCCAGAAATAGTTCAGGCGAATGCGTAGTAATAAACGAACTCTTCAATCGAAATGATAGAGGATCATATTTAAGGGGGCATAGGCAGCAGATCAATCAGACAAAATACTGAAAAGAGAAATATTTTTTTTTTCAGTTTACGTATAAGTTTAGGTTAAAAACTCCTTGGTTCATTTTCCTCTAAGCACATTATTGAGGGAAAGACCGGCCAGAAATTTATACTCGATAACCCATTTAGTTTAGATTTTTCTTACCGTGACATTTAAAAAGTACCACTTCCATGATCAAACGGAATATATTAAAACTGTAGGAGATGTAGATTATACGCCAATAAGGCAGCAATCAAACGACAATATCGTCACTAATTCATATAAAAACTGAGAATGAATTCAAGAGAAACGATAACAAAAATCTACCATTGGAAGAAGCCTAAACATAAAAAAGTTAATATTTTAACCCTAACCATTCTTCGCGCTCTGGGTGACCCTTTAACCCAACTCCTACGTCGTGTGCATGGGTTAATTAGGATCACCCGAGCCGTATAGAAAAACATCTCTCTGATAATATTAGACCATGTAAGTGTTTCACTGTTTCAACAACAATTAAGTCACAGTGACCTATTATATTAATTTATTATCCCAGTGGGGAAGGAGCTTGCGGCAAAAATGTAATAGTATCCCCCCTCCGCAATTTTTGGACAAATAAAAAAAATCAAAGAAATAAAACAACTGACTGTTAGACTATTCTGGAATCATAATGTATAGAGACGCTTTTTCCCTCGAATTCAGGAGCTTGTTTACATCATTCGCTCCCACCCTCATTTGTCAACTCCTTCGTCACTGAACCCTGAATCTATACTCAACTGTACAATCTAAATTTGAACGGTCAATTTATTTCCCCCATTTTTTTTCTAGTTAAAACCCATAATGGTTGACGTCGGGGTTCAGACTTTATCACCATAACAACTCCAGACGGATCTCAGTACACCATTGACAGACCACAACTACTTTCAGACGACCTTTTCGACACAACCACTGGTTACAGCATTTATCGGTTCTCCTCAGAAAGACCCGAATGCATCCGATGAGTCCAAGCCGTGCACCACCACTTAGTCCAGAGAAGCCTGACAGTGACTACTCTTACGGTACCTAATGTACTACAGGTCAAAAATTTATAAAAATTCCACATATCTTTAACTTCGTCACGGTATTTTTAATGTCGCCGGTAGTCGTCGTTTTATGTCAGTCAATAATACTCGTAAATTACCGGGTGAGATAAGACTGGGTGACATGTGTCCTAAGGACAGCATGTTTAGTTGTAATTGCAGATGGTTTAAATAATCCCCTGCTATATTCATCAGGTCCTTTATTTCACCTATTATCATGTCCATATGCAAATAAGCTTGTAAATACCTCCCCATAACTTCAATTTGTATTTTTATATCTGTGGCAAAAGTTTGTAGCCTATTTCCCAGTTCTTCCACACTTTCAATCAGTTCATTAACCTTGTGTCTATTTTCAGAAAGTTTTAACATGTGTTTGTGTAGTGTTCAAGATAGTTAACCCATCTTGAACAATATGACGAATTGCATCTTGATTTTGTGCCAAAGTTTTGATATTTCTTCGAATTTTTGACAGGTCGCTGTCTGATACAGTACCAAATAGAAAACTTAATGCCTTGCCTATAATAGGAAATAAGCTACGTTTAGTTCTAAACTTTGCCGTTTCGTCGTAGTATAAAGATTTGTAATCATTGAATTGTGAATGCAGATAATCTTTAGTCCGATTTATTCCTTCAACCTACCTTTGTAAACTTAAGAGTAGCCAAAATGTGGGTTTTTTTCCGGAATGTAAAACATAGAAGTTGTGTAAACTTTTTGTGTAGCGAGCAAGGCCTTGCCCAAGTCTTGTTCTATTTTATTAAGAAATAATTCAAAAGGATCCAAGTCTACGACAAAAGTAATGAGCCAATTTGATCTTGTAGTTGCTATTTCCTTAATTTTTTGAAACATGACATTTTCCTTGACAATGAATTGGCTGGTTAAGCCAAAAAGAACAAGTGAGAACCACCACCACTTCATCACTGGTTCTTTCTAAAAATAATTAATGATACAAAAATAAATTATTATAATATTTTTTTATTTATCTGCATGGCCTTATCAATTTTGGAATTCATACGATAGTCCTGAATAAAATGTTTTCTTGTTTTCCATTATAGTTTCGAATTTAATTATAAGATCGAAAATGCGTATCCGGTGCATTTTCCTTGCATTGTTCAGAATCACTTCTTGGTGACCCAAAGCGATTGGATCTTTTTAACCATCCAATGGCTTTGAAGTTCTCCACCGTCCACTTCCTAAGATGCTCCCGATAGGATAAATTATGAATTTCGGCAAATTGTTTCCGGCGTCCAATTATCTCTACGAATTTTGTGGGTAAACCAATTGTCGATAATAACTGGATCCGACAGGTTAATTAGCTTCTGTATTGCGTGGAATTCTTTAAATAGCGGTACTCTTCTCTTTCGATCTAGTATTTCCCGGAAAAAATTGATCTTAAACATTACATATATTTGCCACCACAAATTCGCTGGTAATAATTTCCACAAATAAAGGGATTCTAGCTGGGCATAACTTTCTTCATTGTCTGCCATTCTGTAAATTGAAAATAATTACTAGTTTTATTACATATTATATAAGTTTTAGAAATTCTTAAATGATTTTCATCCTTCCTACTACCTATAAAGCCAATTGATACCTACATAATACCCATTAAAGCCCTCACTAAATTTTGTACATGTTCCTTAGATACTAATTTTGTTTCGTTAGCCCCAATATCAGTAGGTTTCTGATTATTTTCTATTTTAACACTATTCACAGACATGTTACTTTCCATGTCGTAATTTTCAGATGTTACTGACGAAGAATGAGTGCTAGACATGTTATCAATTCAGAGACGTCATAATCAGAAGGCGAATTTCCTACTTCTTCTTTCATGACTTGATCATCACTTTCTAATTGACCATTATTGATATTATCTTGTTCTGAGAAAATTTTCTTCCCCCTTAATTTTTTAGATAATTCCATTAATGGTATATCATCTTCTTCATCAGAATTTTCCCTTTCTTTCTTATATCTTTCTGCAATTTGATTTAATGGAGTGTCTGAATCTATGCTTTCATCATCAGAGGAGTTTCTGATTGTGACTCAATGGGAACTACATACGCAGCTTTACATAATGCCCTACCTTGATTGTTGTTAGGAATTTCCCAATCTAATTTGGCCAAACGAATTTGTTCTGCATGAGCCTTTGTGGTTGTCCCATCTGACTGATTTTTTAAAATAAAACTAACAGGTGAAGTTTGTTCTATAATCCTATAGTACGGAGTCCATTTTTTTGAAAGTTTGCTTGCCCTTCTATGATTTTTATAAAAAACTGGGTTTCCTACCTCAAACTTTATATCTTTGCTATGTTTGTTTGCGTACTTAGCCTGTTTCTGATTAGATTTTTTCATAGTTTTATGAACCAACATAAATGATTTATGTTGTTGTTGCAAGGCAATTTTATGATATTCCTCCCCATTGTATTTTCTCCTAAGCTGTAAAATGTTATCAAAAGGTAAAACTGGGTCCCTGTTATATAATGCATAAACAGGTGAAAGTTGGGTGGACTCATTGATATTGAATCTAATTGCTGCTAAAGCTTGGTTCAAGTATAAATCCCAAGTTGTGGAATGATCTTCTCTTAATTTTGACAAAACATCATGTAATATTCTATGAAATCTTTCTATTTTAGCATTACCCTGAGGGTGATAGAATGAAGTTTTAATATGCTTTATATTAAGTTCTTTACAAACTTCCTCCATAGCCATAGAACAGTTTTCCCCTCCGTTATCACTTGTTAGAATTTGAATCCCAGAATGCCTTGAAGTAATTTCTTCAATCAAAAGATGTGCAACATTGTCAGTGCTTTTTGTTGCGACACTTAAAGCTTCTGGCCACCCCGAGTACAAATCGATAAATCCTATAATGTACCTGTTACCTGACATGGTAGTTAGATACGGTCCACTCAAATCTACCCCTACATGACAAAAAGGATAAGGCGGAATTTTTGTTTCCTGAATTGGCGCTCTAACTTTTTGTAAATTACGTGATTGACAAGGTACACAAGTAGTGACATAATTATACAATTCCTTAAACATGTTTGGCCAAAAATATTTTTGACGAATCGAATCAAATGTTTTGTCAATGCCCATGTGCCCATTCTTATCGTGATACTGTTCTACAACTGCTTGTTTTATATGAGAAGGTATGTACAACCTTATAATAGGATCATTATCTACATTTGAGATGTAATAAAGTATGTCATCTATTATGATGTACTTGTTTTGCACTGCCTCGGGTACCTTATATCGCCTACAAGTTGTTCCTTTAACTCGCGTAATGCTTTGTCTTCATTTGTTCAATTGACATATCAAATTCTTCAAACTGAAAATTTTCTTTTTCTGGAATATCTTCCACTAATTTGTCATTATTTGCATAATCAGTAAAATGAAATCTATTTGAATTAATCACATTAATTTCGTAAGTATATTATCACTAATATCCGGATAAGGATCTGGATTTTCGTTTGGTTTTTCGTCTGAAGGTAATTTAGACATAAAATCCGCACACACGTTTTGGGGCCCTGGAATATACTGAATAGTACAATTATAACCCGTTATGTTCAAAGCCCACAGATGGATTTTCTTATTTTGCATGGGAGATTCTAAGATGTATTTCAAAGGTTTGTGATCTATTTTTATCACAAATTCAGCATTATACAAATAATGATTCAATTTTTGTAACGCATAATGAATAGCAAATGCTTCTTTTTCAATGGTTGACCAACGTGTTTGCGTATCACTCAATATATGAGATAGGAAGTAAATTGGTCTTTCCACTTCATTTTAGCCCTCGATTGGACTTTTTTGTAATTGCGTTAAACAAGCACCTACACAACTATCGCTAGCGTCCGTGTAAAGCACATAGGGTTTATTCAAATCTGGGTATGTCAATAATGGTACTTTCACTAGTTCATCCCTTAACTTTTCAAAAGCTTCCTGACAAGTTGTGGTCCAATTAAAAACCTTGTTTTTCCTAGTTAAAGCAACTATAGGCTCTGCAATTTTTGAAAATGAAGGTACAAATCTGCGATAATAACTCAAACAACCTATTAATCCTCTTACTTCCCTGACATTCGAGGGAGCTTTCATGCCTCGGATGGCCCTAACCTTTTCAGGATCTGGTTTTAATCCATCTTTACTTATTATAAAGCCTAAATAACTGGTTTCATTTTGTAAAAAAATACATTTTTTCAATTTTAATTTCAGTTTGTGCTGTCGTAATCTATCAAAAACTTGTTGAATGTGGCCTAAATGTTCTTCCTCTGTTTCGGAAAATATCAAAATATCATCAATGTAAGCAGTTGAAAAATGCTCTAACCCTTGTAGTACTTCTGTAACTAATTCACTAAATAAACTGGGCCCTGAGGCGAGACCAAATAGTAAGACATTGAACTCAAATAATCCCTTGTGACATACAAAAGCAGTCTTTTCCTTATCCGTCTCTTTGACCTTGACCTGATAATATCCTGACTTTAAATCAAGCGAGGTCATTACTTTGGCTTTACCTGAAGCAAGCAAGTCATCAATCAGGGGCAACGGAAAGGAATAAATTTTACTAGCTGCGTTTAGGCTTCGATAATCTACACACATCCTTGAAGTTTTATCCTTTTTTGAAACAATAATGATAGGCGCAGCCCAAGCCGACCTAGATTTCCTAATGATATTAGCCTCTAATAATTCCTCAATGGTCATATCTATTATTTTTCTCTGATTGAGAGGGGCCCTGTAAGGTTTTAATCTGATAGGTGGGTGATCCCCGGTATCAATAGTCATTTGTACTGTATCAGTGCACCCCAAATCTTTGTCTGAAGTTGCAAAAACATCTTCACTGTCCCTTATCATTCTAAGTATATCCTTTTTAAATTCTTGCGGTACACTTATTTCAGACTCGTCTAACTTTTTGAGTCCCGAAGTTCCTTGAGATTGATTCACATTGACTAAATTTATTTCTTCTAAATGAGAAGCCTTACCTACTACACAACCCCTTTTTATATTCACCTAATTGATTTGTTTGTGTTATTTACAATCATCAAAGGAAACTTCCTATTTTTATTAAAATTAACCACCCTATTACTTACCATTAAGCCTGGTTCTGTACTAACATACCCTGAAGCTACAGGTGAGATTTCTAACAATTTAGTACTTCCAAAACTTGGATTGTTCTTAAGGCCTACGGGACAAACATTAATTTATGGAACGCCACGACTGCCTTATGTTAATAATCAGCATTATACGCAGTGTTCACAGCATTATACGAAGTGATCACAGCATTATACGCAGTGCTCACAACATTATATGAAGTGATCACAGCATTATATGCAGTGCTCACAGCATTATATGCAGTGTTCACAACATTATATGAAGTGCTCACAACATTATATTAAGTGCTCACAACATTATATTAAGTGATCACAACATTATATTAAGTGCTCACAACATTATATTAAGTGTTCACAACATTATACGTTTTTTGTTGTATGATGAGATTGATGTATGATGAGATTTATGAATGATGAGATCATTCGGTAAACTTCGTTTTTTAGCGGAGATTACCGAATTCATTATTGGTAAATTACGGTAATGCCCAGCAAACAAATTTAAAAAGTTATTAAAATCATGTTATCATAAGGTAGCATACAATATTTAAAACTGATTGAAATAAGTAAGGAAAAGATGAAACTGAGAGGTGAATGATTGAAGTAGTTCTGTTCGTCGTAAGAAATACGAATGGCAAAATGTAAGTTAAATAATAAAAAGTTTATTTAATGAAATATCGAAGGAAAATTTGTATGATATATTCTCGAGTTCATTTCCTACTGAAGAAATTTAGCAAGGTGCCACTTTATAGTCCGTACTCAGTTTTAAAAAGCTTAATTACCTTTTAAATAAAACAGTCAGCTTTCTATAACACATAAGTGCCATATTACGCTAGCTTATATATGTCATGATAGAGACATTTTTGGCATCGATTTTCAGAATTTGGCATTTTTACATGAATAAGTATCTAACAGATATGGAAAATGCAGTTTAAAACATTTCACTGTAGGTGTTAAACATAACTTTACATCAATTATTCCATTTTTTTCATGACAAGCTTTTTAGCACGGCAAGTACTAAGATTGTCTTCTAAATATGATCAGCAGTCTTATATAGAAATTTAAACTTTCATAGAAAAATTTACCCTTTCAAGACCCTGTTTAACATTTTCATTTAAAGTTATCATCTCTTATGAAAATTGAGTTTGTGGGGATGAATAAAACGTTTACTACGTTTGTTCGTCAGTTTGCACGGTACATATATATATATATGTATAAAAGTGGTATGCTTGCCAATGAAACAACTTTCCACAAGAGACAAAATGACATCACAGAAATTTTAAACAGCTAAACGGCCACAGTACGACCTTCAACAATGAGGAAAGCCCATACCGGATAGTCAGCTATAGAAGGCCCCGAAATGATAAACGAAAAATATTCCTAATTTTTGTACAAACAAACGATCGAAAAACTAACATGTATATAACACATTAATTAACAAACGACAACCACTGAAATAAAGGCTCCTCCTGACTTGGGACGGCCACATATATGCAAAATGTGGCGAGTTTTAACATGTTAGCGGGATGTTGGTATCCTCCCTCTAAGCTGGGACAGTGGCGTAACAGAACAACATAAGAACGAACTATGAAAATCAGTTGTAATAGGCTTGTTAGTTTTCTCGTTTGAATTGTTTTACATGGTCGTATCGGGGCCTTTTATAGCTGACTATGCGGTATGGGCTTTGCTCATTGTTGAAGGCCGTACGGTGATCTATAGTTGTTTATGTTTGTGTCATTTTGGTATTTTGTGGATAGTTGTCTCATTGGCAATCATACCACATCTTCTTTTTTATATTAACTCATTAGATGGGTACAAATATAAATACATATGATCTAACAAGAAAATAGAGTGAACGTGCATGTGGGCGGGTACTTGTATATCCCAACAATAAAAAGACAATATAAGTACTGATCTGAGAGTATATATGTAGGACTCAAATCTATGGTGGGTTCCAAATCTATGGCAGATTCCTAATCTATGGTAAATGTGACGTCATGCCATCCCAAATCTATGGCAAGTTTTGTAATTTCCTAACCTATGGCGGATTTATGTTGTTTCCAAATCTATGGCAAGTTTTGTGCAAATGGAAAACAATGCAGCACATTGTTTACCAATGACTTGTCGTAAGCAAGTGAAAAAAATACGACAACGGGAGCATGTCTATAAATATTTGTGAAATAAACATTCCATAATGGTCAACCAAAAAAAAATCATAAATGATAAAAGACTTCAAGATTAAAATGATGTGCTCTGTAAAAAATAAACATTCTTTAATCTGTGCATGGTACCTGTTTAACGAATTCATTAAACAAACTAATAAAACAAAGTCAGAATAATAACAAACCAGGAGGCCGCTAATTATAAAAAATAAAATAAAAAAAGTAACGGCCAAGAAAAATAAACAGTTTGAATTTTCAAATAATATTTATTTCACCGATATCGTTAATACATCTTTTTTTTTTATTTGCTGACGATTTAAATCATATTTGTATCCGGTAATTTTATATATCATAGAAACTTTGCCAGCCGTAGACAGTAAACTATACTACAAACTAGATATAGGAAGATATGGTATGAGTGCCAATGAGACAACTGTCCATCCAAGTTACAATTTATAAGTAAACCAGTAAAGGTCAAGGTACGGCCTTCAACACGGAGCCTTTGCTCACACTGAACAGCAAACTATAAAGGGCTCTAAAAATCCTTTTTTCTAAAATATGCGTTACTTAAAATAGCGGCGCCATAATTCATCGCGGGACTCGGCCAGTACAGCGCATTTGGTCCATCTTCGGGATAATATGTCACATCTTCCTTTATACCACCCGCAAATTGTTGCCAGGGAAATATCTTTATCTTCAATGGTGTTCAAATCTATGGGTTCCGCCATCGTTATCTGCGGCGAAGATATAATATGGCGGTATATTCAATTGTGACGTTATACGGTACCCTTTCCACAAGCACCTGTTAACTATTACATTATCTGCACGTTCCGCATCTGACAGGAGTACCACGAAACTGTATTTAAGATTTTGCTATATACACGGGTCGTAATCACAGGGTTGACACTACTTAATTCAATCATTGTCACATTGTTCCCGGTTGTAGTACTTTAATCAGTATGACTTTCTAAGATGACAATACAAATAATAAAAATCTGGACTTAAAATAAGGCGTATAGGTACAGCATGTACAGTTTTCAATTTGTTAGACGTAAAACAGCGAATCAAAGATTCAATTTTATTCATAACTCATAAAGGACAAAACTGTTGATTAAAAAAAACTCCTTTTCGGGGACTTTTGTTTTCCAAACAAAATCAATAATACCAATATTAAATTGACAAGTTCCAGGTCGACGGGTTCAAAGAGAAAGATATTAAAAGCAGAGAAAACTTCATCTTATAATCGGCATGACTTTATCAGATGACAATACCAATACTAAAATAAGGCTTACGCATAGTTATATTCTTTAATTCAGTCACAGACCCGCGATATCACGGATGTGTTCTAGTAAATATTCTAGTAAATATATATATACATATTAAGTTGTGAATATGGTGAAACTGATCCTCAAAATAAGTTGAAAATGCCCTGGTGTGGAATAAATTTGGGTTAAATTGATCATACTTCTTAATTTACTTATTTCAATCCGTTTTAAATATTGTATACTTAATGATCACATATATAATAATATCTGTTCAAATTTGTTTGCTGGGCATCAATTATGGATTCGGTAATTTCCGCTAAAAAACGAAGTTTACCGAATGATCTCATCATTCATAAATCTCATCATACATCAATCTCATCATACAACAAAAAACGTATAATGTTGTGAACACTTAATATAATGTTGTGAGCACTTAATATAATGTTGTGATCACTTAATATAATGTTGTGAGCACTTAATATAATGTTGTGAGCACTTCATATAATGTTGTGAACACTGCATATAATGCTGTGAGCACTGCATATAATGCTGTGATCACTTCATATAATGTTGTGAGCACTGCGTATAATGCTGTGATCACTTCGTATAATGCTGTGAACACTGCGTATAATGCTGATTATTAACATAAGGCAGTCGTGGCGTTCCATATTAATTGTTTGTGGTTTTTATACGGCATTAATGTCTTCTTCTAATGGAACATAATTTTTTTAAATTCTCAAACATCCTAAATCAAAATATAACCGAACTCCATTTTGTACTAACCAATATTTTCCTTAAATAACATTTCTGTTCATGTCTCCAACAACATAAAATAATTGAGTAACTTTTGTATTTCAACTTAGTTCAAGTCTCAGAAACAACAAGATGGGGTTGATAGGTTTCCAGCGGTCCCTAGCTAGTATAGCAGCAGCAAATCTAAATGTCGGAGTGATTGTAACAGACAGACATGTACAGATTCGCCGGGCAATGACAACAGACCATAGCGACAAAGCCCACCAATTTGATGTTTGGCATATGTCAAAGTCCATAAAGAAAAAGATCATAGCTATCAAGCCGAAAAAAACTTCATGCAAAAATCAAGCCATGGATCCCATGCATCCATCTGCAACCACATTTCCAGACAGGCTGACGGTAACCCAGACCAGATGATCATATGGAGGAGACTTGGAAAGCCTGCTGTTCCATATCTAAAACAGACACTCCTTTCCAGGAAAGACCATCACTAAATGTGGGACCCCCCCCCCCCCCCCCATTGAGCTATGGTGCGCTAAGGAAGAAGAAATGGTTAAGCAAAGACAGCCAATCTTATGCAGCGTTGGAAAATGTCCTTACAGACAAGCTAATCATTCAGGACATACGTCATCTTGATCTTTTTTGTCACACTGGGGCCTTGGAGACTTACCACTGAATGATGCTAAAGTATTGCCCGAAACGACTTGAATTTGAATATGCCTCGATGGTGGCCCAAACACAGCTTGCAGTTGTGGACAACAACCTGAACAAGACCAATGCTAACGGGGAGCTATCCTTTTCTATAAGATGTCCAAATAGATTATCACATTGCAAGACACCCATTAATACTTTGTACTTTTGAATACCAAACTTCCGCAAAAAAAAGTCATTTGATTAAACTAAGAAGTTGTGGTAGGTTTGCTAATGAGACAAGTACCCAAATGAAGTGGACTTAAGCAGATATATAAGTCACGGAATGGCCTTCAACAGTGAACAAAAGTAAAAGTATATTGTATAATTCAACATGTTCAACTAAACATGAACATGAAAGAATTAAAGCAGACATATATATTTTATTTATACATATATCTATTTTACAATTATTCAGAGTCTGACGTGTCACTTTCACATTCTTTGAGGCCTTCGTAAACACCATCTTGTGACGGAAATGCTTCCCTAATAATGTTAACAACACAAGCTGGAATAGTCACTCTGTTTCTCTTGTCAAGTGGTTGCCCTTTTCTGACCCAACAAACAAACTGACGATAAGCCATTAGTCGGCTTTGGGTGCGAGTTGGTACGTCTGGAGCTCTCCCTCTATGGCGCTTGTACCTCAAAACACTAATATAGCTGGTGGGTTCAGACAAACCGTGTTCTGAAATCGATATTGTCACTGATAGTCATACATTCACCCAATTCAATATTACCACCAAAGAGCGTAAATTCGTGGCAACATAGACATTCAGTCAATAACGGCATAACTATGCATTTAGTACACGAACACCAATTTGTGTTAAACCACGGTGGTTAAACTGGCGAGGATTGCTAAGGATTCAAGAGTCTTGATTTCGGGAACTTTCTGCAGCTTCCATTTCCTGGAGCTCTTCTTCGGTATACTCTCCTCTAGTGCGTACCCAAATTGACCATACTCATCAAAATCTGCCTCTCTTGTGTCCGTTTGACTTCTATAAATCTTCAGAAAATAATTCTGAAAAATTCATTATTTTTGTTCTTTAGATAGGCGAAAGTACGAGACCGACGTCAAACCCAAAAAGTCGAAAAATAAACTGACAACGTCATGGCTAAAATAAATAGAAAATCAGACAAACGATAGTTCAAAAAAACAAAACACAGAAAAGTAAGACTAAGCAATACGAAAAGGCACAAGTAATTTGAAATTCCATATTCACGGTGGGTAAGGTTGCCCTGCGAGAGAACGTTCTGTGCTGTTGATTCGATCCTGACGGGTGCTGGTGGAAATCTCCATCCCTTCGTGATCATTATCCCTTCGTGATCATTATCCCTTCGTGATCATTATGAATTGAACTGTAAAATATTTCTTGGTATCTTCCAAATGCCTTTATAAAGTCTGATGTATTATATTATTATGACAATAATTGTTGTGAGCACCAGACTGGCAGATTCACTGCACACTTTTAAAGTTCTGCGTTATCAAACATTAAAATGTGAACTGAAGTTTTGCGAAATTTTTGATCGGTACGATTGAGATTTTTATCTAAGCGAACATGGTGTATCTATTAGTTGAAAATCTGGCTTTGAACTACTACAAAACTAACTTTCAGTAGCTGCGAGTATTTGTTGTTAAATAATTTGTGTCTTTAATTTACTATTTTATGTGCTATATTGTTGTGTTGTTACATCACTATACCAACAAAGGAGGAAAAGGGGAGGGTTGGTTGGATGGAAGTCGGGAGGGGTGTGTGGAGCGCAAACATACATGTTAATGAGTATGCGGTATGGACTTTGTTCATGAGTGAAGGCCGTAGGGCGCCTATAGAAGTTAATTTCTGTGTCATTTGGTCTTTTGTTGAGAGTTGTCTCATTAGAAATCATACCACATCTTCTTTTTTATATGTTAAGCCCTGTCAAGAGTGACCAAAACAAGTGGTTGTCGATGGTTGTTTTCTGTCATATTTGTATTTTGTTCAAAGTTGTAGTTAATATCAGGCCGAAGGTATTCAATTTGTACTCGTTGTTGAAGTTCATTTTTTTATCAAGTCGCAATTTATTGGAGACAGTGTATTTGTACAGGAAGAAGGTAGAGGTACCAGTAGTTAAATAGTCGTACCTCGTATATTTAACTTAATTAAACCCATGTCAAACCTTTATTGTCGTTATAATTGTCGCTTTACTTTACGCACCTTTTAAAATTGTTTTAGTTAACATGTTATCAGAGACATATATACACATGTAGATGTATATATGTCTCTGATGTTATGTAAAGAATCATCAATCCAATCTTAAATAAAACTATTCTAATTAGATCTATTTTCATCTGATATAATTGGACGGAAGATGTTGGTCTTTATGTAATATAAGTTACGATTATATGAAAATGCTTATTAAACAGCCAAATGCATGCACGGATGCACAAAATAAAAATACGAGTCACTTATCCAATTGAATACAAATATCTGTCCAATTTTATTGATTTTGTAACATTTGTTTCAAATATGACCAACTTTTTATCCAAAATCAACAGCACCATGCGTATCAGGACCCACCAGTACAATGACAGGACATGAATAAACGAGAAAATGCTAAATTTTGATAAATTGCACGGGTTTTTCACAAAATAATTTTGTCATGTGGATATGGGTATAGAAAGCGGACTCAGTTCTAGATTTTCTTAAAATAAGCATTTTTGTGTTACGCTCACTGAAACAGTGTAGAGGGTCACATTTTTAATAGTTTACCTATGAACCCATAAGAAACAAAATTAAAAAATCTCAACTGTTACCCAGTCCATTCTTTATGAGAAAAAACGTCAAAAATCTTAATTTTCGTCTTTGTTTACATATTTTCCACCAGGACTGAATCACCAGCACATAACGTTTTCTCGCAGGACAACCTTACCCACCGTGATATTGGTGTTGACAAATTAATGGACAATTCATATCATAAAAAGTACCAACTCCTCAGGAACAGGTGATACATGTATTGTCTACTTGTGGTCTACTTGGTCAGACTTTATATGCAATTTTTATTTTATTTTATTGGAATTTGGTTTATGAACACTTACACAAACAATAATTGCTATTATGATAGGTTATTTGTAGAAACGGCGGTCGTTAATTCATTTTTTAATTGACACAGTGAAACAAAACAGAGGATCAAGCTATGTTTGTAGTAAGTTTGCCTTTCGTTAATATGTTTATGAAAGGTAGTATCAAAAACACTGCATCCCACCTAAAACCTTAACTTTTCAATAGACGTTTAAGATTCATCCGAGTACTCGTGAGTAATCGAGTATCATAACCGAGTATCCAAGTATTAAACAGATCTTTTGACATCCCTAATATTAAACAAAGGACATTAAACATCATTAAAGACAAAAATGGAATTTATGACAAAATTCTCTGTTTTAGATCTTTCTTTTTTGAGCATTCTTGCTGTTTACAGTTATCTCTATCTATAATGAACTTGGTCCAGTAGTTTCAGAGGAAAAGATTTGTGTTTAAAGATTACAAAATTTACGAAAAAATGTGTGTGTAAAATTTATTTTAAAGGGCAATAACTCCTGATTGGATCAATTGACAATTTGTCATGATAACTTATTTGTAGAGGGTTTACACTTTGCTAAACAATTTTGCTGTTTACAGCTTATGTCTATCTATTATAAAATTCAAGATAATTAACAAATACTTCAAAATGTCTTTAAAATTACCAAGGATTTGTATAAATCTTTGAAAATAACAATTCAGGGGCTATTAACTTAAGTCCAGAAACGATAAAGTTATGTAATACCAAAAGATCAAAATAAATAATCATGATTAGCAATTGTAAATATTTGTATATAATTATTTTAGATAGCTTATTTTTATCACAAGTAAAAAATGAAAAAAAAAATGAGTGTGATGTAATAAATGATTACATACATTCAGGGATGAATATTCATGAAACTAGAAAATATGAAATAGTTAAATGTAACACAAGATACAAAAAGAATGAATTTGTATATAAATCGCCTCACATTGAGTCATGTATGAATAATAACAGCAATTATAATACAGAATATTTATTTGATATAATTCAAGATATTAGAATTCAGAAATGTAAATATAAATACAAGTCCAAAACAGTATATTCATATCTATTATTTATTGTCATATTCATCAGACTTAAAGTTCTGATATCACACATTTTGTACAATCTATTTATAGAACATTACATGTTCAAATGCTTGATTACACATAGGACATTCTCTTTATATTGTTTAATTAAAGATGTCCATTTGTCAATAACTATGTTTCACTTATCAGCTACGCAAAGGGATTTTCCGTTGATAACTAATTTGTTGAAAATACATTCCAATTCTAAAAATAGAATAATCTCGACGATTGCTAAGTACATTCCAGGTGATATTATTATCTTTCACTATTCACATAATACATCCAGTTTCTTTCAAATTAAATCCACGTATGTCATATTCTATAAACACAGCTACAAGCAGTTTGATTCCACGATATTCGATCACTGTTTTTATTCATGCCAAGCCTTTATCAGTGTCAAGGTCGTTAGGCAGCTGAAAAAAGAAAACAAGACGTGCTATTTATTGAACCAAGAAAATATGTTTCCAAAAAATGTATTATTAAAATGCATCACTAATCAAAAGAATGAAATGAATATATCATACCTAAAGGAATATAAACAGACAATTTTATATTGCTTAATATTACTTGTCAAATTTAGTACATGTTTACACAAAAGATACTGCTCATTTTATATAGAAGATATTAATTCATGTTCTAAAATACATGTATGTATAGAACAAATACTTTATATAGATTTGAGTTTATTTGATATATATATATGCATCTGTATTGTCATACAGGAATTTATTAGCTTGAATATGTTAACATGCCAGTATTTTAAACACATACAAATTTTAATAAGAAAATTATGACAAAAAAAATACATATTTGCTCCTTAAATTGTCAGGGTCTTGGTGCAAAAGAGAAAAGACAAAGATTATATATGTGGATGAAGTATCAAAAATGTAACATATTGTTTGTACAAGAAAGTCATTTTACAGACAAATTGAAAGTAAATTTAGAATATGAATTTAAAGGTCAACAATATCACAGCTTTGGAACCTCACAATCAAAAGGAGTCTCAATCTTCATAAATAATGAGATAGATTGTAAATTTATAGATAAATTTCAAGATGAAGAAGGCAGGTTAATTCTTTTAAATATTGAAATTGAAGACAGTATATATACCTTGGTAAATATTTATGCACCAAACATACCCCAAAAAAGAAATGTCTTCTTTAAAAAAGTTAAAGATGTTATAACTAAAAATAGCTTAGGAATGGTCATTATAGGAGGAGACATGAATGACACCTTAACTAATATAGACAACAAGCATAATATGTCAAAAAAGTCCTTTAAAGAAAAAAAAGCTGTACCCAGCTTAAAATCTTTAATAAAAACGCATAAGTTAAGTGATATATGGCGAGAAATACATGGTAAAAAAATACAATTTACTTGGAGAAGGAAAAATAACATCAATGAAGCATCAAGAATTGATTTCTTTTTAACCTGTCCTGAAATACGAACTCAAATAGAATCAACAGACATAAGACCAGCCATTATAACCCATACAGATCATCAAGCAATATCTCTTATGATAAACTGTAGATCACAACAAAAAGGAAAAGGATATTTTAAAATAAATAATAGTGTTTTAGAAAATAATGAGTATCAAAACATAATTAAAAAACTTATAAAACAGTATGAATGTAAAGTATTACTTACCAACGACGTTGGGCTTCAATGGGATCTCTTTAAAACAGAGGTGCGAGACTATACTATAGCATTCTGTAAAAGGAAAGCACAAAACAATGTAAAAGAAATAAACATTTTAGAAAATAAACTTAAAAAATTAAATGAATGTATAAATTTGAAATGCCAAGAAGATGTTATTGCCTATTTCAATGATGAAATCAATAAATTAGAAAACAAACTTAGTAATTTATATGAAGCGAAAACTAAAGGGGCACAAATTAGATCTAGAACTAAGTGGGTGGAAGAAGGGGAAAAAAATACAAAATTCTTTTTAGGATTAGAAAAATCTAGGCAAACAAAAAAAACAATAACAGCCCTTAAAGATAAAGATGGGGAGATACACAGAGATCCTACAAAAATATTGCAACTTGAAAGAGAATTTTATCAAGATATATACAAAAGTTCAAACCCTAACATAACTTATATTAAAGATTACATTATGAATACAGAAATTGATCATAAATTAAACAATAAAGAAAGTGAAAGTATGGAAGGTCTATTAAGTATCCAGGAATGCACAGAATCTCTATTTAAAATGAAACTCAATAAAGCCCCAGGCATTGATGGTTTAAGTGTAGAGTTTTACAAGATATTTTGGGAAGATCTGAAAGAATTTGCTGTTAATACATTCAATTATTCATATGAAAAAGGGGAGTTAACTAATTTACAAAAAATAGGAGTTATTTCCCTTCTACATAAAAAAAATGACCCACTATCTTTAGATAACTATAGGCCAATAACATTATTAAATGTAGATACAAAGATTGTAGCTCAGTCATTAGCACAAAGAATTAGTAAAATATTACCACAAATTATTCATGGGGATCAAAATGGGTATGTAAAAAATAGATATATTGGATATAACATTAGACAAATTCAAGATATCATTGATTTTGCAGAAAAATTCAACATAGAGGGAGCTCTTCTTTTCTTAGATTTCTCTAAAGCTTTTGATTCTTTAGAGTGGGATTTCATGTTTTTAGCTTTAAAAAAATTTGGATTCAAAAGTTCAATGTTGAAATGGATTAAAGTTCTATATACTGATATTAAAAGCTCAGTTATAAACAATGGTTGGATTTCAAAACCTATAAGCATTTTTCGTGGGATTAGGCAAGGGTGCCCATGCAGTGCGATAATTTTTGTAATTGCTGTTGAAATTTTAGCATGTAGGATCAGACAAGATCATGACCTCAAAGGCTTTGAAATTAAACTTGATGGCAAAACTCACACATTAAAAATTAGTCAACTAGCAGATGATACCACTCTTTTTCTTAGAACAAAACAAGACATTTCAAAAGCACTTAATATGATTGAAACATTTGGAACATTGTCAGGTTTGAAATTAAACAGAGCTAAAACTGAGGGTGTTTGGCTTGGGAAGCAAAAAAACTGCAAAGATAAACATGAAAATATTAACTGGACAAATATACCTGTAAAAAGCCTAGGTATATATTTTGGTCATAATAAAAAAGAGTGTCAAAGATTAAATGCTGAAAAACTTCTAGAAAAATCAGCAAAAATTATTCTTAATTGGAAAAAGAGAAACTTAACCATGATAGGAAGGATAACAGTTACTAAATCATTAATTATTCCTAATATTACATTTTTAGCATCTGTCTCAACCATAGATAAAGAGTATTTAAACCAGTTTAAAAAAATGATATATGAATTTTTATGGAATAACAAAACAGAAAAAGTTAAACGCTCCGTACTAAGTTACGACAAATTAAATGGGGGATTAAAAATGATTAATTTAGAGAAATACATAGAAACAATAAAAATAGGTTGGATTAAAAGATTAAATGCAGAGCAATTCTTAAACTGGACGGTAATACCAAAATTTTATTTAAACAAATTTGGAAATAATCTTCTTATATTGCAAATGAATCTGGATAGTATAAATTCAATACCAGATATAAAAAAGATACCAGAGTTTTATCTTGATATAATCAAAGTTTGGATCAAGAACAAAAATAATAATAAATACCCAAAAATCTACAGACTAATCCGCCAACAAGTTATTTGGGGAAATCAGTGGATAAAATTTCAAGAAAAAACATTATTATTCCAAAACTGGATAGATAGCAACATAATATACATAAATGATATCATAGATGAATCTGGAAATATAACAGAAAGATTTATTAGACAAAAGCTTAATAAAAAGACAAACTGGATTACTGAATTTTTAAAATTAAAAAAAGCTATACCAAAAGAATGGGTTAAAATATTAGCTGAAAAATGTTCAAGAACAACTAATGTACTAACAGATAATGTTGTGTATATTTATGACAAAGATAACTTTAAACAAAATATAAATAAATTAGAAACAAGTAAAATTTACAAAATACTATTAGAACAAGATAAAGAAATACCAGTTGGCTTTTACAAATGGAAGAGACTACTAAATTTTGAAAACATAGAAAATAAAGCTCAAAACATACTTAAATTTGTTCATAATTATTTGAAAGAAAATAAATTAAAAATGTTCAGATGGAAACTATTACATTTTATTCTTCCAAACAAAGTTTTATTAAAACAATGGAAAATATGCCAAAACTCAAACTGTAATCACTGTAATATTACAGAAGATTACGAACACTTTTTTATTACATGCCACTTTCTTGATAAATTTTGGAAAGACATATTTAATCTGTTAGAAAAAGTTAAACTTGGAAAACACATTTTAACACTAAAAAATTTGATTTGGGGTTACAAAATAAATGATATAGAATATTATGATATTAATTTTTTTCTTACAGTTATTATATTTTCAATTCACAAAATACACTATTTGTCAGAGTTTAGAACAAAGAAGATAAATGTATTTTCTGTTTTTAAAACTGAGTTTAGAAATAGGCTCGTTCTACAAAACAATTTTTTTAACCATGAAAGAAAAGGAATATTAGGAAAATTATTTAAGTGTATTTGAATTGTTTGAACTGATAACATGGTTGGTAAAGTTATCATTGTGTATTAATTAATTTATTATCTAATTTTGTATTTATTTATGATGCTTGATAGACATTAATTACAATATTTATATTATAATCTCATTATACATTACAAAAAAAAAAAACCCAAAAAACAGCATAGTTGTTCTTTGATTACCGTACGACTATTATTCTTTCAAATTATAGCTGTCTTACCTGAATAATGATGTAGATCAAAGATAATTACAATCTTTTTCGATATTGATTGAAAAAAACCGTTATCCGGAAACACATGGAAACTGATAGAAGTCATCCCAAACTCGGATGAACTATGAAAATTTTCCGAAAATAAGACTATATAATATAAATACTTTAATATAATTAGAATAGCATTATTTATCTATATTGATGTAATATTTATAATATTTTGTAAACGACTAACAATATGCAGTTTATCTACCTGAAGAATCCCTGAACTTCTGGTACTAATGAAACAGGGACCTTCACTGAGATAGCTGTGTCAGTGGAGTAATTGTTAACAGCGAGCAATACTGTTGTTGAATAAAAAAAAAAAAAAACAATTCAGGGGCAGCAACCCAACAAAAGTTTGTCTGATGTGTGTGAATATTTTTAGACAGATCTTCAGCTGATGAAAATGTGAACCCCATGTCAGATTTGGTCTAAATGCTTTAGATTCAGAGATATAAGCCAAACTGCATTTCTTCCCCATGTTCTCTCTTTAGCTATGAAGGCCATCTTGGTTGATGAGCGGGGTCGTCGGATACATTTTTAAAAACTAGATACCCTAAGGATGATTTAAGCCAAGTTTTGATGTATTTGGCTCAGTAGTTTCTGAGGAGAGAATTATTGTAAAAGTTGTATATACATAATGATATGATCTTTCTAATTTCAAGGCCAAATTTTTTTTTATCCCAATTTCACGGTCCACTGAATGATAGTGAGAGTAGAGCATCCGTGAACTTTGGAGACATTTCTTAAACATGGTTCAAATATGGCAATATTTTTAATTTTCTGCTGAAACTACTCGTCTCAGACTAGTCTGCGAGACAGACAAACAGGAAGCACATACCACAGAAACATAATGCCACTAAGTGGGGCATAAAAAAATCTGGAAAATAATAAGATTGATTGATTGATTGTTGGTTGCTAAACGTCCAGTGGCAAATATTTCATGTATATTCAGGTCGAGAACAAGTTCACAATAAATACAATATGTAGGTCTTGTCACAATAGAGGCCATCTGGGATGATGGTCGGGGAAATTTGGACTGCCACTGGAAAATGAGGGTTTATTAGATAGGGACAGAAATTTTGCCTTACAACAGGTCACCTACGGACCCCTCAAAAGAGTTGTTGCAAGGGTTCTTAACGTGGAAAATAATAAGAACTAGGTGTCATGACCTTGAAATTAAAAGAGGGTGGTATATTAGTATATCGGCTGAAGACAGATAAATTGCTTTGCTGAGCACAGCCTGATATGACTGCAGAGTTTGAACCCTGAACAGCTGGGGCAAATTTGGACACAATATTCAAGCTTGATACCGTCTGAATTTGGATTATGATAAAATATTTGACATAGTATAGGTTTCTGACACAAAATAAATGTCAACATCTTACAAATCTATTGTGCAAGACTGTGCAATTAAGGATTCTTCTTGAATATTTTCAAAAATTTGAAATTTGAAAAATTTTCTCTTTTAACCCCTTAAAAACAATTGGACCCCTAAACTTGTTGAATCCCCCCTTTGAGCAATTACCCCCACGCTCAATTCAAGCCTTTCCTTTGTAGTATGGAACCTTGTGGTAAAATTTCAGAGAGATCAATACTAGTAAACACAAGTTATTGTCTGGAAACAAGAAAAAAATGCTGGTTGTTGGCCCTTTTTGGTCCCTAATTCCTGCATGAATTGGGCAGTTCCCCCAAAAATCAATCCCAGCCTTGTGGTACAATGTCAGAGAGATCCATACACTTACATGTTATTGGCCAGAAACTACAAAAATGCTTGTTTTTGGCACTTAATTTCTAAACTATTGGCACCATTATCCCAAAATGAATCCAAACCTTCTACTTGTGGTATTTAACATTTTGGTATATTTTCAGAGCAATTGAAATACTTATACACAAGTTATTATCCTGAAAGTAGAAAAATGCTATTTTGGGCCCCTTTTAGGTCCTTAATTCCTCAACAGTTGGAACAATCATCTTCAAAATCAATCCAAACCTTTCCTTTGTGGTATTGAACCATCTTAAAACATTTCATAGAGATTCATTCACTAAAACTAAAGTTATTGTGTGGAAACTAAATGTGTCTTGTGGTCAATACTATTTAGAGCAAATCTGACGAGGATAATTTGTTTGTTAGGTCAAGGTCTATCTGTCAGATTTGCTTTAAATAGTTATCAAAGGTACCAGGATTATAATGAACTTGGCCCGGTAGTAACAGTGGAAAATATTTTGAGGTCTTACTTTGCTGAACTTTATTGCTGTTTACAGTTTATCTCTATCTATAATAAAATTCAAGATAATAACCAGAAGCTGCAAAAATTTCCTTAAAATTACCAATTCAGGGGCAGCAACACAACAACGGGTTACCTAAATGGTCTGAAAAATTCAGGGTAGATAGACCTTCACCTAGTGGACAATTTAATCCTGTCAGATTTGCTTTAAATGCTTCAGTTTCAGAGAGACGAGCAAAAAACTGCATTTCACCCATTTTTAGCCATGGCAGCCATCTTGGTTTGCAGGCGGGTTTATCAGTCATATTTTTCAGATTTTTTTGGTTGGCTGAGTCATTGGACACATTTTTTAAACTAGATACCCCAATTAATGAGGATTGTGGCCATTTAAAGTTTGGTTAAATTTGACCCAGGCGTTTCAGAGGAAAAGATTTTTGTAAAAGTTAACGACAACGGACGACAACGATGCCGGACAACGCTGGACACCAAGTGATGAGAAGAGCTCACTTAGCCCTTTGGGCCAGGTGAGCTAAAAATTAAGTCTCTTTCTAGGGACGTAACTCATACACAACAGAGAATATAATACAATATTATATCTGTCTCTATATTCACATACCAGTTTTGTTATTCTTTGTGTTGCTAATAATTTTTGAAATTTACATTTTCAACCCTAAACTGCAAAAATTAAAATCTCTATAAATATTGTAGAAAAAAATCTGTTGTCTCAGAAAAATACGGAAAATAATGTTTTTTTTTACACAATTTACTTCTGGATACTATCTTATGATCATAAACAATTAGCTTCTGTCCAAGTTCGATAGAAATCCAGGCTTGTCTAAGAAATTTCAAAAACTTTTACCAAAGAGTGAATATTTGTTGCCGCCGCTGATGACAGAATAAAGGCTTGCTATGTTTCGCTTTTTCGACAAAAGTCGAAGGTTCAACAATAATCAGACAATTGTTTTAATTTTCATCAAACTATCTTCTTTTCGGCCTATTTGGGTTGTAAACATTAAGGGTTTTATAAGAAAAGCAACACAAAAGAAGTTCTATTCCTCATTCTTCCAGATTGTTTTTATCCATTTGAAACATTTTTCATCTCCAAACAAGGGACTAAAGTTTACATTTGCAACAAAAAGCAGGTAATTAGATTATTTTTTTCTTTCAGTAACTGCAAGTTTATTTCTGTAAATTTTTATTTCAGCTTTCATTGCTGTAAAAAGAATGTTTTTAAGAATGGTATGTTTTGGTGGTTTTATCTGTAGTTGTACACATGGTTACATGAACCTAATCATTTAGATTCTGACCTATTAAAATGTTTAAACCGGCTGTATTTGTTATAGCACCTGTCCTAAATTAGTAATCTGATGATCAGTAGTTGTCCTTTGTTGATGTGGTTCATAAGTGATTCTTGTTTTTTATATAGATTAGACAGCTGGTTTTCTCTTTTGAATGGTTTTCCACTTGGTCATTTTTGTGGCCCTTTATAGTTTGCGAGCCAAGGCTCAGTGTCGAAGACAGTACTTTGACCTATAATGGTTTACTTTTATAAAATGTGACTTGGATGGAGAGCTGTCTCATTGGCACTCATATATACATGCAGTCACTGAACGTATATCACGATGTGTTTCAGTAGAGTTTTATTCATGATGTCAATAAAACATACAGGTTCGTGGAAATTTTACTCAAAATGGTTTTTACCATAAATACTTAATTTAGAACAGTTATAATAGTTACAGTATATAAAGAACAACCATACATTGTCTCAAAATGTTATTTGTACTCGGCTTGAAACAATGTTTTTTGTAAATTGTTTTGTTATAAATTAGGCCATGAGTATACTCTTCTAAATTGTTTCACATTTTTTATTTGGGGGCCTTTTATAACCGACTGAATGGTTTAAGGTTTTCTCATTGAATGCAATACAGTGGCCTTCAATTGCTTACATGAACTTTGGTGGAAAGTTGTTTCATTGGGAATCATATCACATCTCATTTTTGTAAAATATTTAAATGGAGCAAAAGTTTTCAGTCAATATACTGAGGGTGCAGGCCAAATAAAAATTGCCATGTAAATGCTCATACAACAGTATACTAAACCTCTGACATACCACTAGCAGTTTCCCATAAACAGACCTTATCACATATTAATCCAGTGCTGACACTTCGAAGTCTACTTTATCAACTTTATCAAAGCAAGACAAAAACTGGAATTCGCTAAAATTGACATAACACAGGCAGTAACTTCAAAGCATGTGGTCAAGATTTTCTCAAAATTGATCAGGAGACAGACCTGAACCAGTTGATAATTATAAGACTGTAAACCAATTTTTGAGTATTGTGGTCTAAAATGCAAAGGTTTTGCAATATGGGATGAAAAGAAATTAAACATGTCAAGACAGTTTTTTGCTAATTAAAGTAATTTACAGGAGGTTTTACTGAAATATCTATTATCAATAAATATAGGTAGATTTGGCACAAATCGGTATATTATGACAAAACAAAACAGTAACTGAACTCCAAGGAACTCCAATATGAGCTAAATTATTGAAGTTACCTCACATTATCCTATACTATTGTTGAACCTTTTTTTTGATAGATTCATATACACCATGCACAATTTATGTTGTTTTTTTTCATGAAATAATCTACTAGTATATGGAAAGTATGGTAGTACATGCACCCACACACATCATGTTTTACCTTTAATATTCAAAGAATTTGGGCATGGATATATATGATCTATTTACAACATACTATAAAACATAAGCACATACAGAATATATGAACACAAACACTACACAAACAAACAAACAAACAAACTACTTGTCAGCACTGAAGGGCAAAGACTGCTTTCAATTTTCAATTTCAATTTAAATTATTAGAGTTATCTGCCATTGTTCAATGTTGTCGTTGAACTTGTGAACTTTTTTTGAGAAAAGATGGATTAATATACACCATGCACAATTTGTAGAATTTTTGTTGTTGATAAAAATAGTAAACATGGAAAGTATGGTTATGCATGCACCCACTCATATCATGTTTTAACTTTAATATTCAAAGAATTTGGGCATGGATATATATGATCTATTTACAACATACTATAAAACATAAGCAGATACAGAATATATGAACACAAACACTACACAAACAAACAAACAAACAAACAAACTGCTTGTCAGCACTGAAGGGTAAAGACTGCTTTCAATTTTCAATTTAAATTACAAATTATTAGACTTATCTTCCATTGTTCAATGTTGTTGTTGAACTTGTGAACTTTTTTGAGAAAAGATAGATTAAAGGGAAAATTCGCGATTTTTTTCTCATGGTTTAAATATGTTCATAATGACATAATATATATATATTCACAAAGTTTTATCGCTAAATGTGCAGTAATAAAGGAGAAATTCAATAATTAATGAAAAAATATTAACTACTTCCTGTAGGTCGTGACGTTTTCTCCTGGTTTTTGCATGCCGGGATTTAAAATACAATCATTAAAAGTCTTGGTTTTTAATCATATTTTAACGTAATCGTAAGCGCGCCGATGACTTATGCTTTATCTAATAACCAGCCGATAATAAGAAGATAAAACGCACAGACGTGCAATTGTACACATTCATGAGATAAATTTTCTATGTTAAACGTATATATTCGAATTATTTTTTTAGACAACTCAAAAAGTTATAAAATTATTTTTAATTAATGCATTTTCGGACTGATAAGGTGAACAAATTAAAGAACAATAATCTGTAAAGACAATATGTTGGTGTACTCTTATTGACCTTTTACTATCTCTGCTATGACTAGGTTTATACGAGATGTGTGTATTTACGGTTCTGTGGCAATACTCGTAGATGGCTTGTTTAAAGGTAAATTGTTATTTGCACTTCGGTATTTAACCACGCCTCTAGGGCACACCTTGCCAGGTGTGACTGTCTATTCGGATCAGTGGATTATAAAACAAGGGAGCATTTAATACACACATTAAAAATACAGGTGACAAATAAAAATAGATCGCCGTGGAATTATTTAATTATATTTGGTGCTATTATTTATTTGAATTCAAATAAATTAATTTACTAAGAAATAAACAGCTTTCGGTTAAAGACGGGAAACTTAATTCATGTGTCAGAATAAAATGATATACACCTCTTGTCCTTGATTTAAGTCTCATAAAAAAGTGGAACTTAGAAATTAGAAATAGCTTTACCAAATCATTTTGGTTGTCTTTTTTAGGCAAAAAAATGTACGAGAACACTTACATTTAGACTTTTGAAACCCATGTATTAATTAATATCTGAAACTATCTGAAGATAACTCTACCGAAGCGGAATATAATTGTACGAATAAAGAAAAAAAAATGTTTTTAAATCTTTGCACATTTATGATTAATTATTGTTATCTATTGTTCATTTTAATTATACTTAATTAGTACCTTAAATATGTCTACCGCTCGGCATTAAATCTTGGTGTGGTAGGAAGGGATTATTACATATAGATTATATTATTTGGATGAGGATTTGAGCTAGCCTATAAAAACACATTAATTAGTTAACATACATTCGAGACCAAATGATATTAACTTTGCTAATTCAATTATCTTTTACTCACATATATTTCTCTCATGATTTGTGCGTGCTTGTTTCTATAGGACAATGTATATATTGTCCCAAAATTAATCATAAAATCGTAACTAAAAATGTCTTGTTCGGAGGTTGATAGTAAAAAAAAAAGAGGTTGATAGTACTAACAGTGGTTCCAGTCCGGTCAAGAGAGGCAGATTTTGACGAGTATGGTCAATTTGGGTACGCACTAGAGCCAGAGTATACCGAAGAAGAGCTCCATAAAATGGAAGCTGCAGAAAGGTCCCTAAATCAAGATATCCTTAGCAACCCTCGCCAGTTTAACACAGCCGGATTGGTGTTCGTGTACTAAATGCATAGTTATTCCGTTATTGACGGAATGTCTTTGTTGCCCCGAATTTACTCTCTTTGATGTTAATATTGAATTGGGTGAATGCATTAGTGACAATATCGATTTCAGAACAGTTTGTCTGAACCCGGTTGTTCTTGAAACAAGCTGTATAAGTTTGCCGAGGTACAAGCGCCATAGGGGGAGAGCTCCAGACGTACTAACTCACAGCCATGTTCACATTTAGCTGAATTATACAATATACTTTTAATTTTGTTCACTGTTGAAGGCCATACCGTGACTTATATAGCTGCTTAAGTCCACTTCATTTGGGTAAGTGTCTCCCAAATAAACAAACCACAACTTCTTATTTAATCAAATGACTCATCTTTTTGCGAAAGTTTGGTATGCAAAAGTGCAAAGTTATAAATGGGTGTCTTGCAATATCGAAGTGATAATCTATTTGTCAGATCTCTTATATCTTTTGACGAAACCAAACCATCATGGTATATTCTGCATTTGTATAGACCGAAGTGTACTAAATGATATTCATATTATACATGTTAAATGAATGAACAAATATTAAACCTATCTTTTTATTGTTTTCCGCCCATGTCTGCTCATCGCCAGAAATAAAGTTTGTCGCACGAAAAAATGGTATTAATTCCAGAGTCAAAATTTAAAGAACTTATTTTCCATGTTTTCTGGTATTGTATGAAAGAGAATTGACCTAACAAAAGAATTGCTATCTTAGGCTGTTAGTAACACATGTAGAGCAGTGGGTCGTTGTTGGACATATAAATCTTAGAAAGTGTATCATCTGTTAAATTTGCAGGTCACTGAAAGGGGAAGTCCCATACGGAAGTAGGTGTTGAAGATGATTTTTTTTTTTATCCAGTGACACATATTACATGCGTATTCTTGAACGTTTGATACATCATTTACTCTCAAATTGCAAAAACGAAAACTTCCAATTGTATTTATAGTATTTGTATTTTATCCATCTGATGAGTTAACTAAAGCCTTTTTCAACTGATTTGTATAGTTCGTTCTTCTTTTTCTTCTTTTGGTATACAATAGTCTATCGAATTCGTTGATTACATACTGTTGGCATACGTGGACTAGTCTATTTACAAAACTTTTCCTAAATTTACACAAAATGTATGTTTCTTTCTTATGTTCAATGTATACATGTATATAATTTAAATTGCGCTATAGTTCCGTAACTTTCTATCCAGGCGTATAAACGAATCGTCGGCAAATGCATACATTTTTTTTAATCAATATTTCTGGTATGTTCCAATCTGTCCTTTACTATTGACAACGAGTTTATATTACATTTTCCTAAATTAACCGTTGGAAAAAATATGTAAATAGATTTTTATTTCTTCAAATTTTTTTTTTATGTATTATTTATATTTTTATAAATAATATTCTTTACACCAGAAATGTTATTTATAAACAAGCGTATGAGTTAAGTAATGACTAGTATATTATATCACTTTCGGACACGCAAGACAGAGATGTATATTATAAACCTGATAGTTCAAAATGGAAAGTTATAAGTTATCGGCCGTGTACACCGATCAATACCTACAGAAGTGAAATGATGCATGAACTTGCAAGCCCGACAGGAAATCGTTTGAATACCTGGACGTGTCACCTCACACCCCTCACAATACCTTTGGGAGTAATACCTTAAGCCATGCTGGTGATCAGATGAGGGAAGATCCGAATTTATTTGAATAAAGTTTATTACTTTAAAGAATTATGAACGAATTACATTTTCGAAAACAATTTTCACGGAACACTTATTTATGATTTGAACTTTGACTTTTTAATTAATTCCAATATTAACAGTTTAAAAATAACAGACTATGGTTATTTAAAAAAAAAAAGGAACATTTTCCGTATCAAGTTAGTTAGTCAGATAAAACAACCGTACGATTGACAAGATATCGACACGCAATTACGACTACATCGGTTACTGTAGTTTTGGTCCTTTGTGGTTTATAGACATATCGTGATTTTGATCGTAGAAGATGACAAAATGGCGGAACGCAGAGAATTGATACTCAAAATTTAAAATCGATGGTGATCTCTTATCTAGCGGAATAAAACTTTAATATCTATAAATTTGAGAATTTTTATACAGAATGGACATAATATCAATTTTTGATTTTTTTGCGAAGTTTCCCTTTAATATACACCATGCACAATTTGTAGAATTTTTGTTGTTGATAAAAATAGTTAACATGGAAAGTATGGTTATACATGCACCCACACACATCATGTTTTAACTTTAATATTCAAAGAATTTGGGCATGGATATATATGATGTATTTACAACATACTATTAAACATAAGCACATACAGAATATATGAACACAAACACTATACAAACAAACAGACAATCAAACAAACTACTTGTCAGCACTGAAGGGTAAAGACTGCTTTCAATTTTCAATTTCAATTTCAATTATTAGTTATCTCCCATTGTTCAATGTTGTTGTTGAACTTGTGAACTTTTTTGAAAAATGATAGATTAATATACACCATGCACAATTTGTAGATTTTTTGTTGTTTATAAAAATAGTTAACATGGAAAGTATGGTTATACATGCACCCACACACATCATGTTTTAACTTTAATATTCGAAGAATTTGGGCATGGATATATATGATCTATTTACAACATACTATTAAACATAAGCACATACAGAATATATGAACACAAACACTACACAAACAAACAAACAATCAAACAAACTGCTTGTCAGCACTGAAAGGCAAAAACTGCTTTCAATTTTCAATTTCAATTTAAATTATTAGACTTATCTCCCATTGTTCAATGTTGTTGTTGAACTTGTAAACTTTTTTGAGAAAAGATCGATTAATATACACCATGCACAATTTATGTTAATTATGTTGTTGATAAAAATAATCTTCATGGAAAGTATGGTTATAAATGCACCCACACACATCATGTTTTAACTTTAATATTAGAAGAATTTGGGCATGGATATATATGATGTATTTACAACAGACTATAAAACATAAGCACATACAGAATATATGAACACAAACACTACACAAACAAACAAACAATCAAACAAACTGCTTGTCAGCACTGAAGGGTAAAGACTGCTTTCAATTTTTGAATTTTAATTTAAATTATTAGACTTATCTCTCATTGTTCAATGTTGTTGTTGAACTTGTGAACTTTTTTGAGAAAATATAGATTAATATACACCATGTACAATTTGTAGAATTTTTGTTGTTGATAAAAATAGTTAACATGGAAAGTATGGTTATACATGCACCCACACACATCATGTTTTAACTTTAATATTCGAAGAATTTGGGTATGGATATGATATAATCTATTTACAGCATACTATAAAACATAAGCGCATACAGAATATATGAACACAAACACTACACAAACAAACAAACAAACAAACAAACTGCTTGTCAGCACTGAAGGGCAAAGACTGCTTTCAATTTTCAATTTCAATTTAAATTATTAGAGTTATCTGCCATTGTTCAATGTTGTCGTTGAACTTGTGAACTTTTTTTGAGAAAAGATGGATTAATATACACCATGCACAATTTGTAGAATTTTTGTTGTTGATAAAAATAGTAAACATGGAAAGTATGGTTATGCATGCACCCACTCATATCATGTTTTAACTTTAATATTCAAAGAATTTGGGCATGGATATATATGATCTATTTACAACATACTATAAAACATAAGCAGATAAAGAATATATGAACAAAAACACTTTACAAACAAACAAACAAACTGCTTGTCAGCACTGAAGGGCAAAGACTGCTTTCAATTTTCAATTTAAATTACAAATTATTAGACTTATCTTCCATTGTTCAATGTTGTTGTTGAACTTGTGAACTTTTTTGAGAAAAGATAGATAAATATACACCATGCACAATTTGTAGAATTTTTTTTGTTCATAAAAATAGTTTACATGGAAAGTATGGTTATACAAGCACCCACACACATCATGTTTTAACTTTAATATTCGAAGAATTTGGGCATGGATATATATGATCTATTTACAACATACTATAAAACATAAGCACATACAGAATATATGAATACAAACAAACAAATAATCAAACAAATTGCTTGTCAGCACTAGTACTGAAGGGTAAAGACTGCTTTCAATTTTCAATTTAAATTACAAATTATTAGAGTTATCTCCCATTTTTCAATGTTGTTGAACTTGTGAACTTTTTTGAGAAAAGATAGATTAATATACACCATGCACTATTTATGTTGATTTTGTTGTTGATAAAAATAATCTTCATGGAAATTATGGTAATTAATACATGCACACACACACATCATGTTTTAACTTTTAAATATTCGAAGAATTTGGGCATGGATATATATGATCTATTTACAGCATACTATTAAACATAAGCACATACAGAATATATGAACACAAACACTATACAAACAAACAGACAATCAAACAAACTACTTGTCAGCACTGAAGGGTAAAGACTGCTTTCAATTTTCAATTTCAATTTCAATTATTAGTTATCTCCCATTGTTCAATGTTGTTGTTGAACTTGTGAACTTTTTTGAAAAATGATAGATTAATATACACCATGCACAATTTGTAGATTTTTTGTTGTTTATAAAAATAGTTAACATGGAAAGTATGGTTATACATGCACCCACACACATCATGTTTTAACTTTAATATTCGAAGAATTTGGGCATGGATATATATGATCTATTTACAGCATACTATAAAACATAAGCACATACAGAATATATGAACACAAACACTACACAAACAAACAAACAAACAAACTACTTGTCAGCACTGAAGGGCAAAGACTGCTTTCAATTTTCAATTTAAATTACAAATTATTAGAGTTATCTTCCATTGTTTAATGTTGTTGTTGAACTTGTGACCTTTTTTGAGAAAAGATCGATTAATATACACCATGCACAATTTATGTTAATTATGTTGTTGATAAAAATAATCTTCATGGAAAGTATGGTTATAAATGCACCCACACACATCATGTTTTAACTTTAATATTCGAAGAATTTGGGCATGGATATATATGATGTATTTACAGCATACTATAAAACATAAGCATATACAGAATATATGAACACAAACACTACACAAACAAACAAACAAACAAACAAACTGCTTGTCAGCACTGAAGGGTAAAGACTGCTTTCAATTTTCAATTTAAATTACAAATTATTAGAGTTATCTCCCATTTTTCAATGTTGTTGTTGAACTTGTGAACTTTTTTGAGAAAAGAAAGATTAATATACACCATGCACAATTTATGTTGATTTTGTTGTTGATAAAAATAATCTTCATGGAAAGTATGGTAATACATGCACACACACACATCATGTTTTAACTTTAATATTCGAATAATTTGGGCATGGATATATATGATCTATTTACAACAGACTATAAAACATAAGCACATCCAGAATATATGAAGCAAACACTATTACAAACAAACAATCAAACAAACTGCTTGTCAGCATTGAAAGGCAAAAACTGCTTTCAATTTTCAATTTCAATTTTAAATTATTAGACTTATCTCCCATTGTTCAATGTTGTTGTTGAACTTGTGAACTTTTTTGAGAAAAGATAGATAAATATACACCATGCACAATTTGTAGAATTTTTGTTGTTGATGAAAATAGTTAACATGGAAAGTATGGTTATACATGCACCCACACACATCATGTTTTAACTTTAATATTCGAAGAATTTGGGCATGGATATATATGATCTATTTACAGCATACTATAAAACATAAGCATATACAGAATATATGAACACAAACACTACACAAACAAACAGACAATCAAACAAACTGCTTGTCAGCACTGAAGGGTAAAGACTGCTTTCAATTTTCAATTTCAATTTCAATTATTAGAGTTATCTGCCATTGTTCAATGTTGTTGTTGAATTTGTGAACTTTTTTGAGAAAAGATAGATTAATATACACCATGCACAATTTGTAGAATTTTTGTTGTTGATAAAAAAATAGTTAACAAGGAAAGTATGGTTATACATGCACACACACATCATGTTTTAACTTTAATATTCGAAGAATTTGGGCATGGATATATATGATCTATTTACAGCATACTATAAAACATAAGCACATACAGAATATATAAACACAAACACTACACAAACAAACAAACAAACAAACTGCTCGTCAGCACTGAAGGGCAAAGACTGCTTTCAATTTTCAATTTAAATTACAAATTATTAGAGTTATCTGCCATTGTTTAATGTTGTTGTTGAACTTGTGACCTTTTTTGAGAAAAGATAGATTAATATACACCATGCACAATTTATGTTGATTTTGTTGTTGATAAAAATAATCTTCATGGAAAGTATGGTAATACATGCACACACACACATCATGTTTTAACTTTAATATTCGAATAATTTGGGCATGGATATATATGATCTATTTGCAGCATACTATAAAACATAAGCAAAAACAGAATATATGAACACAAACAATATCATTAGGAAACCAGACTTTAGAATGTGTACAGAACTACACATACTTAGGTATAAATTTTTCATCATCTGGGAGTTTCCAAATAGCAAAGAAAGAACTTTATAACAAAGGAATGAAAGCATATTTCAAATTAAGGAAGACCTTTTCAGTGGAAAGCCCAAAACCTAGTACTTTATTACACATCTATAACCATACAATCCGACCAATCTTGTTGTATGGATCTGAAATTTGGGGTTATATACCACATAAGAAACAAATACATTTGGATAACTTTATATCAAAAGAAACTGATTATCTTGTACTAGAGAAAATTCATACTAAGCTTTGTAAATTTTCACTTGGAGTAAATATAAAAACATCAAATATGGCATGTAGAGGAGAACTAGGTTCACTCCCTACACTGTATTATGTAATAATGAATATGGTAAAATATTTGATCCATCTTATGAAAGATATTGAACCTTCAAATATTGTTTATTCTAAGGGAAGCCATAAATCTATCTCATTCTATGGACAAACATAACCAGGAATCTTGGATAGGAAGCATTAAACATATATTTAAATTTCTAGATTTAGAATATCTATTTGTTAACCAGTCAAACTTTAAACAAAACCATATTCTAAAAAAAGTAAAAACATCTTTAACTATTAAATTTAAAGAAAGCTGGTTAGCTAGTTTAGAAAGCAATTCTGGGAAGTGTATTAATTTACAATCTGGCAATAAATTAAGAACTTACAGAAAATTTAAAAATATTTTTATGTTTGAACCATATTTAAAAATGAATTCAAAAAAAGATAGGCAAATAATCACAAGATTTAGAACTAGCTGTCATGATCTTGAAATCGAAAGAGGGAGGTATATTGGAATTAAAGCTGAAGACAGAAAGTGTAAGCTATGTAAGAACGCAGTTGAAGACGAACTACATTTTCTTTTAAAATGTCCTGTTCTAAAAGATACTCGATCTCAACATCTATCTAATTTAAATTCAAAATTCAAAAATTTTTCAAGATTATCTGATGAAATGAAATTTGTTTGGATTCTTTCATCTGAAGATTTGTTTGTTACTTCAAACTTATCTAATTTATTGCACTCCCTTTTTGAAGAACGAAAGAAAATTATAGAAAATATTGTTGTTTGAAATAAAAAAAAAATAGAAGACAAATATAGATATATATATATAGGAAATAAAATTGATCAGGAGTTGTCTCCCATACACCTAGAACTATAAAGATTTATGTAATTTCTCCAGGTCACAGTGGCACCCATAACAACTATGTTGTCAATTACTTGGTTTATATCAGGTTAATTAGTGTAAATGTGTATTCATGTGGTTTTTTTGTTTTGTTTAAATGTACTTTAATCATTCTAATCATTTTCTGTGCTTTATTTTGTAATTCATTTGATTGTATAGCTCAAATTTTGGGCACCATGATTGGTAAATAAAATTATCTTATCTTATCTATACAAACAAACAATCAAACAAACAAACTGCTCGTCAGCACTGAAGGGTAAAGACTGCTTTCAATTTTCAATTTAAATTACAAATTATTAGAGTTATCTCCCATTGTTCAATGTTGTTGTTGAACTTGTGAACTTTTTTGGGAAAAGATAGATTAATATACACCATTGTACCAACAAAATATATAGGTAAAAAAATCCACAGTACTCTATTATCATATAATCAATTATTGGTATACTGTGGATTCATTATTATTCGTTGGATACAAATAATCGTGGATTTCGTTGGTTCATTATTAAAATGTTCAACGAAATATAGATTTTCAACAGAACAGTATGCAGACTTTACCAGAACTACGAAATCAAAAAGTCGAGAATATACAAGTTTTCATCAATCCACAAAATTGATACCCACGAAAATAAATGAATCCACAGTATTACACTAAGAAGACTTACCCGTCGTTCATGCTGGTGACTTTCCTCATCCAACTGCTTCTGGAATTCTCTCGCTTGTTTTTTCTCTTACTTGTTTTGATTTGTTCAAATCTGCTTCTACCTTAGTGAGCTAATTAAAAAGTAAATTCAAAATTAAATAAATTTCTAATTTCTTCAAAGGGGCACTAGCTGTCAAATTCATGTTCACCCATTTAATCGAAAATCTCATATTTTATTTATAATAATGTAAAATATTTATTCAAACTATTGAAAATCTAAAATAAATAATAAACAGGGCACGAGCATGAAAATATGAAGCTTCGTTTCCTGTGTATTTCACTAGACGCCATCTAATTAATTGTCGAGTTGACCTCTAAAATCATGGAATGACCATATAAGCAATGTAACCATAAATATAGATATAAAAAGATGAAGCAAACTCGTGCTGCAGGATTATTCTAGGTCTATTTAATTTCATTGTATTGATGAAAAATAAGTGTTTACCATCGTTTTTACCTATATTTATAGAACAAATTTTTATGGATAGAATCAGTCAATCTGACAAATGATTTACCTTTGTTTCCCTTTCAATGTTGGCATTCTTTTCCTTTAAATAACTTCACACATACAATTCACGTGTTATCTATCTAATGCTAAGGGTTTAAATTGAAGTTCACATGAATACGGATTCAATGAGGTCGAATTATTCACTTGCAAGTGAATAATTCAAAAATCAAGGTTTATTAGCTTATTTTGACAAATTTGGACCATCTTGTCAGCTAAAAGTTAATTATTATTTTACTATTTGCATTTCATTATTGATTGAGCAAATAAAAAAAGATATTAGATTTTTTATACATCTCGTAGCTAGTAGCCCCTTTAATACATATTTATTTATTCGAAATATTATATAAAATTCCAGGGTCAATCTATTTTGCTGAAAATATCTGGAGTTGATATAAAGAGGACGAAAGTTAGAACAGCATGTATCTTTCAAAAGATCATTAGCAAGAAATGAAGGTATTAATAGGTTCAGAGTAATTTTTAGATTTTTATATTTCCTCAGAACTATATGTATTTAAAAATGTTTTAAACCAGTAAGATAGAAAATGTTTATTTTCTTAGGAATTAGAAATATTTTTTTTTATGAAACAATTTACCGGTATATTCTGTATTAATTTGAAAACATTATTCTATAAACAAAAAATGATGTCAGCACAAACCTAGATGATGTCAGCACAAAAATGATGATGCTTGCACAACATAAGATGACATCAGCACAAACATAGATGATTTGAACACAAACAGATGATGTCAGCATAACAAAAGTGCACAAACTGAAATGTCTCGCTTTCTTTAATTATCATTGATATTATGTTGATAGTCCTGACCTATAAAACAAAGCGTTATTACAACTGTCAAATAAACTAAACATTAACCATGAAAATTGAACACTGACCAATGAACGATGAAAATGAGGTTAAGGTCAGATGAACAATGCCAGGCAGACATACAACAAATAAAGTTGACCTTCTGCTTATGGTTTAAGAAAAAGAGACCAAAACAAAAAAACTTAACACTGAGCATTGAACCGTGAAAATGAGGTCAAAGTCAAATTAAAACTCTGCAACTAACATATAAATGATTAAATATTTCCATATAGATGATCAATAGCATATAGTATTAGAAAAAAAGACCAAAATTAAAAAAACTCAACTTTCACCACTGTACAATGATCATGAGGTCAAGGTCAGATGCAGACAACTCCAAGCTAGGCATGTACACCTTCCATCATTCCATACACCAAATATAGTAGACCTATTGTATACAGTATAAGAAAAATAAACCAAAACACAAAAACTTAACTATAACCACTGAACCATCAAAATGAGGTCAAGTTCAGATGACAACTGCCAGTTGGACATGTACACCTTACAATCCTTCCATACACCAAATATATGTATACTACTCCTATTGCTTATGGTATCTGAGATAGGGACTTTACAACCAAAACTTGACCTTGTTAACTGATCCATGAAATGAGGTCGAGGTCAAGTGAAAACTGTCTGACGGTAAACAGGACCTTGCAAGGTTAGCACATACCAAATACAGTTATCATATTACTTATAATAAGGAAGAATTTAACATTACAAAAAATCTAAACTTTTTTTTCAAGTAGTCATTGAACCATGAAAATGAGGTCAAGGACATTGGACATGTGACTGGCATAATCTTCGTAACATGAGGCATCCATTTACAAAGTATGAGGCATCCAGGTCTTCCACATTCTAGAATATAAAGCTTTTTAAAAGAAGTAAGCTAACGCCGTTGCCTGATCACTATCCCTATATCGAGCTTTCTGCGACAAAAGTCGCATACTCGAAAAAAATCAAAGTTTTGTAACAGAAAATTTATGAAAGTGACCATGCATATAATTGATATTCATGTCAACACCGTCCGAAGTGCTGACTACTGGGCCGTTTACGTTACTGGTAGAGAGGGTTCGGTCTGTGCTTTTGCTCCAGGACTTGGGTCAGTATACTGACATTTCAACGAAACAATAAATTCAATAAATTCAATAAATGACAGGTATAAGAAACCTAAAAAAATTTTAAGAGTTCCACGGAACCCAGTGTCTCCTCGCCTACTTTTGCTGTTAATCACAGGCTCAACAAAAATTATGATAATATCTTTTGATTGTGAAAAGCTTTTGTCCAAGTCTGGTAAAAATCTAAGAAAGTTTATGAAATTTTAACTGCAGACTGTCTGAAAACAATTTAAATATGAGGGTACAAGGATATTTTGTAGAAAAACCACAGCCTTTATCCTGGTACTCGCACATTTGGCAATTTGATGACTGATAGATATAGGATTATTGCATCCAGTGCTAGCATTGATTTCCTTAAAACAAGTTTATTAATGTAGTTATTGGCTAAATAAATTAAAATATTGACCAAATCAAGTACACCTTTTAGTGGGCTCTCGACTTCTGTGACTCAGCAAGAGGTATTTTTTCGAATTTACAGGTTGGTTAGAACGTTTTGTAAAAAATAAGCACTAGCATATCATAGAAAAGCAAGTGAGTAATCTAGGTTTGGAATTTTATAACAAAAATCTCTGTATTAAAGGCTGTGGATTTTCTATTAAAATATTGGTTTATTTGCCACAAAGTACTCTTTTTCTATTAAATGCAATGAAACAATAAATAATTATAATGCTTTGCATCAAGTTTCCCCTTGGTATATGTACAAAATGGACTATATATATTCATTATAACTGCAGTTTTGGTACAATTGAAGTTTGAAAAGTTCGTACAAAAATGGCCACAGAAGGGGTCATAAATCTACTCAAGTCAAACATCGAAATACAAAATAAAATGATTCTAAAATGAAATTTGAAGTGCAACTTACCAGTACGAAAGTTTTCCCGTATCTAAAGAAATCTAGAACGAAATACTGCCCAGGCGAAGTTTAAATATCCAAGTTGGACATTGAGTCTCAAGCACGAGAAAAACGATCCCCGCGAAAAAGTGACCGGACAACTATAGTTATAAATCATATCTAAAAATAGAAAAGGGGGAATTTACGATCACACGATAGGTCGGTTAAGTCAGTTAATAGGTTGTTGGTTTTTTCGTCTATAGTTTTGATTTTTTTCTAAATTGCTTGATAAATTTCTTACAGAGACTGATATAGTTGTTTCTTGTTGATCTTCCTCATTTGCTTCTGTTCACAATAGACAATATAGACAATATTTTATTCGCACAAACACATTTACATTAAATGGTTATGGCATACAAAATTAAGACAATAAACTGACAATTATAGTTAAATTGATTATAATTATATTAGAGTGACAGTGGTATTCACAGCGAAGAAGAAAAAGGCTATAAATATCAACAGTTAACACATTGTTAATGTTCATGAACAATTAAAAAAAGAACACAAACAAAAATTCGGTTGCATATTAAAAAAAATTACATAAACAATCACTTGCATATATCATAAAAAGTAATAGAGGGACATAACTGAAGACTGGTAAAAGTGATGCTATTAAATGTGTTACTGATCTCATTTTTGCACTATTAAGTATTGTGTATAAGTTTCATAACATTTGGTTTGGACAAACTTAAGTCCGGGTTTGAACCAAAAATTCAGGATTTGTTTCTTTTGCGTGTTTTGTAAAGTGGCATTCAAACTTGATCTGTATTTTAATTGTTATAAACATTGTGTCTAATTTTCATAACATTTGGTTGATGGAGACAAACTAAAAGCAGAGAAACGAACCAAAAATTCCAGCACTTTTCCCATTTGTAAAGGGGCATAAATTTAGTAGGGTTAAAGAATTGCACCAAATTTCAAACTGCTTGATTTGTGTTTTGGAATAATAAGTATTCTGTATAATAAATGAATAAAATATGGTTGAGGCAAACTTAAGTTAGAGAATGGAAACCAACTTTGTGACATACATATGGAAGGACTGACAGACGTTCCAGACAGACAAGGGTAAAACTTAATGCAATTTATACTAGATACCCTTAAGATTGTTCTGGTCAGTTTTGTCTTAATTAGTCCAGAGGTTTGACAGGAAACTTTTTACCATGATGATTACTGACACCAAGTGATCAGATCATGATGAAACTACTGACAGGGACGGTATGCCAACAGACTAGATAATTGGTAAAAAAAAATCTTTTCGAAACAAATCTTCTTTTTTGTAATTAACATTATATTATTTACCCAATAGTCTCTGATCTTCTGAATCCATATCTGTAACACGTCTAGAACTGTATACATGATTGATGATGATCTACAATTAAAAATACAAAAAAAAAATATTTCAAGTAAAAGAAACTTTTCTTAACACAGTCAAATAATATTCTTCTTATGCTAAAACTATTTTTTCACTCAATTAAACTGTTACTTCGCGGAAAGAAATCTCTATTTCAAAATATCAATCATCAAAACCAATGAAAACATTTGAATATCAAGACAATGATGTGACAAAACTGTTAATCTGAATTGTTTTTAAAGTTTGCTACCATAAGGTTGAATGTAAACTTGAAAATTGTTGTTTAAAAATTTGGCTTTGGGAATAATAAAAAAAAAATGTACACTTCTTTTATTATCTCTGTGAATAAGTTTTTATTTCATAGTCATTCAAAAATAGTCATTATTATGTTCACATACAACATTTTGAAAGTAAAATTTCAACTACATTTTGTAAGTCTCAGTTTTAGATTTTTTTTTGTGTTGAAAATTTAGTAATTTACTACATTTTGGTAGCCATACAACAGTATCATATTCTTATAACCGGTATGATGGCTATTATTCAGTCTGGATTAAACATCATGTATAAAAAAGGGAGCAAACATTTGATTTATATTGGGGGTGGGGGAAAGGGGGGGGGGTAGTTGTGATCTCTGTCCTGCCTTTTTATTTTTCACTCTATTTGGTCCTGCATTTTTTTTTATTAGTTTATCCTGAAATTTTTTAACACAAATGTCATCTTGCTTTTTACCCCATAATTTCTTATTCTGCGGGCTTTTTTTAATATAAAATCCAACCCCTTTCCAAACCACCACCATAAAAATCAAATGGTAGCTTCCTTAGATGTCATCAGGATTTTTTACAATAGCGGCTTATTTATTCTGCTATAAAAAAAAAACAAAAACAAGAGGCTCTCAAGAGAAGGTTTTAAATGTAAGCAAACTTGATGAACAAATTGTGTAAAAATTAATCATATGAGACCGGAAGTGACATTCATTTCACCGGAAGTAGCATATTATCTCCCTTATATCACTTAATTAAACCATAATTAATCGCATCAGTATGAAGAAACTATCTTCTTATCCAAAATTTCTTTGTTGTGGAAAGACTTTCAATTGTTCTCTGAACAATTGGTTTTTAATTATTAAAACCGTATAACCCTAGAATGTTTTTATTTGAGGCCCCTAGGTCCTAACTTAGAAAATGAGGTCAAGGTCAAAGGTCAAGGTCAAGTTCTCAATTGTGACTTTTTCTTGTTTTTGCATTTTCTCCGACACTTTGAAAGATACATATAAAAGAACAAGTGCAAAATGTGTGCTTTATGGTAATAATAATATGCTACAATTAGTCTTATACAATTAATGGCATATTATAGGAGTTGGTGCACATGAAATGTCTTGATATGAGGTTATTTGATTATAACTTGAACTAAGTTCATTATAAAGGCATTTGACCTTGTACAAAAGGTTACGTGACAAATGACCTTGAAAAATGACTACCGGAAGTGACCTTGAGAAAACCGGAAGTAGCCTTTTTTGCAATTTTTTTACATAAAAGTACTCAGAATCCATATAATTTGTCATATAGATACATAAACTGATTACTAAAGACTAAAAATGACTTCCAACAAACCGGAAGTGGCCAATTATCTCCCATTCTACATACAAAAGTATATAGAAACTATATATTTTTGGAATCAGTGTGAAAGAAGCTATCATATGAGACCGGAAGTGACATTCATTTAACCGGAAGTAGCATATTATCTCCTTTATATCACTCATTAATATAATTAAACCATTATGTGACGCATCAGTATGAAGAAACTATCTTATCAAAATTTCTGTGATGTGGAAAGACTTTCAATTGTTCTCTGAACAATTGGTTTTTAATTATTAAGTCTTTCCACTTTTCTGTGGAAAGACTTATTGTATTTGTTCTGATTATTAGGTCTTTCCACTTTTCTGTGGAAAGACCTATTGTTTTTCTTCTGATTATTTTTTTTTTTCTTCCGCCTAATTTTGTTCTTGCGATAAATATTTGTTTCGCAATATGTCGCTTAGATATTTGGTATATGATATCGAACAGTTTATGCGATTTTGAAATTTACCCTGCATAACCGAATAATTTTCTTTGTAGGAGTTATCTCCCCAAACACTGTTTTCCTTGTGATTACAACTCCTTCGCAACCGTAAAAGATTGCGACAAATTTATTTTATAAAATTGCTCGTTACATCCTTCGCATGATTTGTCATATTTCGACCGAAGTAATATGAACGCTCCATATGAGAGTTATTTCCCCTTTTGTATTTGAAATTTTGAAATATATTTAAAACTGGAAAACCATAAGTGATAGAGATCTAGGATCTTTTGATTTGAGGTCCTTACTCCAAAAAAAAGACAATTAGGTCAAGGTCAAAGGTCAAGGTCATATTCTAATTTTTGAATTAGGCTTATTTCCACTCATTTCCAGAAACTGTATAAGATATCGACAAATTATTTTCACTAAATTGTTAGTTGCGACATGTCGTTACTTAATAATTTTAGTTGAAATGGTGCGTAGACAAAAAATGGGGGTTTTTGCCCCTATCATATCTAAAATTATATGTAAAGTGATATAATTCATTAACCATACATATTAGAGACCTAGGGTCTTTTGATTTGAGATCCTCAGTTTGTGACCTTGAAATTGAGGTCAAGGTCATAGGTTAATTTGACGTTCTAGATTTTGAACTTTGCTTTAAATTCATATCTATACATCATAAAGCCATATAAACTGACATTTTAGACTGATTTTTAATATTCTAATATCAAAATAGATATTAACTGGTGGAAAGACCTTCAATTGTTCTCTGAACAATTGGTTTTTAATTATTATTATTTTTTTTTTCCGCCACATTCTGAAATTTTTGTTTCGCAATATGTCGCTTAGATATTTTGTATATTGTATCGTATAGTTTATACCGTTTTAAATCAAGACGAACAATTTTCTTTGTAAGAGTTATCTCCCTATTCACTGTTTATCATCTGTGTGCATCTCCTTCGTAACATAAAAAGATATCGACAGAATTCTTTTTACAAATTGTTCGTTACATCCTCAGTAAATTTTGGCTAATTTGGATCGAAGCAATTTCGATGAACTTTTATAGATGTTATCTACCTTTACAAAATAAATTTGTCAGTATGTTTTTTTAACTCATAAACAGTTAACCGTATAACCCTGGAATGTTTTTATTTGCGACTCCTAGGTCCGAACTAAGAATATGAGGTCAAAATTTAAATAAGTATTTAAATTACTCCTTAAAGGGTCAATTGACAATTAACTTTTTTGTAGATCTTACTTTGCTAAACATTATTGCTGTTTACAGTTTATATCTATCTATAATAATATTCAAGATAATAAAACTGCAAAATTTCCTTAAGAACTACCAATTTATAGCAGCAACCCAACAATGGGTTGTTCGATTCGTCTGAAAATTTAAGGGCAGATAGATCTTGACCAATTGAACAGTTTTACCCCATTTCAGATTTGCGCTAAATGGTTTAGTTTTTGAGATATAAGCCAAAAACTGCATTTGACCCCTATGTTCTATTTTTATCCATGGTGGCCATGTTTTTCGATGGATCAAAACTTCGGACACAATTTATAAACTAGATATAATAAGGAACATTTAGTTAAAGTTTGAAGGTATTTGTTCCAGCAGTTTCAGAGGAGAAGATTTTTGAAATAGTTTACGACGACAGGCGACGACAGACGACGGACGACGACAGACGCCAAGTGATGGCATAAGCTCACAAGAGGCCCTTCGGGCCCCGGTGAGCTAAAAGGGGGGGGGGACATATAAGTAACCTGCTTAAAACTTAATTTAGTACATGCAGGAGTACATGTATATAATGCATCAATTGGGTCAATAATTTCGAAAACATTGAAATTGCAAGAAACTAATTTCATATATAAAAAAAGAAGATGTGGTATGATTGCCAATGAGACAACTATCCACAAAAAGACCAAAATGACACAGACATTAACAACTATAATAGGTCACCGTACGGCCTTCAACAATGAGCAAAGCCTATACCGCATAGTCATCTATAATAGGCCCCGATAAGACAATGTAAAACAATTCAAACGAGAATATGACTGTTTTGATGATGACTTGTACTTCAATATAACAGGAACTCTAAAATACAATGGTGTCAAAAGTAAACGTCTTTGTTGCATCAACTATAAAGTGGGCCTCCTGTTTGTGTAAAGCCTACCAACCACGTCAAGGTCGGAGACCATCTGGCAGGTTATTTTTTTAATTTCTTTTTATATTTTTCCTTTTGTTAGATAGTTTTTAGGGTACACCAACGGGTTTTGATAATTTGAATTAAGAGTTTGCATGTCCATTTTTTATCTAATGGAACGCAATGTTAAAAGATTAATCACAAAATGCAACATTTCATCTTGTGGATGGATTAATGACAAAATTGTGTTTTGGTGATGGTGATGTGTTTGTAGATCTTACTTTACTGAATATTCTTGCTGCTTTCAATTATCTCGATCTATAACGAACTTGGCCCAATAGTTACAGAGGAAGATAATTTGTATCTTTTTTTATTTTAAATTTACAAAATTTATGAAAATTGATTAAAATTGACTATAAAGGGCAATAACTCCTTAAGGGGTCAATTGACCATTTAGGCCATGCTGACTTATTTGTAGGTCTTACTTTGCTGTACATTATTGCTGTTTACAGTTTATCTTTATCTATAACAATATTGAAGATAATAACCGAAAGCTGTAAAATTTACTAAAAAATACCAATTAAAAAATTCAGGGGTAGCAACCAAACAACCCGTTGTCCGATTCATCGGAAAATTTGAGGGCAGATAGATTTTGATCTGATTAAAAATTTAACCCATGTCAGATTTTTTCTAAATACTTTGGTTTCAGAGTTATAGGCCAAAATCTACATTTTACTCCTATGTTCTATTTTTGACCATGGCAGCCATCTTGGTTGGTTGGCCGGGTCACTGGACACATTTTTTTTAAAACAACATAGCTTAATAATGATTGTGGACAAGTTTGGTTACATTTGTCTCAGTAGTTTCAGATGAGAAATATTTTAAAAAGATTACAAATATTTATGAAAAATTATTGAAATACTATAAAGGGCAATAAATTGTAGATCTTACTTTGCTGAACATTATTGCTGTTTACAGTTTGTCTCTATCTTTAATAATATTCAAGATAATAACCAAAAACGGTAAAATTTCATCAAAATAACCAATTGAAGGGCAGCAACCCAACAACAGATTGTCCGGTTCATCTGAAAAATTCAAGGCAGATAGATCTCTTGACCTATGGGCCAGGTGAGCTAAAAAAGTATTCCATTATCTTAACTCGTACGAGGATTTTCCAAAGTGACTCCGTGCATTAAGACTGCATAAATAAGTACAAAAATGCAACCATTTTGCTCATTATTTGAAGAAAACAAATGTTGGTTTTTTTGTATACAAAATGAAAGAGTTTGCATGGGGTATGCAGAACATAGAATCATGAATGGGCAAAGAGTGTAGAATAAAGGGAGGAAATGCATTGAATCGGAAAAAGGATTTATCAAGATTAGAGAGTAATGTAGTGATTTTTAAAATATAAAGAACATTATAAATAATGAATAAAGAAAAATGACTAAAAATTATAAAGCAAAAAAAAAAATTAAAAAAAATACAGGACCCCGAGTGCAATCACGACCCTCATCCGAAAGAGTACAATTTCCCAAGATTGAAGTTTTAAATGAAGTAGGAGTAATTCTTCATTTTCTTCACAGCTAGTTTAAGATGATTAATAATAGTTTTACAAATTAAATTTCTTGGAAAACGATCAACCGGTCCTCGATATACATGTACCGATGTATTTAACAATTATTTGCAGATCAATACGAAATTTACAAATCATGGCACGGTAACATTTTCGAAAAAAATCAATGGTATTTTTTTACAACTTAATTTTGTTTTCGCCAATCGACCTCACACTACTGTCCCTTATCTAACGTATTATAGCAAGTGCCGGGCATGTTTCATGTGTCAATGTTGAAACGGATAAAAAAAAACATTGCAAATAATATTAATATTAATTCGAAATGTTTCGTTTTCATTTTTTTTTGGTATTTTTTCCCTTCAACTTTCGGACTTCCAGAGACATACAGTACATGTATATATGTCTATTGATCCCCCTCCCCCTATTCATATGCTTGGGGGACCTTTTTCGGGACGTCGCGATGATCCCGATCGGGTCTTTTTAAGCTCGGGATTTCGGGATTGATTCTTTCGGGATCCGTTAACTCTTTTTCCGAATTTCGGCATGTCGTGATTTTTTTTTACTGATTCGGGCTTCGGGATTTCATTGCGGGATCAGAACCCTCCCAAATCCTTTTTTCCCTCCATGCTCACCTACAATTCCCGTCTGTTTTTTCTTCTTCAAATTTAATTACTATACATATTTACAAAAAGGAACCAATATGCTAGTAGTCTCTTTAATACAATGAAGCTAATTCACGGTGGCCGTTGAGGGCTGTTTAGTGGTTACCTCCCCCTTTTCTCCTTCGGGTCCCGGATCTTCGCTACTTCAATTTACCGTTAACCCCAGGAACTAATGCTTTCAGACAAACACTGATTGTTCAACTAACTATATTATCTACTACGGCCGTAACATTCGACATTTATAACCCTGTAAGCGCCTCTTATGTTATTTTTACTTCCCGTTAACGTTTACAGATCGCCATGTTCTGCCGACAAGGACCGTAAAGCCGATGATAACACGGATTTTCAAGATAACAGTGACTATAATAATGACGTAAGTTCTTGAAACAAATAATTCTTATGTTTTCATCGTTAATTCATCGACAATATTCGTCAAATCTTAAAATATAACTCCTAGTATTTTGTGCAACCGATACCGCTTCACCTCACCGAATCCCGGACAGATTAATGTTGACACACATGTTTCTCGATTTATTTAATTTTCCACGTATTGTTAGCAACAAAATAGTCATGCCGATTTCTTCTTGTATGCAATTTTCGTCAGATTTAACGGTTGCAATTTAAAGAACTGCCAATGTTTACGAGATGTCAGAAAGGCTCGTTTCATTTCCGTCAATAATCTATTTTTGCTACGTGAAGGTAAATTCGATCTACGCTTGCGCGTATTATTGAAGAGGGTCTCTGAGGGATATTGCAATCTAATCTATATAATACTTTCTCTGATTAAGCATATTTCGTGTCTAAGCCCATTGAAAATTAATGATTATTTCATGAAATATACAAAATTTGACACATTGATAATCATATTTATAATAATTTAAAAGAAAAAAGTTTCAAAAACAAAATCAAGATAAGAACTACATGTATAATCTGATCATAATATACAAATTGGACTTCAAATACTTCAATATTGCTCCAGATCCCAGATGGGGGTGACAAAGGGATGGATGTTTATTTTCCAAATTCCCTTTTTTTTTGTTAAAAAATTACAATATACCACTTTTTTCCTTCTGATTCCCAGATTCCTCCTTTTTTACCCCTATAGCTATATCCTAATTTCCACAAGGGTGAAAATTCTCTCTCAAAACTAGAAAAATTAATGATGGACACTTCAAATCAAAATCAAATACATTGTATATATAACAGAACTGAGTGGTTAACACATACATTGTACTATATGGTTGTCACTGAGCAAAAGGTTAATATAGAAAGAAATTACCAGTAGTTGAATTATTGAAAATAAATAAAAAGATCTATAATTTTCAAAGAAGTGAAAAGGAATGTGTGAATCAACATTTTACCTGCATGCAAATGATTTTTCGTAGGCAGATTTGATCAAGATGTATATTTGTGTCATACCTAGCATATGGTAAGTTTCCTGCTGAAACAGGGGTTTTGGTCTTTCAGCATGACAGTGCTAGTTCTATTGCTTTTAAATCACTTGGTAAATTTTGATTTATTGAATTAAAGTTCCCCCTTTTGTATTATTGAAAAGGTAAGATTGATAGGACTGGAGGGTTGTATTACATATATATGTTGTGTCAAGTATATTTTTGTGTATGTATACATATGTGATTTAAATATTCATGCATATATGTGTAACATTTTTTTATGTACTTAAAATAGAAGTGTTGAGGTGTACATGTAGCTTTGCAATTTAACTATGACTGCATACTGTTAATTTAAATTATGAAGAATACAAAAACTCAATTAACAGTATGCTATTTCCTTTCTAAATGTTTTTGCAAAGGCAATGATGTATTATTATCATGGGGTGAAGTATATGAGACTAGTATTATCATTATGTAGTAAAGTTATAATGCAGAATGTCAAGGTTGTTACAAAAGAACTAATTTGAAAGTTTTCATAATAATTATAAGCTTTAATACTACCTTTAATCAGGCGGCCTAGGGTTGGAAAAATTGTATTAAATTTGAGTGTATATTAAAAAATTCTTTTCGGTTTCAGTTATCTGTTTATTTCCTGTTTACAGTCCAGGGCAATCATTATTTAAGATGTAAGTATATTATAACATTGTATAAGTACTATTTACTTGTGTAAGGATTTTATTTTATTTTCAAGGTTTGAATTATCTCCCCTTAATCCTAAATTATCATCCAAAAATCAACTTTTACAAGTACATTTATTTAACAACCCCTTAAATTCCAGAAGGAAATCTAGCCAATTTAAAAGGGGGTTTCTAACCCAGGATTCCAACCAAATGTCCCCATTAATAATAAATAATAATAAATTTATTTATTAAAGTGTCACATATTCATGATATTGATTGCCATAAAAACATATTATATACAGGTACAACATTTATAATATTTACACATAAGACAATCAATATCCAGCCATAAATACTGACTTATGAGACATTGCCAATGCATTGATCCTCCCCTTTTGAATAGTAAACCTCCAATATAATTGGTGTGAACCAGCAAATAAAAAAAAATAGTCAAAATGTATACTTACTTAAGTCAAAATTGTTCTTATAAACAAGAAATATTTTATATTCCTGACAATCTTCAAGATTTCAATCACTTTTTTATACGACCGCAAAAATTGAAAATTTTTTGGTCGTATATTGGTATGATGTTGGCATCGTCGTCGTCATCGTCCGGAGACATTTGGTTTTCGCACTCTAACTTTAGTATAAGTATATAGAAATCTATGAAATTTAAAAAACAAGGTTTATGACCATAAAAGGAAGGTTGGGATTGATTTTGGGAGTTTTGGTCCCAACAGTTTAGGAATTAGGGGCCAAAAAAAGGTCCCAAATAAGCATTTTTCTTGGTTTTTGCACAATAACTTTAGTATAAGTAAATTAAGAAATCTATGAAATTTAACACAAGGTTTATGACCACAAATTAGGAAGGTTGGGATTAATTTTGGGAGTTTTGGTCCCAACAGTTTAGGAATTAGGGGCCAAAAGGGTCCAAAATTAAAATTAGTTTGATTTTAACAAAAATTGAATTCTTTGGGTAATCTATGATATGCTGAATCTAAACATGTACTTAGATTTTTGATTTTGGACCCAGTTTTCAAGTTGGTCCAAATCGGCCCCAAAATTAAACTTTGTTTGATTTCAACAAAAAATGAATATATGGGGTTCTTTAATATGCGGAATCTAACCATGTATTTAGATTTTTAATATTTGGGTCCGGTTATCAAATTGGTCCACATTTAGGTCTAAAGGGTCTAAAATTGAACATTATTTAATTTCATCAAAAATTGAATTCTTGGGGTTCTTTTTAATCTAACCATGTATTTAGATTTTGGATATTGGACCATAATAGGTAAATTTAAAGTTTTGAAGTTTAAGTTCTTAGACCACATTCATTCTGTGTCAGAAACCTATGTTGTGTCAACTATTTAATCACAATCCAAATTCAGAGCTGTATCAAGCTTAAATGTTGTGTCCATACTTGCCCCATCTGTTCAGGGTTCGACCTCTGCAGTCGTATAAAGCTGTGCCCTGTGGAGAATCTGGTTAGCTTTATCCTCAAAACAGAAATATTATCAAAATACAAAGAAATGAAGCACTTGTAATCCTATGTACCAATACAATTGTCCATATACAATATAACAAGTACTAAGGGGGATAACTCTGGCTACTTTTGCAACAAAAATGTGTTTACTTTAGAAGCTTCCTTGTTGTCGGAGTGTGTTGTCTACAATTTTTTTTAAAGTGAATCTGAATGAAAATATATTCCCATTCAAAAATTGAAAAAAAAATAATCTGAAGATTTAATGTTTATATAATAGATGAAAGTATTAAAGATTCTAATTATAGAATAATCTTTATATATATTGTTGTCATTTTAATGTCCAACACTACCATAACTACATGTATAAGGAAGTGATGATATAATGGACACTTTTTTTATACGACTGCAAACAAATCTTAAAGAAGAGGTAATAAGCTTCAATTTTGTGTATTTTTATGCCTCTGCTGTAGTGAAGGTGGCATTAAGTTTTAACCTTTTTGTTCCACAGACACATTTTGATTTATACATACCCCTGCAAAAGCTGGTGCAAAAAGTGTTCCCCTTCTATAAAGTGGCAGTAGCAAATAGTGTAACTGTTAGACTGTGTCCATCCTTCCATCTTTTCATTCTTTTGCAATCAAACTATTGTTTGTTCTTTCTTTTTCTTTTATTCTTTTTCTTTGTCTATATTCATTTGTACATTGCCTTTTTAGTTATTAAGATTGCATTCAACCAATTAAAATCCCTAAATGTAATGTATATGTGATGTCTATATCTCCCAGGGTTTTATAATAATTTAAGGGAGTTTGCTTCTCAGTTTCCAAGTAATTAACTTTTCAAAACACTAGTTTATATTGATAGGGGATTAATAAAGGAATCCAAAGAGCAAAAAAAATATATAGGTCACCGTGCTTGTTTTCGAGATATTAGCCATTGAAATTTTGGCGGGAAAATATTCTCTCTTGACTTTTCATAGATTTATCATTGACAAGTTGAAGATCTCAAAAACTGTTAAAAAGTAATTAAAATTTTATAAGACTTTTACAGATGGCTTATCATTATACATGTAAAAGATTTACAAAAGGAAAAATGGGGGTTACCGGGAAAATTTTTTCAAGGCATTCAAATGGATAAAACCAGAGGATTCCAAAAATCTGACAAAAAATCCAAAACAGGACAAGCCAACTTCCTTAAGTAGTAAAGAAAACAGTTACATCATAGTGCAGTGAAATGAACATTCTTTTAAGATCCTATTCAGAAAAATTTCATGCAACTTACAAATAATATATTATACCCAGATATTAAAGTTTACAAAATGATGTGTACTTGAATAACCATATTTGTCAAGAAAACTGTTTAATCAAATTAAATATCACAGAAGTTTTACATTAAACTGTAAACAATGGGAAATAACTCAAATTTATTAAAATATTTTTCAATGGCGGATCCAGATACTTTCACTGACTGCCTAAGAGGGGGGCCCCTGTAATACTTAGGTGATTCTTACATATGAAGTCAACCCGTCAACCCCCCTCCCCAAAAAAAAAAAAAAATTAAAAAAAATGCATCAATGAATTATTACAATTTCATTGATTTATAATTTACTTTTCCTGAAAAATTACACAAGCTGATATGGCTTCAAAATTTATGGTTTCAAGTATATCAGATGTGTGCCTTCTTAAAGGGTCGATTTCTATTGAACATGTTGAATGTAGTTTATACTATGGAAAAAATTATGTTAAAACACTACAAGCCAGTGAACTAGCATCAGACAGAGGGTGATTAAGAACTAAAGGGTTCATACATAAGAAACAGCTTTTCATAAAGCGTGCAATGCAAACGGTGATGAGTATGCTACATTTTAGATGCAAAGTGAAAGAAGTTGAAGGGAATCATTTAAATAAAAGCATTTCATATATATATAAAGTGCAAAGTGAAAGAAGGTAAGAGGAAATAATTTGAAAAAAAAACAAAAAAAAAACGTACCTACCGACCCTATTTTTTTTCAGGACGTAACTGGAACCACACATATATTTTTATTTGGCCTTATGTGACTATAGCAATAAGCATGGAGATTTTATAACTTATAAATGCATTGCAAATAAGGCAATCATTGTAATGCTCTGATACAAATTAAATCCTCACCTTCAGAATCCTCCTAATTTAAGGGATGAATTTTAGGTAAATTTCTAGAGATAAATGATATTCAATGATATTCAATGAATCATAAGAGACTTGTTTGCACCAATTTTAAACATATTGTTGTTAATTTTAGACTGATTTCCCTGTCAACTTAGATTATCTTTCTACAATCTCACTTTCTTTAAAGGGGCACTAGCTACGAGATATATGAAAAACCTAATATATTATTTTGTTTGGCTCAATCAGTAATGAAATACAAATAGTGAAATAATAATTCCTTTTTAGTAGCCATTAAGGCTCAATTTTGTCAAAATAAGCAAAAAAACATTGATTATGAATTATTCACTTGCAAGTGAATAATTTGACATCATTGAATCTGATTCATGTGAACTTTAATTTCACTCCTTAGCTTGAGATGGGAAACACGTGAATTAATTTTGTATGTGTAAATTTATTTAAAGGAAGAGAATGTCAACATTGAAAATGAAACAAAGGTAAATCATTTGATTGACTGATTCGATCCACAATTACACATTATAATACATTTTGTACAGGTAAAAAGGATGATAAACATTTATTTTTTTTCAGTAATATAAAATTAAAAAGACCTAGAATAATTCAACAGCACATGTTTGCTTAATCTATTAATATCTATATTTATGTTTACATAGCTTATATGGTCATCAGATGACTATAGAGGTCAACTCGATAAATAATTAGATGGCGTCTAGAATCAAATACACACATAACTTATATTTTCATGCCTGTGCCTTGTTTATTGTTTTATTTAAACTTTTAATAGTTTGGATAAATGTTTTACATTGATGTAAATCAAATATGAGATTTTGATTAGAGTCAGGGAACATGAATTAGACAGCTAGTCCCCCTTTAAATATCCTGGATTTGTACCAAACTTTGACAGAAGCTTGTTAATGATCATAAGAAGGTATATACATGTATACATCATGATTGCATTCTGTATTCATTTTTTTTCAGCATAACCTTTTAATACATTTTAAATATTTAATTTCATTAATCATTGTAAACTGTAAATCCATTATGTGTCTCTTTGACACATTGCCCATTTCCATTCTCAATTTATTCCCTTACCACACTGAAAACTTTGACAATAAAAATTTTTGGTGCATTGGTGTATATGTCGTGTATGTGATGACTTTAAGATCAACAGGTTGTATTTTGTTCAAGATTGCAGACGTTTTAGCACAATTTTGTCCCCTGAGCTTAAGAAAGTAATTTATTAAACTTTACTCTCTAAAATTATAAGATCCTCATGCACTTCTGTAAATTTAATGTTTGTAATATTTGGTCTTTATATTGATCTCAAACTAATTTTTGACGCTGATGACGCTTTCAATAACTGAATTAACACATTAAAAGTGGTGGATCCAGTTTTTATAAGACCACAACAATTCAAAATTCAATTTTTGTGGTCGTATATTGGTATGACGTTGGCGTCGACGTCGTCCATCGTTGTCGTCCGAAGACATTTGGTTTTCGCACTCTTACTTTAGTAATAGTAAATAGAAATCTATGAAATTTAAACACAAGGTTTATACCATAAAAGGAAGGTTGGGATTGTTTTGGGGTGTTTTGGTCCCAACAGTTTAGGAATTAGGGGCCAAAGAGGGCCCAAATATGCATTTTTCTTGGTTTTCGCACAATAACTTTAGTATAAGTAAACAGAAATTTATGAAATTTTAACATAAGGTCTATGACCACAAAAGGAAGATTGGGATTGATTTTGGGAGTTTAAGTCCCAACAGTGTAGGAATTAGGGGCCAAAAACAGGTCCCAAAATAAGCATTTTTCTTGGTTTTCGCACAATAACTTTAGTATAAGTAAATAGAAATCTATGAAATTTAAACACAAGGTTTATGAACACAAAAGGAAGGTTGAGATTGATTTTGGGAGTTGAGGTCCCAACAGTTTAGGAATTAGGGGCCAAAAAGGGGCCCAAATAAGCATTATTGTTGGTTTTCGCACCATAACTTTAGTATAAGTAAATAGAAATTTATGAAATTTAAACACAAGGTTTATGACCATAAAAGGAAGGTTGGGTTTGATTTTGGGAGTTTTGGTCCCAACAGTTTAGGAATAAGGGGCTCAAAGGGTCCAAATTAAACTTTGTTTGATTTCATCAAAAATTGAATAATTGGGGTTCTTTGATATGCCAAATTTAACTGTGTATGTAGATTCTTAATTTTTGGTCCCGTTTTCAAATTGGTCTACATTAAAGTCCAAAGGGTCCAAAATTAAACTAAGTTTGATTTTAACAAAAATTGAATTCTTGGGCTTTTTTGATATGCTGAATCTAAACATGTACTTAGATTTTTGATTATGGGCCCAGTTTTGAAGTTGGTTCAAATCAGGATTCAAAATTATTATATTAAGTATTGTGCAATAGCAAGAAATTTTCAATTGCACAGTATTCACCAATAGCAAGAAATCTTCAATTGCACAGTATTGTGCAATATCAAGAAATTTTCAATTGCACAGTATTGGGCAATAGCAAGAAATCTTCAATTGCACAGTATTGTGCAATAGCAAATATTTTCAATTGCACAGTATTGGGCAATAGCAAGAAATTTTCAATTGGAGTTATCTTTCTTTGTCCAGAATAGTAGTTGAATCAACTTAAATCATTGTTTTATACAATATACAATGTATATTCACTTTTACTAACAACTGATAAATTAAAACAATCTTTACCATTCAGTGATTACAAGCACTTTATTTTACATTTTAATATTTTATGATGTGTTTAAATGAGTAGTTGGGTATTGTTGCAAACTCCATTAGAAATTTGAATTGAGATCAGTTTTGGAAAAAGGGAAAGGGGATGTGAAAAAAAAAATGGGGGGGGGGGTAAATTTTTCTCATTTCAGATTTCATAAATAAAAAGAAAATTTCTTCAAACATTTTTTTGAGAGGATTAATATTCAACAGCATAGTGAATTGCTCAAAGGCCAAAAAAATATTTCAAGTTCATTAGACCACATTCATTCTGTGTCAGAAACCTATGCTGTGTCAACTATTTAATCACAATTCAAATTTAGAGCTGAATGCAGCTTGAATGTTGTGTCCATACTTGCCCCAACCGTTCAGGGTTCAACCTCTGCGTTCATATAAAGCTGCACCCTGCCCAGCATCTGGTTGATGTTTGGGCCCGGTTATCAGATTGATCCACATTGAGGTCTGAAGGGTCCAAAATTGAACTTTATTTGATTTCATCGAAAATTGAATTCTTGGGGTTCTTTGATAACCATGTATTTAGATTTTGGATATTGGACCATAATAGGTAATGTCCAATTTAAGATTTAAAGTTTTTAGTTTAAGTTCTTAGACCACATTCATTATGTGTCAGAAACCTGTGTTGTGTCAACTATTTAATCACAATCCAAATTCAGAGCTGTATCAAGCTTAAATGTTGTGTCCATACTTGCCCCAATGTTCAGGGTTGGAACTCTGCGGTCGTATAAAGCTGCACCCTGCGGAGCATCTGGTTTTAATTTTTAAAATGATTCTGTAGCTCTCCAATGACAAAATCATCTACAGAGAATAGAGATGATTAAGAGAAGGACATGAAATATTTGGGCTACAAGTAATAAGCTGTGTCCAAGAACGCAAATCGCAGTATGACACAAATTTGTGGGATTAGAAAGCTGTTGATTTTTTTTTATTGATAAAATGACTTTGTGTCAGGAATTTTGGACTGTTAATTATATCCAAAAGACCAAGAATAGTGTAACATATTGATACAAAAACATAACTGGATTAAACAAATTGACTCAAGCATGAACTTGTTAGATTTATGACAGTATATTAAGTTCAAAAAGTCAGCAAACATACATGCAAACTTATATTTACTCATTATGGCTATTGTTGCCAACCAGCAAACACCCTCTGTCCCAATACCCTGAGCAATAGAGTGATTAAACCACTTCTTCTTAATGATTAAGTTCATGTTTTACATATAATATAATTATATTTGCATCTTGAAGAATCATATTAAAAAATCACCAAACCTATTATTTTCGGACTGTTTGAGTTTTCATTAGCTCACCTGGCCCGTCCGTCGGCGTCCGTCGTCGTCCTGCGTCCGTCATCGTCCGTCGTCATTAACTTTTACAAAAATCTTCTCCTCTGAAACTACTGGGCCAAATTAAACCAAACTTGGCCACAATCATCATTGGGGTATTTAGTTTAAAAAATGTGTGGCTTGACCCGGCCAACCAACCAAGATGGCCGCCATGGCTAAAAATAGACCATAGGGGTAAAATGCAGTTTTTGGCTTATAACTCAAAAACCAAAGCATTTAGAGCAAATCTGACTTGGGGTACAATTGTTTATCAGGTCAGGATCTATCTGCCCTGAAATTTTCAGATGAATCGGACAACCCCTTGTTGGGTTGCTGCCCCTGAATTGGTAATTTTAAGGCAATTTTGCTGTTTTTGGTTATTATCTTGAATATTATTAAAGATAGAGATAAACTGTAAACTGCAATAATGTTCAGCAAAGTAAGATTTACAAATAAGTCAACATGACCGAAATGGTCAGTTGACCCCTTTAGGAGTTATTGCCCTTTATAGTAAATTTTTAACCATTTTTCGTAAATCTTAGTAATCTTTTACAAAAATCTTCTCCTCTGAAACTACTGGGCCAAATTAATCCAAACTTGGCCACAATCATCTTTGGGGTATCTAGTTTAAAAAATGTGTGGCGTGACCCGGCCAACCAACCAAGATGGCCACCATGGCTAAAAATAGAACATAGGGGTAAAATGCAGTTTTTGGCTTATAACTCAAAAACCAAAGCATTTAGAGCAAATCTGACATGAGTAAAATTGTTTATCAGGTCAAGATCTATCTGCCCTGAAATTGTCAGATGAATCGGACAACCCGTTGTTGGGTTGCTGCCCCTGAATTGGTAATTTTAAGGAAATTTTGCAGTTTTTGGTTATTACCTTAAATATTATTATAGATAGAGATAAACTGTAAACTGCAATAATGTTCAGCATAGTAAGATTTACAAATAAGTTAACATGACCGAAATGGTCAGTTGACCCCTTTAGGAGTTATTGCCCTTTATAGTCAATTTTTAACAATTTTCATAAAACTTGTAAATTTTTACTAACATTTTCCACTGAAACTTCTGGGCCAAGTTCAATATAGATAGAAATAATTGTTAGCCGCAAGAATGTTCAGTAAAGTAAGATGTACATACACATCACCATCAACAAAACAAAATTTTGTCATGAATCCATCTGTGTCCTTTTTTTAATATTCACATAGACCAAGGTGAGCGACACAGGCTCTTTAGAGCCTCTAGTTTTAATCTGTACTCATAATTCTTGTATTGCATACCAATGCATACTTGCTTTATTTTATGGCGACAAATAAACATTGCTTAAAAAGACAAATAAATTTGGTGAAGGTAGTCCATGTTTTTGCTGTTTACTAGAAATAGATTTCTAAAGCAGCAATTACATGTAGTACAGTGGTTGCCAATCAGATTTGAAAGATTATAAACGATTCTTTGTACATTTATATACATGATATATATAAGCTTATTATTACACTTGTATAAATGAAGAACACATCATCAGAGGGTTTCAGAAGAAATACAAAATACAAAATAAAATCCTCCCATCCACCCAATTCTTTTTTTTAAATTGGATGAAAATCTACTAATTATTTTTTTTTGGCCTAATTAACCAATTTTTTTCCACCAGGCCCTCGTGGATCCACTTATGATTTAAATCTCCTTTCTGTATGTCAGTCACAGACAAGGCTAAAATCAAACTGTCTTTTATTGTAATCCATTTATGTTTGTTAATTCATTGCATTTTGCACAAATTTTAGAACAAAAAACAACTTAAAGTGGAAACCAATTAAAAAATATAAAAGATAGCAATTTCACATGTTTTTTGTACAATTTGAAGGAAAAGAAAATGGTTAGACTATATTATTCTGTTTTTGTTGCTCAAAAAACAACTAAAATGCCATTCATTGATTAATAGATAGAAATTTATATTGTTTTAAGAATTATTTTTACAGCAAATCTTATTTGGTTTATATCCTAAAAAAAGTGAAATTTCTTTTTCAGTTTTAAGCGACTGCAATCCAAGTTGGTTGAAACACATCAAACTTAACATTATGGATGGGATGTTGATGGAATGGGAGAAAATGTTGCCTGACCCAAATGAACTTGATGACCTTGATCAGTCTGACATTATAGACAATGACCTCCCCTTGTTTGATAGAAAAAACGAGTCACCTAGTTTACTGGATAGTGCAAATATGGAAGACTTTCAAACTACAGACAATTCTATACAAAGTCACAAGCCAAGGGATGTACCTCTGCAAGGTAAACAGGTAGGGGAAACAACTCAGTCATCTATTGTCCAAGATAGTGCAGAAACTCTAAAGTTGATAGATGAACTTAACTCAACAAAGACTTTTGAGGAAAGTATTCCCAATGTGTCAAAAAATAAAATTAAGGAAAAAGAAATGGTAATTCAGACCAAAAATAAAGATTATATAACAACCGAGCCAAGTCATGTGAATGGAGAGGTCAAGAATGGGGAACTCGAGGTCACTACTCAAACGGAAATACAGGGAAAAACATTTAATGGTAATGATTATGATAAAAGTTTGACTAGCAATTTTGAAAACTGCATAGATTCTCCTCTTCAAATTAGTGATGTAAGAACGGGAGATATACCACCTGAAAAAGAATTTCAGTCTCAGGCGAAAAAAAGTAAGATAGATGAAATTGATGAAAATAATTTACTAGCTGGAGAGATCAATAAAGAGCGCAACAATAAAGACAGTGGTGGTATTAATCTTGCAATTTTAAATGTAACAGGATCAGTTAATCCATCTAAAAATGAAATAGCCGCTGAATCTGATGTATCACAAGGAGACAAAAAGGATTCAAGCAAAAATAACAATGTCCTGGAAAAGAAAACAATTCATGAAAATAAAGAGCAGAATTCATCAGAAGTTTCTAATGATACAGACATTAATTCAACTAAAAGTAATAATCAAGGGGAAATAACTCAAAATGAAAAAAATGACAATCATCAGGAAAAGAAGAATGATGAATATAATGACTTTGTTATGCTAGCTATAAAGGAAGAACCTATGGATTATGATGAATATGCAAGGCCTCAAGAATTTATGACCAACGATATGGATGGCCTGGTCAATGAGAGTGGTCAAGGGGATGACTTTGGTGAACTGGATGCCTTTGGAACAAGCTGCCCTGTTACTGATTATACTTTAACAGAAATGGGGATGTTTCAGTGTGTTTACTGTAGCGTAAAGCTTCCATCCTTTGAGGAATTTGAAACACATTTTAATTTGAGACATAGTACAATGTACAAATGCAAATATTGTGGTGCTAAGTTTTACCGCTCACAGAAACTTGCTATTCATTGTCGTATTTCACATTCTGAAGAAAAGGCCAACGAAACCATGAAATCTGTTTGTAAGAACAATAAACTTACACCTAATACAGTTACAAAGAGAAAAAAGGCCAAAGTGTACAGAGATGAAGATGGCAACCAAATATATAAGTGTGCTTATTGCTCAAAACAATTTAGGGTGCAGCAAGCAATGGCATCCCATGTAAGAAACGCTCATATTTATTTAACTTCACAAAACAAAGACGCTAAGATTAAAAAAGGAAAGAATAGTCATGGAAAATTGGTGAAGCAAAAAGTTCGTCCTGAGACTGAAAATTCTAATCCAGACAAAGGGAATGAGAATGTAAAGGATGAAGAAAAAGAACAGAATGACGCTGATAAAGAAACTATGCGACGACAAGACGATAAAAAGCCAGTTCTACCTTACAGAAATATGTCATTCGAGTCCGATTCTAGTCAAATAGAAGAATCTCTAGCTAATGCTGACTGTTCTTTGAAAAGAGAATTAAAAAGTAATCAAATTTATCATTGCTCAAAATGTACAAAATGGTTTTATCGTGAGAAACAAATGGAAAATCATGAGAAGAACTGCACTGGAATTAAACAAGAACCAGTTTTTGAGGAAATAGAACAAAAAATTAAAATGGATGTTGATAGTCAAGACACTGAACAGAAACAAGAGAAAGGCCGATTAGAAAACCAGACTGAAATAAACAATGTTGAATCAAAAATTAGGTCTGAGATTACTAAAAAGTTACGAGAGAAAATGTTAAAGAAGAAAAACAAGGGTGTAACAATAATCAGCAAATCAGGAAATACTCGCCATGTTAAAGCATGTAAAGAGAGAATTAAGCCATGTGAAGATAACTTCCTTCCAAAGTACTTCTGTAAATATTGTCCATCCTCATTCGAAGAAGGAAAAGTCATGAACTTGCACTTACTTAAGCATTTAGGTGATGTTGTTCGGAGAACAGACCATTATAAATGTAAAATATGTAAATGTTTAAAGAGATCTACACCTATGTTATTACACTTACAGAAACACACCGCTTATGAAGTAAAACAACTTTATCAGTTACCAGCTATCCCAGAGTGCAGTATTTGTGGAAAGCCATATTTAAATGGTCCACGTCTCAAAAATCATATATCAAAACATGGCAATTGCAACAATAACACAAATCCTTTGAATTTAGATGCTGTTATAAAAGCAGGCTTAGTCAGCAGTTCCATTGCAAGTACATATTTAAACGTTAAAAAAAATGAAAAGTCTTCTTGTTTAAACAGCACTGAAACAAACAGTGAACATATATTTAGTGATATGGTTTCATCAAATGGGAAAATTGACGAATCCTCATTTACGCCCCAGAGACCTGTTAGTTTAGATGACATACCTTTTCAGTGTGGTATGTGTCGTGCTCGTTTCCCAAACTCACAATATCTTCTTCATCATATCACACTCCATATGCAAGGGCCGTATGTATTTAAAATAGAAGTAGACAAAAAGGATAAGAACAAGAAAGAAAAAGCTGAAAGACCAAAATTAACTAGTGGCAACATTATGGTTCAGAGACAATCTGTTACGGTTCCAAAAGCAACGCACAAGATGGAGACATTAAAATCTATAGATATCTCGGGCACTACATCCATGACAACACCAATGGCAAAGCCTCTACCTATAATTATTAACATGCCAGATATTAAGAGATATTCAAATGATACTACTGGTTTCCAAATGACAACTGGTACCAACTGTAACACTGTGAATTCCATTGCTCAGGATCATATGTATACCACCTCAATTTTACCACAATCAATAGTATCAACACAGACTGATAATCAAGATAATCATGATAATCACGATAATGATCATGATTCCTCAGAAACTGAATCGTGTGTTTCTTCAAATGTTGAATCACTGCCAGACTATGATACTGATGAATGTATACAAATGGAAAAACAAGCAAATAAACACAAAAGAGTGAAAACAGTGAAAGTGAAAACTGTGAATATAACATCTTCTATTTGTGAAGGAAAAAAGAACGTATTTGTAAGTACTAGGGTCGCAAATTTTAAGAAATGTTTTGATATTGCTAGTGGAGAATGGTTTGAATGTCCGTATTGTTTATTTTTATGTCAAACATCCGCAGAACTGGAACTTCACATGCAAAATCACAATGAGGGTAAGGATCTAAAAAGTGAACCATGTCCAGTGTGTGATCGAAAGTTTGTATCTAAATGGCATCTCTCAAGACATTTATCATCTCATAAACAAAATCTGTATGTGTGTGCTTTCTGTGATCAATCATTTGCAACCTCAATTCTTGTCATGGAACATATGGCTGAAATACATCAACAATGTCCGTGATGCCACCTCTATTCTTGTCATGGAACATATGGCCAAATTACACCAACAATCATGACAATGACTGTGATTTTACTCTACTCATAGAAATTATATACATAAGCTAGCTTTTACATAGGATATATTGTGAAATCAGAAATTTTTGCTATCAATTTCATAACAAATGCATGTACATATTATATGTTTTCACAATTATTGGACTCAAATCTTTTAAAACATCTCAAAGATAAATGCAGGCAACATGAGGATTTTTTTTCTGAATTTACACTAATACAATAATTTATTTACCAATTATCACTAATAACCCAATTACCACATGGATTCTGTTATTACAAACTTTTAAACACCAAGTTGTCTCCTTAGGCAGCAACCATTTGATTTTCTGGGGGGGGCTATGGTTTTTTTTTCTGGAAAAAATTGTTTTTTTCGCCTGCGGCGAAAAACAATCTATTTTTTTCGCGAAAAGTCGAAAACAATTTTTTCTTTCAATTTTAGCATTACATATAGTGGCAGCTGAGGGTGAAACAAACAATTTTTTTTTCTCAGAATCAAAAACTAATTATTTTTTTCTCCAAAAAATGGAAACAAACTTTTTTTTCCAAAAAAAACCATAGCCCCCCCAGAAAATCAAATGGTTGCTGCCTTATGTTAATTGTAGACTCAAGTTCTGAAATAGACAATATATCATGCTATTCTGTAAGGGACGACATCAAAAGTTCAATGTAGGATAAAAAACTTAATTCATATATTTTTTTCATTGAACCCCCTACCCCCCCCCCCCCCCCCCCCATCTTAACTTAATTTTGGAAAAATTGATTGACCAATAAGGATATATATAAAATCGATTTCAATTACACAAAACTTGCAGGAATTTTGACTCCCTACCCCCAAGCTATTTCAATTAAGTTTTTTATCCTTCATTGATTTTTTTATGTTGTCCCTAAGTAACCCTGTTATTAGAGATTCATTTGTAGTACAAGTTGTTTACTTTAAGATAAAAAAAACCCCATCAGTTTCAGTTACATAAAAGATCTAGCTGGGAAAAAAAATCATCTCACTTTAATGTGTGTGACCTTCAAGTTTTCAAAATATTTTAATTACATTTAATCATTTGTTAAGTAATAGTAACATTTAAATATTATAAGTTATCTACGTTCATATCCGTAGATATGGATATTTAACATTCATATCCGTAGATATGGATATTTTAACACCCTGAAGTACCCAAGTACACCATGAGGCGTAGCCGAAGGGTGTACAGGGTACTGAAGGGTATTAAAATATCCATATCTACGGATATGAACGTAGATAACGAATTTATCCCAGGTCTTAGTCCGAATTGGACGAGTTTTATGGAAATTCGGGTACAAAGTGTAACGTGAAAACAACGTTTTTTTCATTATCTAAAAAAGTTTTATTGAAATTTGGAAATTTTACATAGTTTCTACGGGGTGTAGGGTACTACCTTTGGTAGAACCCTACAGGTAGTCAAATATAAGACGTTTTTAATACAGAGACAGAGAAACTTGACTGCGTCAAATTTGGCGCTCAGTGTTGTGAGAGTTACGTCATAGATAGTGTGACGTCAATGTGGGTCATTTGCATAGCTAGGTCAGTAGTCCCATTCCTTGAAAATGTGGTAGTCAAGTGATGCATTTAATGAAATGGGTGTTAATGATCGCATAATAGGACAAAATTGTAATGAATTAAATATTTCATTACAAACATCATGGATAATCTACAGAATTCAATATTTCACAAGGAGCAATCATGGAACTAAGGAAATCTTGCGTGAAGTTCCCCAGGACAATGGTTAGCAACGTCCGGGGATATGGGTTAGCAACACCCAGGGGCTATGGGTTTTGTAACGACGTGCGTTAACCAATCAAAATCCTAGATATATACTAAGCCGGGGATAAAATAGTTTATTTTTTTTTTTAAAGGTTTAAAGCCAAAATATGTTTCTTTTAAGCTTTGCATGCTGTAATATCCTGCCCATTTCAGAACTTATCTACAATGGGCAAAGGGAAGCAACTTCTGTTAAATAAGATATATTAGGGCTTCACTGTGAGGCATCTAATGATAGATGTTGAGCCGAACTTAATAGAATTCCCTTGAAAAATAAAATATTATATTCAATATTCAACTACCTGAACCATACAGTTTCTTCGGAAAATTCTTTCACTAAATCTGTAGATTCAAACCCTTGGGTCATAAAGGTCAAGAGTCTTATATCATCAATAACTTTAATTATGTTAAAGGTAATTTAAATTCTGTTAAACAAAGAATTAATGACCAATGTTTGCAAGTTCAAAATGCAAATATATTTGAATAAAAAAAGTTAGACTTTTTCAAGAGTGTCTACATAATGGGCAGAAGACCACCCTATGTTGATATATTGAAAAACAGAAGTGACAGAGCTGCAATATGTAAGATCTGTACAAGCTCTCATATACTGATGATTGAAAGAGGGAGACAACTAAATATTCCCAAAAATGAGAGATACTGCTCTGTATGTAATGCTGGTCAAATTGAAAATGAAAAACATTTTCTTTTATATTGTGAAAAATACTCAACTAAAAGGGCCATATTTTACCAGAAAGTTTCAAACATAATTGTTGATCCTACAAAATTTCAAAAACATGAAAATAATATAATCTTTTCATTAAATAATAATTCCTACACAATCCTAAAATTGACTTCCTCTTTCATTTCAGACAGTCTGAACCTGCGTAAAGCAGAACAAACTCTATAAAACTGTCAATATGTCTAATTCATAATCATTGTTTATAATATTACATATTAATATAGTCATTATTTGCAATACTTATTATGTTTGACCAACCATGTGATTGATATACCATAAGCCTTAACCATTTATTGTTGATGAGTTTGTGCTAATAAAATATTTATTTATTTTATTTGTTATAAAAAGGTCTGTTTGTTCAAATGTTTTCATTGAAAATAATAGTTTAGAAATATAAGAAATATGTTAGAAGGCAAAATTATTACAGAACAGATTTAAGCTTTTTAAAAAAGATTGAATTGAAATTATATTCTTGTTGTTTTAACAAAAAAGAAAAATGTTTTTGTGTCATATTTTTAAATTATTACAAAATCATGTTCTTCATACAAAGACTATAACATATAAATAACCCCTTTTTAGGCCACTAAAATTTTCAAATGTTGTAGGATACTTTTAAATCCTTAAAAAAATTATGTAAATTAAATATAGTAAGGATAAAATGTGCAGAAATTTTGCTGTGACCATGATCTTTACCTCATTTTTATGGTTTATTGATTGTGTAAAGTTTTTATGCCCCCCCCCCCTTTTATAACTTTATGATATGCAAGTTGGGTGCATCATCTTTGTCCCATGGACACATTCCCATTTATTTTGATGTAGGACTAATATCTCAGACTATTGGCATATATCCAATCTATCAATTTAGGGAAAAAAAATACATGTATTATAGTATGGTATAATTACGGTAATTTGTATTTCAAATCAAAAGTAGCTAAACAATTCTTGAAAAGCAAATGGCTTCTGAACCAATAGAGGTCATTTAGTAAGCCTGATTTCTTTGGATCATTCTTTTCTATGTACATACAAACCAGAGAGAGAGGGCCTTTTGAAACTCAAGTTTCAGGTCCATGGGCATGATGGGAAGGACTTGAATTGAACAAGTCCATATTTGAAAGTGTAAATTTGTTGGCATTTACAGAAATGACCATAGCAATTGATATCAGGGTAAAATTACAATTTTTTATGAGATATAAAACAATTATTTTATAGTTTAATAATATATATTGAATTTTGTAATTTAATGAATTTCAATGTTATAAAAATGTACTATTAGTTAAATATATTCCACTTGTTCATACTATAAGTTTTAACAGTAGTTCTGTCAATTACTTCATAATTTTTGATAATGCAAATTAATTTTATTTTAACATGTTTTGATTTAATTATGTTGAGATCAAATTTTGATATTTAATTTTTCAGGATGAAAAAGACAACCTTTTGATGGTTATTTTTTTGGGGTCCAAATTTTGTCACTGATTTAATTCTCCTTCCAACTTAAAGCTTTGTTTCAGATTCAGTGGGAATAGAGAAACTAATTCCACCCTTCTTTTGGTTAGAAAAGATATAATCACACAATAAGACCTTTTGGAAGGAATTTAATTTAATTAAGGAAAGGGTTTTCATGACATAATGTTTAGTTAATAAGTAAGGCTTGATGCCTCATTCTAAATCGGCATAAGAATCCAAAAATGGCGAAAACAAGACAAAAACAAAAACCTACTGAAGTTAATATTAATTTTATGTTCAAAATATATAATAGTGCACATAAATAACTTTTGTTTTCTTTTCCTGCTCTAATAATTCAAGATAAAATGTGGTTGAAATGCGCTGAAAAGTAACAATTAAGGGGAGATAACTCTGTTTTTTGCTTTCATTCTAATGAACCAAAAGTTATCTAGAGATTTCCCAAACTTCAAGACACACAGCAATGAAAGACCTACAAATTAATTAATGATGAGAATTACTTCATTATAGAATGGTTAGGTTGATGGGTTGTTTTTTCGACCATATGTTTTGATTTTTTTCAATTTTTGATCAAAGACTGCCATGGCACTTAAAACAAATGTTTTACATAAATTCAAGTTAAACACAATGATTATAAATCTTTAATGTACATATGTATATATATTTATATCAAACATTTTGTCAAAAGGTTGTTAACTTAGCATTGTTATTGTTGATTAATTATTGTTGTTCAAACATAAACTCTTACGTGACACAGCTATCACAAGATGTTGTTGATATCATAAGGTTACTGTAGATTCATTTATTTTTGTGGGTATCAATACTGTGGATTGAAGAAAAGTTGCCTTTTCTTAGTATTTGATTCCATGGATTTTTACCTACATTAATAAAGCCTAAAGAAAATTTGTGTTTCATTGAAGTTTTAGAATAAATGGTTAAACCCATACTCACAAAATCTACAAAAATTTGTATCCCACAAAAAAATAATCCACAGTATTGAGAATAGATGAATATTATGTTTCATTGTTTCTTTCGTTTTTAATTGCAACTTGTTGTGTGTAAGGGCCTGTCAACTATTTACTTCTCTTGAAATTCATTTAAATTATTACACAGAAAACTACCCTGAATGAACTTAATTGGTGTAGATTCTGAGGAACCTGGTGTCTAGAAAATGAAATGGAAGATATAAAAATTGATCTAAATGTTGGTTATGTTCTTCACTGTTTATTTTGAACTTCTTCACCAAATTAAATAAGGGAGATAACTCTAATTTTTAAATATATTTTGAAAACTGCCTGTGACTGATGTTAGTATCATCTCCTTTTTGGGATTTATCTTATTATGTGATTTTAGTGTAAAACTCATCATGTAGATTAAAATTTGTCAGGATTTATCACAAAGACTTGAATATTAATTTGATTGAACTCATGACTCCTGAAGACATTTATTTTGTGTACATTGTATACTATATATAGACTTTTAAAACATAACAACTTTAGACATGCTGATTTAAAAAAAAATAACCTGTTCTCTTTTTTTATTTTATTTTGTTTTAAAGTAATGTTTATGTTTAGAAATAATCATTAGACTTGATTTAGATTTAAAAAAAAAAAGAAATATGACCTTGCTAGGAGATAAATCATCAGCTGATTCACAATGTAGAATAGAAATGTATGTGATTTTTTAAAACTGTTAAATGTTCTGTTTTTTTAGTGATTATTACAAATTTTTAGATTTATATCAAGTTAAAATGACATTTCTGAATTTCACTTCACAAGTGATTTTAAAACATTATTTTGGAGCATTAGTGTTAACAACATTATTGAGAGAATTAAGTGGCCTCTAATAAAAAATTGTTTTTATTGTTAAATTTTGTTAATTTCATGCTTCTCGATCATGTTCCCCAACCTTAATTGGTTAACAACTCATAGTGTTAAACGTTAATCTTCTAAGATTTTATGTTATCCTTGCATTGTTTTGTTAGAAATTGTTAGATTTTGTTGTCCCCCTCACAAAGTGTTGCAGGAGACAAAACTATACTAGGATCTTGTCATTCCATCCCGTCTTTTAAGTGCTCTCATATGTACGATTTTTGCATGATTTGAACAAAACATAAGTATAATTATTATAGATTTATATCAGAAATGTCTTGGACGAGTTAGAAAATCAGTGCTGATCAATTATATTTTTAAAAGAGTCAGGAAACATTAATTTTATTGAAAATGTATCACATGGGCTCTCATGTGTACTATTCTGCTTACCCAGATTTTTATGAAACTAATATTGTAGGTTTATATTAGCAATATCTAGGGAAAGTTAGAAAATCAGTCAATAATTGTCTTCCCTGAAACAAGAGTTGCAGTATGCAAGACATTCTATCTGGCAGTGGCTGCTTAAACTATTTATTTAAGGCTTTATTTAGAGGGTAAACGGTACCTTCTACACAGATACCTTATGTAGTGAAGTTTTCTTCCTTGGCCTCATTCTCATAGTTAAGCAACTTCCTGAATTTTACATTTCAGTCTTTCTACTGTGGTGCCAAAATCTAACTAATTGGTCAGTTTTGTTATTTTAAGCATCTTAAAGTCTATACCCATCCATATGCATTTCATTGAAATTTTGACTTATTTCGGAGAAGACCAAACTTTAAGGGACCATATTTATATTCCACTGTTACCCTTGGCGTTATCAGTAAATTATGCAGTTGAGCAAAGCATCAATCATCAAGACTACATTACCTTATACATTTGCTTTGTTGCATCTTGCATGTCTTTATAGTTATCAATGAAAAATGAAACGTTTCAAAGTTGGTACTGAACAATTTCTAGACCCCTTTATTTGTTAATAACACGTGTACGTAATGGCTGATTGTTGGTTGCTTAACGTTCACTTGCAAATATTCCATGCATGTTCAGGATAAGCACAAAGCAGCAACACATACTTCATGTAGGTCCAGGAAGGAGGCCCTCTGGAATTACATCAGGGAAGTTTGGACTGCCACTGGATAAAATGAGGTATATTGAATAAGGACACAAATTTTGACTTGCAACATGACATTTATGGACCCCTCATAAAGTTTTCGCATGGTTCATACAGTGTAGTGAGCGAAGTGCTCTCTCTATACGATATATTAGATCTTGTATTCCCATTAGAACTGGATATGACTGCGTACTTTTACATCCCACACATCTAAAAGGGTGACCAACTTCGGGCAGGTTTTACTGCTGGTCGGAAAAGGACCAAAGTGACCATATCTACTAGTAGATATCTCTCAGTCACCCTTTACCAAATTCTTACATAGATGAACAAAAATAATTTGGCTACAATGTAGAATCAATTTGCTTGTACCTATTAAATCAAAACATCACTTATCATTATTACAATATATGCACACTTGTGAGAAATCATAAGATCGTATATACTCTCGATACTGTTTACTTATATTTGGCATTGTACGTCAAGTTAATGCGTGTTATTACGTCTTTACCTGTTTGCGTTGGATATATACTGACTAATACTTTAGTAACATGATTTACCTCTTAGTTGTAATTTGCTTTGAAATAACTTTCAGTTACTACAACACTTTTGTCAATATTTTATGTATATGGTTTTTGTGCCTGGACCGACATTTTGAGTTGAGCCAATTGCAATTATACAGTTGCTTTTATCATGTTGTGCTGTTACTCCAGTGTCCCAGGTTAAGGAGAGGGTTGGGGCTCACATGTTTAATCCCGCCGCATTCTTTTTTGTGTCTGTCCATCGTCTGGAGCCTCTAGTACATTGGTTATATAGATCTGTCATATTTTTATTCGTTGATAAATAATTAATATAACGTTATGTATAAAATAGGAGACGTGGTATGATTGCCAATGAGACAATCCTCCACAAGAAGCCAAAATGACACAGAAATTAATAGATCACTGTACAGCCTGCAACAATGAGCAACGCCCATACTGCAAAGTTAGCTATAAAAGGCCCCGAAATGATAATGTAATATTATTCAAACGATAAAACTAACAGCCTTATTTATGTATAAAAAAGAACGAGAGAAAATTTATGTAACACATCAACAAACGACAACCACTGAATTACAGGCTCCTTACTTAGTTTTCTAGTTTTATATGTTTCACCTTTTTTTTATATATATATATCGGGGCCTTTTATAGCTGACTATACGGTATAGTTTTACTTCATTGTTGACTTTTGTACGTTGAACTATAATAATTGCTTTATACCCCTACATGTACTTCATTTAAACTTTGGTGGAAAGTTGTCTAACTGGCAAACACCACATCTATATGTAAAAAAAACCAGTTGGAATGAAATCTAGGGCACTCGGCAAACTAAGTTCAACGAGCTCCTATGGCTGCTTTCGTTTAGGCGAATTTGGACCAACATCGGCATTTAAAAGAGCCTCAAATTGTGAAAAGAAAAAGTCATTAAAGTTTTTTTTTTTTTTTTTTTTTTTTTGGCAGTTCTATACTTTTTGAAACTTTATTTCCACTGGAATATTTTTATTAACAGTTTATTTCATCTGGAATAACGTTGAAAGTTTTCAATAGAAACATTCCTATTAGATGTACACTGGTTTAACATTGTAATTTTGGCTTTGGATGACTGATATGTTATGTTCAACTACGTCGAATAAGTTAACAGATAAAAATTTACAATAACATACAGAGAAAGGGTCGTCGATGCCATCTCGAATACCTTAATAAGAAAGTGATTTATGACGGTTTTTGTCAACGAACTGTACAGTGATTATTTAAAAACGCACAAGGAACGCGACACATTTGGTGAGACGAACGATACAGTAAGAGAAAACTTAAGAAGTATGATATTGCGTTTATTTTGAGTTCTAGGGAACATTTGAAGGCACGTAGTAATTCAATGTATAGTTATTTATTATTGCTTAAGGTATTAATATGCAAAAGTGTATGCAAGAGAAGATATTCAGCATTGTTTATCTCATAAAACGTATGAAATTGCACCATGTATGTGTGTTTTGCATCTAGCAGTTTTATCAAACGTTTTAAGCAATATCTAAAACTTACAACTGTATAATTGAATAAATAAACAAACTTGCACATGGACATATTTATATATACTCAAATTAGTTCTAGAGAGACATTCGAAATTGTTGTCATCCCAAATGTTGTCCTGATTATCGCTTCGAACGCATCAACGTCCGGATTCATTTGTATTGGGATTATACGGGGTGGTGATAACCGGTAAAGCATTTATAGATAAATCTAAATTGAAAACAACGTTCAAAGATCTTCAGACCTATGATTGCGTTGGATAAAAACCGCAACTTTTAGGGAGTTACCATTTTATTTTTATGGGGGGTTAGGATGAAAAATGTTGTCCTGCATTTTTTTTTAGTTGTAATCTCTGTCCTGCCTTTTTATTTTTCACTCTATTCGGTCCTGCCTTTTTATTTTTCACTCTATTCGGTCCTGCCTTTTTTTTATTAGTTTATCCTGACTTTTTTTACCTAAATTGTCATCCTGCCTTTTTTTTTTGCAAAGTGTCTCATCCTGCCTTTTTTTTTTACTCAAAACTCCTGTCCTGCCTATTTTTTTCAAATTTCATCCTAGCCCCCCCCCCCCCCCCCCCCCATAAAAATCAAATGGTAGCTCTCTTATACGTGTGCATGTTGAAAAAATCGTTGTAGAAGGGTCTAATAACAGGACAAACAATATTTTCCAAAAGACCAAAAAAGTGAAAATTTAAAGTAAATTTTAACAAAACGCATTTATATCTTTATTTCTCATCACCAAATACATAGGTACAGGGTTGACTGCGAGGCATACCAGCGCCTACACATATACAAGTCATACTCCTTGAATACATACAATAGGTTAGACAGAGAGGTCATGTAGAGATCATTGATACTCCCTCCAGCAACAACTGTGAGATTATAATTTGCTTCTGTAGCATTTTATCAGATGTCATATAAATTACCATGGGTCCGAGAATGGAAGTATTATATTTCCATGGGCCAAGGCATATACTATTTACTAATGAAATAAGAACTTGATAACAAATAATTGTTTTCTTTAAATTACATTGTTTAGAACACATTTGCTAAAACAACAATTTTAAGTGTTATATATAAACACCAAGCCCACGTTTGTTTGCCAAAACTTGATTTTTCAAATGATTGAGAATCGTGACTGAACCATCGAACTAAATTTTTGTCACAACATTCCCCTATATTTAATGTTTGTTCATAATCATTATCTTTACTATGGAAATGTGTAACAAAAGAAAAGTATTATCTGTTCAGGAGTAAACATTGAGTTAGTCAAGATTCTCCAACATTTGAAAAATCGAACTCACTTTTATCCAACAAGTTTTAAACAGTAGATGGACTTGGTGTTGATATTACATAATATATAACAATTAAAATTGTTGTTTTTAGGAAAGTAAAGTGAAACATGTTTATTATTTATGATATGGAATAAATTACATTTATCATTTGTTTAAACAGTAAATGTTTGCACATTCAGGAAAATAAAAGTGAAAATAAAAGTACAAATGGAATTATGAAAAAAAAATAATTACATTTTTTTTGGCGGATTTTTATCTTTCAATATAATATTTATCAACTTGAAAAACTTTGTATCTTAAAAAGTAAAAAGATGATATTTTGTTTATCAATTTGTTGAAAAAATGAGTCAATATTATGATATTGATTTATTTTATGAATCAACTAAAGATTAATGTATGATAATTAAACATGACTCTAAAATTTATACTTCATTTATTTAATAATATATTAATAATGATAAAAGTCACGTTTCTTCAACAAGAAATTCTTTACCTATGTATAAAAATATAATATGCTGGAGAAACGTGATCAATCCAGTTCCATACCGTCAACTTATATAGTAAGACCTGTGATGATATACGTTTGAAATGATAGTACACGTACATGCCCTTTTAGCAACATAATTTTATTCGAATCTTTCGGTTTAAGCTAGCGTTCTTGGTGTATATGTTACAGGCATTTTCTAAATTTAGGCATTTTGTAAAATGCCTGAAAACTTTAGGCATTTTCTAAAATGCCTGCAAGATTCAGTCATTATACATAATGACTAAATTTTCTAGGCATTTTACAAAATGCCTGGAAAAATTGAAGGGCATTTTATAAAATGCCTGAAATTATTTTAAAGAAGAAAATCTTAAGAAAAACAATTTAAAGCTTTGAACACCAGAACTGTTTTATTTGTGATAATCACCGAATTAAAAAAGAATCTTAAATAATCAAGAATACATTTTACTGAATTATTACTATCCACACAAGCACAGAACTTGACCTTTTTTTCTAATTTCTCAAAATCTTTGCACGACAAAAAGAACTACACAATATTTGTCCTGAGTTTTTGCAATTATATCGTTTGGCGTAAAATTTGATTTTGCACTCAGACCACATTTGGAGAAGTCTGGATCATCACACTTTTAGCATTTGTTTAGGTCTTTCATTACCTTTACTGATAAAATACTTAACGTTATGCAACATAAGGTTTCGCAATAAGCACACACATCTCACATGCATATCTTCTTTTTCATATGTTCCAAAAAAATCAAAGTATATTATCTTGATTCGTTTAATCCGCATCTTTTGAATTATAGCTTTAAACAGACTCAAGCAGATCTGACCATGACGGGTGATCCCTCTTTAGCAGGAAACGCTTCTCCTGTCAAAGCACTGTTATTTTTCTTTTCTTTGTCGATTTTTAGCTCTCCTAGCAAAGGGGGTCAAGTGAGCTTTTCTAATCTCGGCGGCTGTCTTCAGTCTTCGTCTGTAAGTTTTTGCAAACATGTTCTCCTATGGAACTACTAGGTCTAATTTAACCAAACTTGGCCACAATCGTCATTAGAGTATCTTGTTTAAAAAATCTGTCCCATTAATCCCTGATTGCCAAACAACATGACCAACATGGCTATAAATGGAAAATAGGGGTAAAATACAGTTTTTGGCTTAATATATCTCTAAATCTAATGCATTTAGATCAAATCTCACATGCAAGTTAAAAATTTCTTCAGGTTAAGATCTACCAGCCCTGACATTTTCAGACGATCGGACAACCTTTTTGAGAACTCTATATAGGCTGTTCTAAAGGGGAATTTTCTGTTCCTGTCCTATATACCTTCATTTGAATTGCAAGCTGCAGTCTAAATTTCTGCTCTTTATTCGGGTCAATCCACTGTAGAAACAATCCATATGAATAAAAACCAACTTGTTCACATCTTAAAATATGCATGACATAGTTGCAACTGAAAGCAAAAAAACAGCAAAACTAAATTTTCTCTACTTCATATGTTTTAATTTACTGTTTTGAATCTATATTTTCTAAAAATGTGATTGTAAATTGTGTTCTTTTGACAGAACAATTTGTTTTTTCGCCATATTGACAAAATAATCATAAATTCACTGTTGGTATCTGAAATACAGAGCCGTGAGTACGTACTTAACGTAGTTTCACTAAAAAGAACATAATATCATAAGGCATAAAAAAAAACCTTCCGATCTGGTTTTTGGAGAAAAAATTAGTTCTCCCAAACCATTAGTTATTTTCTTTTTAAGATATTGTGTTTTTGTCAACTTTTGTTATATGCATCTCAATGATATCCTCCTTCTACAAATTGCCTGAAACTCAACAGGCAATTTGTGGAATTTTGCATCAAAATTTCAGTCATTTTACAAAATTACTAGGTATTTTTAGTCATTTTGTATAATGCCTGTCAAGGTTAGGCATTTTCTAAATTGCCTGAAAATTCAGTCATTTTACAAAATGCCTAAATTTAGAAAATGCCTGTAACATATATATACAAAGAAAGACGCTTCGGACACACGAAATGCATACAGTGATATTTAAAGATTATCGTTGGTCATCTCAAGGAGATTCATTTTTCTCGCTTGAACCGTTACGACGAAAGTCAGAAAAGCAATCGAGACAAGATATAACCAAATTGGCAATGCTAATCTGTTTATCGCTACTCTACCTATGACGACGTTTTTAATTTCATTGACAACCGGCTCGTACGCCCTTTGTTTCTATCGATAACTTTTCATTTCACTCTACTGTGCTGAGAAGACTTGTAGATTTCGAAACAGAGCAGCATAATGCCGCTTCAAGGCAGCACTCGCACCTGCAAAGTGGAAAGCAATTAGTATAAGTTCTAATAACTTGTTTCCCGATACACTATACATAATGATAATGTGGTATGATTGACAATTAAACAACTCTCCACAAGAGACCAAAATGATACAGAAATTAACAACTATAGGTCGCCGTACGTCCGTATGTTCTCACGTGGTATTCAAGCGGAACAAATAAAATTTAAAAAATATTAAATAACAAAGAAATTAGACGATGACGAATGATAAATCCTTGTTATCATAAATGAAGGGATAAATAGGTGTATAATTAAATATAAATAACAAAAGCTTAAATAAAATTTACTCTTACTTACGGAATAGCAACAGCTTTATTGTTTACACACATATATGTTAAAACATTTCCTAGTTCTGCGGTCGACAAATAGACATTTTTTCTTACGAAAACACTGTATCATTGATATATATATGGATGCACAACCAGACAACGTTTTATGGGTGTGGAAATATTTATGAAAAAAACCCAACAAACTAAGTAAACGATTCAATGAACTTTCCATCTGAAATTCACAATTTGTAAAAGTAAAACATTTTAGGTTTAACCGTTACAGTACGGCATTCAACAGTTTATCGAAAAAAGAATTCATTAGTCCTAAATTTTACAGGAATATTCTGCAAATTTCTACTGTCAAAATAAGCATTTGTTGGATTTGTTAGACATTTGCATTGAAACGTGCCACCTAGACCCTAACAGAGTTGCTGCACGTGTTCTGGAATGTTCAGAGATTGTAGCACTCAGTGGCGGATTCAGAAATTTCAACTTGATAAGTGGGGGCCTACTGACTGTCTAAGAGTGGGTGCTCCTGTCACACTCTCTATAACCAACCAAAATTTTCCAACAAAAGGGAGGGCCCGTGTCCCCTGGTCCCCCCAAATCCGCCTGTGGCACTCTCTAAAGACGAATCATCGTACAGTCCAACAATATTTTGCATGACAAGCTATAGCTATATTAATATACCAACGTCAACCCTTTGGATAGACAGAAAAATAGAAAAGTATAGTAAGAATATTAATCTTAGTCTCGAATTTTGTTACAACTGATAATTGCAGACAATACTTCTATGTGTTTTCATGTGAAATGCCGTACGAATGGTACAAACGATCTATGTTTTCATGTGAAATGCCGTACGAATGGTACAAACGATCTATGTTTTACTGTGAAATGTCGTACGAATGGTACAAACGATCTATGTTTTCCTGTGAAAAGCAGTACGAATGGTACAAAGGATCTATGTTTTTCTGTAAAATGCAATACGAATGGTACAAACAATCTATGTTTTCCTGTGAAATGCCGTACGAATGGTACAAACGATCTGTGTTTTCCTGTGAAATGCCGTACGAATGGTACAAACGATCTATGTTTTACTGTGAAATGTCATACGAATGGTACAAACGATCTAGTATATTTTCCTGTGAAATGCCATACGAATGGTACAAACGATCTATGTTTTCCTGTGAAATGCCGTACGAATGATACAAACGATTTATGTTTTCCTGTGAAATGCCGTACGAATGGTTCAAACGATCAATGTTTTCCTGTGAAAAGCCGTACGAATGGTACAAACGATCTATTTTTCCTGTAAAATGCCGTACGAATGGTACAAACGATCTATGTTTTCCTGTGAAATGCCGTACGAATGGTACAAACGATCTAAGTTTTCCTGTGAAAAGCCGTACAAATGGCACAAACGATCTATGTTTTCCTGTAAAATGCCGTACGAATGGTACATGTACAAACGATCTATGTTTTCTGTGAAATGCCGTACGAATGGTACAAACGATCGGTATAATAAGAATTACATGTATTTACATTTAAGAATTTAATTATAATTGACATTTCATCTTCTGCGTAATTTTAGACACAACAGTTATGTTTTTGCAAATAAAATTATTATTGTATGAAGGCACAGCATTGAAAAAACATATTGATTTAATTCCATTCCAAATCTAATCGTATCTGCAACTTTGTTTGTGTTGCAGATATATATACAATATTAGGTCATAGTATATTACAACATATCACCATCACAAATAATAAATTATATGAATCTAATATAGAGATTGTTTTATATTCAGATTAATGTCATACAAACATAAATTGAAATTCCTGAAATTTCTAAAAGGACACTTAAGAGACACTTGTATTAAGCAGTGGAGTTGCTGTAGTTTATTACATTGGGTTAGATGTAAATTTATGTCAACAGGTAGGGTGAATTATAAATAATTTCAAAGAGCATGTAAAAATGCCTTGATTAGTTGAAAAACTGGTAACAGAATTATGACAAAATCATAAGGGAATGTAATGCAGATTTATACACTAAGTTAGATACGGTGTTGCATAAAAATGTAATTACATAATTCAGATAGAAAACAAAATATTTGAAAATAATTAGGTAAATTGGCATAATAGAATATTGTCATAAAATGTTGGAAAAAAATATGTACTTATAAATTGTTAAAAGAAAATTTCAATATGATGCAGAAGTGCATTTGTTAAATTAAGGTGTGTTGTTGCCCCTTGCATAGAAACAGATCGCTATCAAAAGAAAACCCGTTAATGAAAGAGTTTACTTTGAGTGAAATTATAAAATTGAAGATGAGAAACATGCTTTAAATGCAGTTTTGCGTGACAGTTTATTTTACGAAGTTATATGATTCTTTATAGAATGGCACTTGTATCTTAATCTATACGATAACTGTTATATATAATGATAGTTGAATTACATGTATTACAAGTGGTGACTCTTTAATAATATTTAATCTGTAACATTTTCTGCGGGAATTCGATGTTCGTCATACATGATTCAATAAAAAGAACTTATAAAAATACAAAACAAATTTAAAAAGATTAAAGTTCTGCAATCTTTTAAAGAGTTTTTGTTGGATCTGTAATGTTCTTTGATTTGAAAATATATATTTTTTAAATCAGAGAGACATTTATGAATTATTTAGCTGATTTTTAATCGTTGACGTACTAAAAATCTGCATAAGATATAAATTTTGAACATCCGACCACTAGGTCGTTTTTCAGTATAATCATAGTACTGATCAGAAGTACTGAACATCGGATGACCACAAGTTCTTGTGGATGGTCAAAAGCACTTGTCTTAGAGAAAAAAAATCACATATCTCTTTACCTGAAACTGAGGTTAATGTGCAGAGATATATTTTTTTCAGAGACAAGTTCGTGCATGATGAATAAATGACAGGAAATTTAACTTCAGCGTAGTAACTATTATATTGTAGTGATACAAATCCGTAAATACTGATACTGATTTGTTGTTATATATTATATTAAAATAACATGTATATATGATTTCCATCCATTTGTATATCATTCTATTCTAATATTCTCATAGTAGTGCAATACAAGTGCATGGAAATTATTCATTTCGTATATGTTTTTCTTTTGTGAATTTGTAGAGGATTTCCAAACCAAATTGATAAGGATAAAGAGGTTATCAATAAACACAATTTCTACACGGATTTAATTTGTTTACGTTTAGTATTATGCCTATTCATTGACATGTAAATGTTTTTAAAATTATTGCAAATTAAATTGACAGTATTTTGCTCCGCCCCACTTATATATAACTACTAAATAAATCTTTAATTCATCATTTCGATGTTTCGACTTGTATAAGTTGCTATTCTGTTCAAAGTAAGAATATTTGGTTCAGAAAGACAAGAAACCTTGCTTTAACATTTTCTTAACTTATTTTTTTTCATGTGCTCAACTTAAGGGATCAGTTTCGACTCCAATATGGAAAAGATGGTTTGGTTCCTGGTCGTAATCATTTGTCATGTGTATATTTGTTCTGCTAATAACCAGACAGAAGACCAATATCAGACAAAAAGACAATTGAAAAGAACACTCATGGAAAAGTATTCTAACCAGCAAATACCACGGAAACACGAATATGATGGTGTATACGTGACCGTTTACCCATACATTGATTTGTTTTTGGATTTTAATGAGAATGCTGGAACCTATGTTGTATATGCACTTTTCCGGATAAACTGGGAAGATGATTATATCACATGGAATGAAACAGAAAACGATGGCATAACTTTTCTGCGTTTTCCAGTTACAGAGGTTTGGTTTCCGAAGATTATGATACGGAATACGATAGAAAAACGGACAATCTTTACTTCAGATGATGACTTGGATCAAATGACCACTTATGTTGAATATTATTCAGATGGTTCAGCGACCGTTTTAGCTGGTGGTGTAATTGAAGTCGTTTGTCATGCAAGCATGTATTATTTCCCTTTCGATTCCCACGTTTGCAATATTGAGTTATATTTTGATGACAGTGCTGTATACACGGATTACAATTCTTACGGGGACCAAAGCCTTTTATCACTCACTCACTATACTCCTCATGCAGAGTGGGACTTAACTAACGTTACGTCTGTACCGGGACCAAATGGTTGGCCACAGTTGATTGTACAACTTAAACTTGAAAGGAAACCTTTGTTTGTGTGCGTAAGCCTAATACTGCCAATTTTTCTTGTTAGTTTTGTCAACGTTTTCGTGTTTGTTCTTCCAATAGAATCTGGAGAAAGAATATCACTTTCGGTAACCTTATTTCTTACATTTGTAGTTATAATTACAATGGTTTCCGAAAATCTTCCCGAGAGCAGCGAAGTTAGTATCTTCATAATATTACTGATAACAAAAGTGATATCCAGCATCCTTACAACTGTAATGGCGATAGTAACTTTATCATTATATTACCGAAATAATGATACTAAAACATTTTCAATATTAAAAATGTGTACATGTGTTACGAAATGTCGACAGCAGGAAAATAGCCATGAGAATCAGGCAACGAAAACCTCGAAGCACTCAACATTGAGTGTCAAAACAAACTGGCAAAACGTGGTACAGAAAATCGATAGATTCTGTATTTTTGTGTTAGTAGTAGAAATATTATCTGAAATTGTAGCTGCGTTGATTATCTTTAGGAATCGATGGGGTTTAAACAATAGTTAGTAGTTGTTTATTTTTGATATTCATGACCTGATAACATACATGAAATACATCACATGCATGTAACGAACAACCGTGGCAATTTGAAAGTTGGAAAATATATTACAACATATCACCATTACAAATAATAAATTACATGAATCTAATATAGAGATTGTTTTATATTCAGATTAATGTCATACAAACATAATAAATTGAAATTACTGAAATTTCTAAAAGGACACTTAAGAGACACTTGTATTACGCAGTGGAGTTGCTGTAGTTTATTACATTGGGTTAGATGTAAATTTATGTCAACAGGTAGGGTGAATTATAAATTATTTCAAAGAGCATGTAAAAATGCCATTGATTAGTGGAAAAACTGGTTACAGAATTATGACAAAATCATTAGGGAATGTAATGTAGATTTATACACTAAGTTAGATACGGTGTTGCATAAAAATGTAATTACATAATTCAGATAGAAAAAAAATATTTGAAAATAATTAGGTTAATTGGCATAATAGAATATTGTCATAAAATGTTGGAAAAAAATATGTACTTATAAATTGTTAAAAGAAAATTTCAATATGATGCAGAAGTGCATTTGGTATATTAAGGTGTGTTATTGCCCCCTTGCATAGAAAAAGGTCGCTATAAAAAAAATTCCGTAAATGAAAGAGTTTGCTTTGAGTTAAATTATAAAATTGAAAATGAGAAACATGCTTTAAATGCAGTTTTGCGTGACAGTTTATTTTACGAAGTTATAGGATTCTTTTTTTTTTTTAACATTCATAAATTCTTTATTGCACTACTTGCTGTTTTAACAAATTACTTAATGTACAGCATTCCATCAAGTATCCCTGTTACATACAATTATAACTGATATCCAGGGAGAATATACAGTAAAACTTATCTTATTTTATACATAGTCATTTAATACATTTCTATTTTCTATAATTAATTTATAAATAAACATAATATCAAATAAAATCTTATCGAAATACTTAAAGATGTTACAGACGATGTGTCGTGAAATTTACGAAGAAAAATCCGTTATCGGTTCTTTTAATAGAATTTTGAAACATATGGCCCGAGACCACAATTAATTCCTCTATCATTTCTTTAATATAACGTTTTGTCGCATTAAAAAAATTTTGCCTATTCTTTTCGTCTAATTTTTTGTGTGTGTAATGTACAGTACAAGTCCAAAAATATATGCAATTTTTAGAAAAATTGCATGTTTACATCATTCAAATTTGGCCAATACACATCCATACCCCCCTATAGGCAAGTCAAGAGATGTTCCGAAACGTGTAAATATTACCTTTTTGCACCTGGCCTATTAACTCTTTCCTGATCAAAATCAGTTAAAATAAAACATCCAAAAGTTTATTTCAGCTCTCTTCTTTCATTTCCACCCCAGAAAAGCTAAGAAATGTATGAGAAAGGGAAAGAAAAAAAATAAAGAAAAAATACACTATAATTAAAGGAAACAACGAAAACCGGGGTCATTAATTGTGGTCTTGGGCCATATGAAAATATGAATGAGATACAGCGTGGTTACTGTTTGTTAATACCTTTGGATTTATACAATTCTTTGGAATTGTTTTGTTAATACTAAAGAATGGTATTAAGTAAAATATGATTTTTTTTTGTTTCTTATAAGCTTTTGTCATGAATTTTGATTTTACAAATTTGACCCCAATTTTGTTACCTGTGAGGAGTCTGTGACCTGTCTGTGACCTGTTTGTGACCTTTATATTGTAAACATTAGAATTATCCTTATTATTCTTATCTATAATATGTTCCTATAGTTTCACATAAAGGAAGAAAAACACCATTAAACATATGAAAATGTACATCTTTGTTGTACAGAAATGAAAGGATACATGTTGAACATATATCTATCACAAATTAAACAAGAAAAAATCCGACAACAAACGTAAAGCATCTGATCAATATAGGGAAAACGGTACTATTTATTCTGTCATAGGCGACAATACTAACATTTTCTAATTTTACCACTTTTTATAATAAAAACCTGAATAAAACAGTTATGTGTGGTGTTAGTACTTTATTATTCTATTTTAAAAATAGAGGCCAAATAGTATCATGACCAATTTCCAACGGAGCTTGTTTATGTTATCCATGCCCACCGTTATTTTGCAGCAAATTTATAAAATTTTGAAAGCCTTTTCGAATAATTCTCTAGAAAATATTTCAATACGTTTTAAAATTTATATTGTAAATATAAACACTGCAGTTATTCATAGATAAATAAAAAAATATATTGTACCCTTACATCCAATCACGGCGCTCCTAAGTTGACTTCCTTCACCTGTCTTAGGTACACAAAAGGCCAACCTAATGCTAGGAAAATGTAATGCTACCGTTTTCCCTATAACTTTAACTTGTACCGTGACGGAATACATCCAGATACGACCCTAGCAAGAGTGTGGCTGCGTAAGATTACAAAACTAGTGATATTTGACTGTTGGTAAATTGCCCTATATGTACTAGCGATCAGGGTGGGAATCTCCACAGGTATCGCTGGTCTTATAGACAATTTTAATACTTAAAATTTTATAATACAAGATGGCTCTAGTTAAAAAACCGAATTTAAAGCATTCAATGAGTGACAGTAAGCTCTATATTGGAAAAACTTATGAGAACAGATATGTGTTAAATATTGAAAAAATATGAGACTACACAAAGGTCTGAGATTGAATATTCATTTACAGGCGGGGTATAACTGCTAAACTAGATACAGTTTCCTTTGAGTTATTCATATTCGCATGTGAAACATACTTTGATACATGTAATAAAACAACTTCCAAGGACAAAACTGGCAACAAGGTACAATATACCTATCAAATCACTGACTCGAAAAACTTGAGCTTCACAATCAACGCCTACTTAACAAAATGTACATTACTGATAAATGGAAAAGATGCTCATCAATTCATACATCAAAATGCTCAAGAAATTCACAAAATTATGAGTAACAAACAGATAAATGGAGCAAAAATCAATATAGAAATGTTAAATCAAAATTTGGCAATAAAACTTGAAGAAGCACTAAACTCCTTACAACAGAATAAAGTAATTGGGAAAAATCTAGATAAAGAACAAGAGAAGCAAAATGAGCTCAAACAAGATGAAAAATGTTTTCAATGTAGACGTCATTGTCGAACAAGATCTGTCATGTGTAAAAACAATCACTGGGTCCATTATAAATGTGACAAACTAGATGAAAAAGAAATTGAAGTAATAGAACAAAGTGAACATAGTTATGTGTGTAAAATTTGCACAAATGAAGAGTTTGATTCAAGAAACAACTTTGAACAATTAGCAATTTTAGATAATAACTGTGCTATTAATAATTCAGAATTAGCAATAGCTGACATGATGTTACAAGAAGAAATTCAATGTTATGCCTGTAATAATTTTGAACAAAGTGTTGAAAACAGATGTTTAATATGTGATATGCCATTTCATGACAATTGTCTAGATAATAACACTCAAAAATGCTATTCATGCATTATCTGAACAGAGAGATCTCAGTGACAAAACCCAACAACAAACACATGAAACAATCCCAAAATCTATAGATATAGAGACTGAAACAACTATCTTAAATGAACCAGAACAGATTAACATATATTTTGAAACAACTCCAAAAAATATACAACCTGAATCTAGACCTACTGTCGACATTGTTCAAAGAGCTGAAATACACCAACCAACACCAACTGACTCTCCAAATTCTACAAATCTGATTACTGATGATTCAACATATACTGTTATAGCTGACAAAAACAAGCTAGATGAAAATTACAAAATTCGTATGAAAGAATTGAAACAATTAGAACAAAAGTTGAAAAAAAGAAAGGAACAAATTAAAATGAAAGAAGTCATGATTAATGAAAATATGAAGGAAAAAACAAACATCTTAGATAGATTACATAAATCAGAATTTCGAAATCTAAAACTGGAAAATACAATTAAAACTCTGTACACCAAAATTGAGGCACTTCAGAACAAGCCAAATCAATATCTTCCTGAACACCAAAGCTCTGCTAGCAAGGCAACTGATGACATCGTAACTGGTATACATGAAAAAGTAACAAAATATGTACTTTGTAAAGTCGATGATGAAATTAATAAACTTCAAAATGAAAATCAAACTACCAACAATGATTCTTTCAATAGACAAAATCAAACACATGATTACCAGCAAGCGTATCCTTCAAACCAACAACTACACTATAGACAAAGCAGCTATAGTCAAAACTATGGTGAACCATCAGCATATTGTCAGTATAGTATGTATGGAGCACGGTATAGTGAACCCAATCAATACTGTTACCGCCCAGAAAATGAAGACAGGAATTATCAGAATTATGATCAAAGAACATCAAGTCAATTCTCATATCAAACAAAACTAGAGACTCGAAACATCTGCAAGGATAACCTAATAGAAGTTGTTCCAAATTGGACAAACCGAGATTAATTCCAAAACCACATTTCTGTTCAAAACAATACAACACAACATTCAAAAATAAATGATCAAAATACATATCAATTGAAGCATAACAATCAGCCAACAACAGACAATCTGTATAGACACATAGGACAAGCATTGTACTACCAACCTACAAGACGCACAGATAATTTTTTATACCACCCAAGCCTGCCCTCAACCAGACACCGCACTAGATGACAAATTGCTTACAAATGTAAATAGTAACTGTACAAATAATGTTTTAGATTGTAATGATTGTGAGCAGAAAAATATGAAAATTCTGAGTTTTAATTGTAAAATCATTTTAACTTGTAAACCATTCTTCATGGAGATGAAGGAAGATGTCGATATTTATTTACTACAGGAACATTGGTTGTTTGACTGTCAACTCAACATGTTGAATGCAATTCACTCTAAATATATAGGAATAGGAAAGTCGGTTGACACTGATGACCCTCTGCCACCAATACAAATGCCGAGAGAATATGGCGGAGTGGCAATATTGTGGCGAAAAGAACTAGACCACCTTATATCGACTGTGAAAGCAGGAAATAGTAGAATCCAATGCATTGAAATAGAAGGTGAGCCCAACATCATCATTATTTCTTTATATATTTACCATGTAAAGGACCCACTAATAGTACGCAAGAGTTACTAGAATGTATAGACCAACTGAATGAAATTGTATGTACATACTCCCATACTCATCAGATAATTATAGGAGGAGATTTCAATGAAGACATATTTAATGGTGCTTCCTCTCAAAGAAAAAAGTGTATCAATGACTTTATGCAAGATCATGAGATATCTTCAAAAGAAACTGGACTTACTTTTATACACTCAAATGGAAAAGATGCCACGGCCATTGACTTTATTCTTTATCAAAACAAATATTCAGAGAACATAATAGATATAAAGAAATTAAACGTAACTTCAAATGTCTCGGACCATTACCCTATATTATTGTCTGTTCTTCATCATCAGAAAAAGCACAATACTTCTGGAAAGTCACAAACTTCAACAAAAACATTTAACAAAAGAATTAAATGGGACAAAATTGATACAGGAAAATATGCAAGTCACATCTCGACAGAAATTAGCTCAACAAGATGCAAAATACAAAACCGTGAAGACATTGTGAGTGGTTTTAGCAATTTAAATAATATCATAATTAATGCTACAAAAGTGTTTGCTCCTAAATCAAATAAAGAAAAAAAGAAGCCAAAATGACAAGTGATGAATGAGGAAATCCGTAAAGCAATCAGTAACAAGAAAGTTGCGTTCTATAACTGGAAAAATAACGGAAGCATCAATGATCAGCACAACTACTATATGAAGCAAAAGAAACTAACAACTTACGAACTGAGGAAGCAATGTCGTTTAGAAATAGCACTAAGAAGAATAAATGAGAGACAAAAACTAATTGAATCAAAAGTTTCCGATACTAAAACTTTTTTTAGAATGATCGGAAATCAAAGAGGAAAAATGTCCAAACATATAGATGAGCTCAATGTTGACGGTCAAATTTATAACAGCGACAATCAAATAACTAACGGCTGGTATATACATTTTGGAGAACTAGCTAAAAAGTCTGTCAATACAAAGTTTGATCATAAATATTTGGAAAATGTCGAAAAAGAAGTTAAAGTTATATCTGATATTTGCCAAGAATGATATATCCATATGCAAGTGACTGATGAAGAAGTAGAAAAGGCAATATCAAGTTTGAACAAAAATAAAGCAGCAGATATTTATGGAATCGCAGCAGAAAATATTATATATGGTGGTGAAGACCTGAGAGCTTATATACGTTAACTCATAAATATGTCATTTAAATACTGCTATGTTCCAGACCTACTAAAAATAGGCACATTATTTCCAATATTTAAAAACAAAGGAAATATTAAGGATGCTATTAACTATCGTGGAATAACTGTCACTCCAACCTTATCGAAAATAATAGAAAAGATTTTGAAATTAAGAGAAAATGTGAAAATTATAGAATCTCAAAACCCATTACAAAGTGGATTCACAGAAGATACCACCCCATTAATGTGTGAACTCATCATAGAGGAATTTGAGAGAGAAAATAAAGACCTAAAAAGACCAACTTACTTAGCTATGCTTGATGGGAAATCAGCCTTTGATGTTGTAGTCCATGCAAATCTCATTAGAAGACCAAATTGGAATATCTGACCAATCTCTACTAATGATACAAAATCTGTACCAAAATGCTTCTACATGTATTAAATGGAATGGTCACCTTTCAGAACCTTTTCTAGTAGAACAAGGAGTACGTCAAGGTGGTACTATATCTGCTGACTTGTATAAAGTATATGTTAACCCTTTATTGAACCTCTTGTGTGACACAGGACTAGGCGAACAAATTGGCAACATAAACTGTTATGCACCTACCTGCGCTGATGATGTCGCTATTATAGCAGCTAATCCACTTGAGATACAGTCTTTGGTCGATATTGCAGTAGACTTCAGTAGAAGAGAAGGATATCTATTACAACCAACTAAAAGTGTCATACTGCCAGTAAGAACAACCACAAAAACAATAGAAACTGAAGAAGGATTTTGGAATATGGATGATAAGCCTATGCCAGTAGTTAAAACAGCAAAACACATTGGAATACATAAATCAGAAAAAAAAACTCAGTCCTTTTAACAGTCGACGAAAACATCAAACAAGAGCTGTCAAAATGACAGTAAACCGGATTCTTTAACATTTATTTGTGTTCTGGCATTTATCAATATTACAAGGACCAAAACTCCTAATAGGTAAAATTTATGATTATCAATATCAAACTTGACTTCCATGTTGTCAACAATAACAACATATAAACTAGATAGAAAAGAACCGTAACTCTTGAACGGTAAAAGTCAAAATCGTCATTATTGAACTTGACCTTCATTTTGTTGTCAGTAACAACATATTAAAATTTTAAAAGGTTTGGTTGAACGGTTCATGAGTAAATGCACGGACACAACATTTTTTAAACTTTAAGAACCGTAACTCCTGAACGGTAAAAGTCAAAATCGTCATTATTGAACTTGACCTCCATTTTGTTGTCAGTAACAACATATTAAAATTTTAAAAGGTTTGGTTGAACGCTTCATGAGTAAATGCACGGACAACATTTGGTTGCCGCCCGCCCGGCCGCCCGCCGTACATCCCCAAATCAATAACCGACATTTTTGACACAAAAATCCGGTTAAAAAGCAAGGCGTACTTTATATAGTTTAATGGGATCCGGTCTACACGGAACCAACGGATTAGACCCAGAAACAATACTCACTCTAGTTAAAACTTATGTAATACCAATTCTAACTTATGGACTAGAAATTTTGATCCAAAAGGAAAATCGCTAACAACTTTAAATCTATACCACAAGAAATTATTAAAACAGCTATTATCATTATCTACAAATACAGCAGACCCAGCCATTTATATACTCTCTGGCATGATACCAATTGAAGCTGAGTTACATATCAAAATTTTAACATTATTTGGAACCATCTCTAGATCAGAAAAAACTTCAAATGAGTGGCGAATAGCAGAAAGACAGCTTTAATTGAAATCCTTTAATAGTAACAGCTGGTTCATTGATATAAAAAAAATCTGCTTGTTATATGATATAGAAAATATAAAGAAATATCTAGATAATCCACTTACAAAAACAAAATGGAAATCATTTATAGACAATAAAGTGCAAAGCTACTGGACTAACAAAGTTCTTGATGACTCAAAGATGTACTCAACTCTTCAGTATATGAACTGTCAATATACTATCGGGAAAATACACCCACTGATTACTACAAAAACAGCAAATAATAGAGACATTGTAAGGATTCCTACAAGAACTAAAATTGCTACAGGAACTTATATATTTCAATCAAATCGAGCATCGTTCAATAAAAACAAAGTCAATCCAGCATGTAAACTTTGTAATAAGAGTCCTGAAACCTTGTCACATTTTCTATTGACATGTGAGTCGCTTGAAATGGTCAGGAAAAGATTGGTATATATAATAATTGATATGGGTAGTGAACTTTTAGCAAAATCTTACTTTACAGAGGAAATAAACTTAGTTCAACTAATAGCTAATCCCTTCTACTATACTGTGAATAAATGTAACAATGAAAATGTTCAAAATATTGCTGGACAACTAGAAAGAGTGTGTAGACAGCTAATTAATAATCTACATATGAAGCGATATGATCTGCTAACTTAACAACAAAAGTTTGAAAAGAAAAGCAATCTTTCATGAGGAGTGAATGTTAAGTAGCATGTGATATTATGCTGATGATCAGGGTGGGAATCTCCACAGGTATCATCAGTTTTTATCAAATCAAATAGACAGTTAAATCAACCTTAATAAATTTTGGTTATTATATATGGGTGCATACAGATCAAAATTAAAGATAAATTTTATCTTTTTATTGTCAAATTAAATATTAAATGTACATAACGGTGGCATTATAGAAGTCACTTTTTACCGTTATATTATTGTGTATTCCTGATTGATTAGACATTCATTGTGTATTATAACATTGTGTGGTGGAGGATTACTTATTCAACTCCTTCGGAGGTGTGCCTAAATTGGCAGAATCTATATTGATACAGATACATGGTCTACATTCTCTATTTCTTTTTGTAATGCTTTATTTATATCAGTACTATCATTTATTTCATTATTTAGGTTATTCAACTTTGTTTCTAGAACATTTATCTCCTCTTTTCTTACTTTAGCTTTTCTTTTACAATAGTCTAAACTTGCATCCCTTTCTTCTATTTTCAAATTATCCCAAAGAATCCCCAAATCATCACAGTTGGTTAAATCTTTTTCATATTAATTAGATATTAGCTTTTTAATAACATAAACATATTCTTCATTGTTCATTATACTACCATTTAACTTCCAATACCCCCGCCCTTTATTTCCTCTTTCAGTATTTATTTTGAGTGACACTGCGTTATGGTCAGTTATTTTTTGGACAATAGGTTAATATCACAACTTTTGCAGTTTTTTTTGTACTTCTTTAGAAACAAAAAAATAATCAATTCTGGTAGCTTTTGTTCTATCTTTCCTACACCAAGTAAATTGTCTAATATTTTTATTTATGTTTCTCCAAATATCAATTAGTTTACATGATTTTTTAAACTTTTTACAGGTTTATCAAATTATTTGGAAGATTTATTTTTATCTTTTGTATCTAGCAGTGACCAAATGTAATTAAAATCACCTCCTAGAATGACTTGCCCGAGTCCGTATTTATTAATAAACACTTTTATTGTTTTAAAAAAACTATTTGTTTCTCTCAATCTGTTCGGAGCATAGATATTAAGTTATTAACAAATGTGTAAATATTTTCATCTATTTCAATATTAATCATAATGATTCTCCCTTCTAAGTCTTTATGTTCATCTATGTATTTAAATTTGGTTTTATCTTTTATCCATATCGCTACCCCACGTGAATTGCTTGTCCCGTCGCTTCTAAAAAGATTTTCACCAAATTCTTTTTCTAATGTGAACTTCATCCTATTTGTAAAATGGGTTTCCTGTATGAATAGAATATCATTTTTTTGTTGATTTGACCAGCTTATAATTTTACTTATTTTTTCAGGTTGTTGCAGGCCATTGTCATTGACCGTGCTTATATGTAGATTATTCTTCATTTTGGATTATAAACCAAAATTTGAGCATTTTATCTGGTAAGTACCTAGGACTCGAACAATTCTGCGCCGCCCTCTAGCGGCCTATAGCCTTAATGTAGCAATCGGAGATTAGACGGAGATCGGCGGAATATAACGACTGACATTATTCGGGTTAGTAAGTACCATTTTCTAATCATAGTTTTAAAAAATATTTTCCATATGTAATATTCAGCTGTTGCTATACATTTGTATATCACTTTTATACCTTGCTTTTTTAGTTGGTTTTTTATTCATTTTTTGGCAGAAACCTTTTACCATATATGTAGCATTTTTATTGCTTATAAATGTATGTTTACAGAAAGGTTTTAAATGACTTTTTCTTTTCATATACAGGTATATTTCCTGATTGATTACAAAATACGCTTCACTGATTCTTACAGATTTAAATTTTAACGATGTACATGTACCTTTAAACAATTGTCTAGCGTTTACTACCGGCGATTTTTTGTTACGGTTTATCCTACATTTATTGCTGTTTCTTAGTTTGAGTGGTTTCTTTTCACAGAAATATAAACAATGATTTACTTTCGGTATTGTGTCTTTAGAATCTGACATAAATTTTGTTTTATTTTTATTTTTAAAACTGAACATTCTGTGTTCCGATCTCAGTTTGTAACACATTTTGTATATAAATAAATTTGGTGTATTTACTGTCTTCTGATTGGTTAAAAGAATTAGCTTTATTTTCAATGTTATCAATTTTTATGGCGACACGCCCACTCTAACGTTGTGTATTCATACGCAAACATCTGTGTACGTTGTTATTTGTATTAATATATATCTTTGAGCCTTATTTTTGATAGATTTATAATGAATGGCAATAATTTATTTTGAATTTATTGAATTTTATGGTTCAATAAATTCAAAATAAATAACAGCCATTCATTAATTAAAATTTGTTTGCCTCTTTCCTTATGTTCTAGATTTTAACCTGCTGTTATTAATTACTCTTCTGTTGAGTCTGATGTTTAAGACCGAATCGTATTTTGATGATTGTTTCCAATGTTTTAATGATTTACACTCATTATAAACTATGTTATAAAATTTAATAGACAACCATTTAAGACATTCGTCAGTAGATCTTATTGCAAGATCCAAGAATTTAGAAATTGATTTAAAAGTCCGTTCAAGGTCGAATGACCTATATTTACTTGCCCATATGACACTGTATGTAAACACAAGCACGTGTTGACACACTTTTTTACCCACAAAATAAAAATAATGCATGTAAACTTAGGCACTTTATGGCACCATATGCAGTTATCAGTACTCTTTTCACCATAAATATGATAAGATAATTTGATCACAATACATATCACTAGAAAGTATTTCATTGGTATTAATAGATATATAGAAGTCCATACATAATAGCATACATATACATATAAAATGTTTATAACAAAATCATGTGATATATAGTACACTGTTTTTCTCAAGTACACATTTTGAAAAATAGCATTTTTAGAACTTTTACTTTTAGGTGAAATATTAAAAACATTTTCTGAAGCTGATCTAAGTATTGAATGTGTGCTTCTTATATATTTTACAAACAAATTTAACATTATTATCCTTTGCCAAATGATAATTCGCTTTGAATAGAAAAGATTTGTTTTACTCAAATTTATTAAATGTACTTTATTACCTTAAAGTTTGTTCTATATCAGAATCTTCATATTTTATTCTTACTTTTTTCTTTTTCTTTTTCAGGTTAAACATTTCGAACAGGATTAACTTCAGTAGAGTTAAAGAGGCTGTTGAAACTAGACCTTCTATTCTCCGAGGTTTACAACCTGCTGCATTAGTATACAGCTTACATCAAATTTACAGATCAAACATTTTAGATAGTAAATACTGGATGATATAAATAAAAACAGTGCTGTACAAACTATTTTGTGAGACATTTTAACATAGCAATGCATTTCTTTTTAATGTTTATATATAATTTTTATTAAAAGTATTTCTATCGAAAGTTTTTATTGTTAATATCATCATAATTAATTTAGCGTTTCTTCTTTGGCTTCTTTGCATCTCTTGTTGCGTCATGAAGATTTAAAGTTGGCGTCACAGGAGATTTTTCAACGTTTGGATTTTTATTTCTTAGCTGTTTAGGAGTATCATTAGTATTGTTAGCGCTGTCTTGATCTCTGCCTTTTGTTGATAAATATCTTGTTATGCTCTCTTTATGGCCTGTGTTTTTGTTGTTCTTTGGTGTTCGACTTTGTTGTTTCCTGGACAACACACTTTGAGTATCAAGGATTGACTGAGACTGTTCTGGATTGTTATCTGTCTTCTTCCTTTCCTCGACACTCTTTGACGGCTTTGTAATATTTTGGGAATTTCCTTCCTCAAGAGACTGATTGTTTTCATCTTTGAAATCTTCATTGCTTTCATCATCATCGTCATCATCATCATCATGATTTTCTTTGTTGAAAGTGTTATTCATTTCATCACCATCATCATTTACCTCACTATCAGAATTCATATTTTCTGTGCATTCAAATTGTTTATGCCCAAATTGCCCACATTTTTTACATTTCCAGCCATTTGTACATTCTCTTGCTGTATGTCCTTCATCAAGGCACTTGCTACATTTTGTACTTGGCCTGGTCGTATGAGGCTGACTATAATGATTTATGTTGGCCCAGTATTTCCCAACCTGCATAGTTTTAGGTAAGGGTTGTTCAAAAGTTTTGCATATCAATATGCGGTCACCATTTTTACAATTTGTAATCTTGTTGTCTATTCGGAGCCTCTCCCTATAACAACTAAGTACCTCATATTTACTGACAGGAGTTTCTTTCTAGTGTTCTTATTATTTGGTTGTCGTCTGCTGAGAGGGGAATGTTTTTACCCGTACCCTGATTGTATCTTCCTGTTCACGAAACGTAATTTTTCGATTTCGAGTGATTCCAATGATATATATATATATGATTCTTTATAGAATGGCACTTGTATCTTAATCTATACGATAACTGTTATATATAATGATAATTGAATTACATGTATTGCAAGTGGTGACTCTTTAATAATATTGAATCTGTAACATTTTCTGCGGGAATTCGATGTTCGTCATACATGATTCAATAAAAAGAACTTAAAAAAATACAAAACAAATTTAAAAAGATGAAAGTTCTGCAATCTTTTAAAGAGTTTTTTGTTGGATCTGTAATGTTCTTTGATTTGAAAATATATTTTTTTAAATCAGAGAGACATTTATGAATTATTTAGCTGATTTTTTATCGTTAACTTACTAAAAAGCTGCATAAGATATAAATTTTGAACATCCAACCACTAGGTCGTTTTTCAGTATAATCATAGTATTGATCAGAAATACTGAACATTGGATGACCCTTGTGGATGGTCAAAAACACTTGTCTCAGAGAATAACAATCACATATCTCTTTATCTGAAACTGAGGTTAATGTGCAAAGATATATTTTTTTCAGAGCCAAGTTCGTGCGTGGATGATGAACTTCAGCGTAGTAACTATTATATTGTAGTGATACAAATCAGTAAATACTGATACTGATTTGTTGTTATATCTATACTATTAAACGAGAAGACCTCATTTTGTGTGTCGCTTCTCTTCCTTCCACAATAAATCAATCATCATGCCTCTGTGTCCTATAGGTAACATTCATAGTCGCATTTGTCATCCATTATTGTGATCATTCAGTTTGAGTTATTTTGTGAGAAAAACGACAAAAAAGGAGTCCGGATATGATTCCGTCATCGGATTGACTTTTAGTCATAGACTAGACTTCCTGTTTGAAAGATGCACAAATACAACCAATCGTATGATAGATAACAAAAATGAAAAATAAATAAGCCAATCAGAGCGTTCTCCATATCATGGGTGTTTAGATCGCAAGAACCACAACTATTATACCATATGTATACCTCCTTATAGAGGACAATTATTTTTTCGCGTTTATCTACATGTAAACTACGATTAATATACTACGTTAATATATAGAGACTCTTTGTATTCTGTCTACTGTTTTCTTTGAAATGTTGGTCATACCAGTTATATATATATTAAAATAAGTAAAACATTTGACACGTCAAGTACAATTAATCGTATGATGGATAACAAAAATGGAAAAAATAAGCCTTTCAGTTCTCCATATCATGTTGTTTAGATCGCAAGAATCACAACTATTATACCTCCTTAGAGAGGACAATTATTTTTCGCGTTTCATATCATGGTGTTTAGAACGCAAGAACCACAACTATTATACCTCATTAGAGAAGACAATTAATTTTCGCGTTAATCTACATGTAAACTACGATTATACTACTTTAATATATAGAAACTCTCTGTATTCTGTCAGGAACTTTCTATGTTAGTATAGAAAGTCGGCCCTGATTCTGTCTACTGTTTTCTTTGAAATGTTTACTAATTAAGGGGTCATACCACTTGCATATATATCAAAATAAGAAAAAAATGCTCAACTTCATCTAAAACTACCTTGACCAAAAACTTTAACCTGAAGAGGGACAGACACAGACGGACGGACGGACGAACGAACGGATGTACAAACTAGAAATCATAATGCCCACAATTGGGGCATAAAAAATTTATTGTTGAAAGGGAAAATAGTGATTTGGAAAGAATGAAAGTAAGGTAGAGGTTAGAAGTAGGCAGGGCCTTTTTCGGGGCGTCGGGATCGGGTGGTTTTAAGCTCGGGATTTGGGGATTGATCCTTACGGGATCCAGGAATATATTGTTCGATTTCGGGATTTTGGGATATGCATTTCTTTAAATATCTCGGGATTTCATGGCTTTAAGCCCGGGATTTCGAGATCAGGACCCCTCCGATCACCCCTCAAATTATCCTTAGTCATTTATACATGATTCATATCCTACCATTGGCATGTTAAGAAGGCTCTCAAAAGAAAAAAACACTGATGGATTGTCCTAGATGCATATTTTATTATACTAATAATGGTCTATATATAAGCAGTTCCATTTATTTCATGTTTGAAATGGTGCAAATTGTTAACATGGTTAATTTGTTTAACTTTTACCAAAAGAAGCATTGTAGCAAAGGAGAAAAATAATTGTGGTCTGAGGCCAGACACAAGAGAAATAATTGAATTTAACAGAAAGGAAACAAATATCGGACTTTGGAAAAGGGAGAGGGCTTTCGATACCTTTTATTAAATTCTCCATACATAATATCTTTTACAAAAAATCATCCTACAACAGTCCACCAGCTGTATATGCCCGCGATTTCGCGGGTGTGCTCTAGTCACTATAAAAGTAATAATATACTTTGTTATGCTACAGTTATATTTGTTTTATTGTCCTTCCATTTTATGTTCTTTGTCGAAATATTTATTTGTTTTTCCAGTGATGAAGATTGTAACACAATGTTAACTGCTGTACCCCAGTTTTAAATTGTTTACCTATTCTCTCTGTTTGTTTTGCTTACACATTGTTGCAAACATAATGGAGTTCTATGCAACTGTCATACAAGTGAGTAGTTAAGCTAGCTATAAAACCTGGCTTTAATACACCATCTGTATTAAAAGAAAATGCCTGTACCAAGCCAGGAAAATATACACAAAAATAGCGATTTCAGATGAAAATTCCAAACGATTGTCCCTAATCAACTGGCAAAATCAAACGCTCAAACACATCACACGAATGGATAACAACTGTTATATTCCTGACTTGGTACAGGCATTTTCTTATGTAGAAAAATGACATTTTTTTTTCTATTTGAGCAATATTATTTATCAAAACGTGAAACCTGTACGTGTAAGCCGTAACAAACTTTACGCAAAACAAATTTTACTTGGTGTTCCAAGAGTATTCAAGAGGTTATTTGCGTGTTGCATGTGGAGCAGTATCTCCTACATATACATGTAACCCTGCATGAGTGATTGAAACTTGATATTCGATTTTTTAATGTACCGTTCATAAATATGCACAATCATGTGCAAAACAAAATTATACTGGCTATGGTACTCATAGCAAAAGTAGACAATTCTTAATCAATTCTGTATGTATAAGTCGAATAAGTTTGAAACAATATCAAATGTGTTGTTCACATGGAACATAACATTGCATCACTTAGCACATCTATATGAAATTATTTGAAGGTTAGTAAAGTACTAGTTAAGATATATCTGTCAATAAAAGGTATACAACAGGTAAGATTACAGCAAGGTCACGATTTCATTCGTCTGGGTGGAATTCTGAAATAAAAGAGATTTGAATGTGGTTAATTTGTTAAGTTGTGGACAATACATATATATCATTTGGATTCATTACAATCAGACTAAACATTTCGAACATTTCGTGATAAAAAATGTGTCTATAGATCATCTTTTCTTTTCAAAATTCAGTAATTATTTTAGAACGAGAAACATTCTTGTTTCTTCATTTTTTATATAACTTAGCCTGTTGGTTTTCCTGTTTTGCACAGGTAAATTTGGGGCCCTTGCTAATTTGCTGTTCGGTGAATTTCAAGGTTTTGTGTTGAAAGCCGTACATTGACCTATAATGATTTACTTTCATTGTGACTTGGTCAAAAGAGTTGTCTCGTTGGCTCTCATACATGTTCCTCATCTTCTTATTTCTACATATAAAAGCGTTGTCTCGTTGGCTCTTATACCAGATATTCATATTTCTATCTATGAAGGCGCTGTCTCGGTGGCTCTCATACCACATCTTACTATTTCCACATATAAAGGCGTTGTCTAGGTGGCTCTTGTTGCGTCGCCACCACAGGTGTGTATCTCCAGTCAGCGCATTGACCACTTATGGGACGACGACATATCAAGGTGTATATATATGAGACAATATCTGAAAAAGTCTAATTTTTAGAAATAAGAAAAAACAAATTTAGACCCAGTATTTTAATAGCACAAATCGAAGAACACACATTGGGGATCTAGGAACTGTTGTCTGTAATTCAAACAATTGTTTAATAAGGAAACAATGGCTATTTTAAAAATGGTACATAACAAATCCAGTTCTTTCCTGTTACCAAAGTGAATCAATTTTAAAAAGTTTCTAATGGGAATAAGGAATAAGTTTAAGACAATATTTGTGGTTTACTAGTATATCCTGCAATAATTTATCAAATGCCAATTATTTATTTTAGCATTTGCAATACAAAAGGTTTAGAAATATACTTAAATATAGTCAGATATGTCGGTAACAAGAAAGAATCTTGAGTAACAGCACAACGGTAACAGGACAGAGTTGGTAACAGAAAGGATTTTCTGCTTTATTTTAAAGTTTAAGAAAAATACACCATTTTAAATTGGTCACAATTGGAAGATAACAGCAAACAATGTCATTTATCCTTTGAAACTGTATTTGCAAGATGAAAAATCTGCCTAGGTAAGGAAAAATTCTAAAATAAATTCCTTTCTGTTACTATCTACTAAACTAGAATTGCATAATGTTCTCTGCTGTTACCAAAAGCAAAAAACCTATTTTTTTTTTTTATTAAATATACTGTATATTATTTAGAAATTTATTTAATATGATGGTGATAACTTATATTAAATAAAATGGTTGGCATATAGTAGATTAACTTTTCGATTCTTCAGTGAAATTGTCTTGAACATCCTTCCTGTTACTGATGATGGTTATGCTGTTACTTTTTATCAGGTAACATGACAGAACGTAACAGAAAGGAATTACGCGATAGTTTTTGTCCTTTTTATCACATTAAATGTAAGTGTATTTCCTGTGACATATAACTTTTAAAAAGATGATATAAAAACACACTTAATGCTGTGGTGCACACTTAAAAATATTCTCAGAAAGTGTAAGAAAAGGCTGTAACAGGATAGAACACCAATAAGTATTTTTCTATAAATTCTTACCTTGGATGGGCTTGAATTTTCAAACCTGGCCGCCTTTCCAACTATTTCTTTGTACTAATGCATTCAGGAAATGATGCTCTTCACAATACATAATGGGAAAATAACTCTTGGTCTTGTAAACGTTTCCACAGGTAAAAAAAACCCAGTGGTAACAGGAGGGAAATCACCCCTGGGGACAATTTTATTTCTCTTAAAATTTGCCAAATTTTATTACATGCTATAGTTATAATATAAAAAGACAAATTAGGGGCAAGTTTATTATATAATATATCATATATGTGAGAATCGGACGCCTGTTTAATTAATTTGAATGATTTAGTTTTCAAAAAAACACAGGGGACAACATGATTTTAGGGGAGGTTGAACATTTAAATTACAATATTTTATTGGAAGAAATATAAGAATGAGTGTTTAATTGGCAGGCCATGATGCATTATATAATTTAGTTTATACTGAAACTTAAAATTTTCAAAAAAGATGGTTGAATAAAAAAATAATTGCTGGTGAAGTGCGGGACATGGAAATTAGACATTTTCAGATATTGTCTCATATTGAATATACACTTCTAAAAGGGGTTCGATCTGTTGCTATAACTTTAACTGTTTAGGCTTTACAGAGACATAAAACTAATAAAAGTTCACACCCTGTTTATTCAGGTAGTAAGACACAACATGAATTTATGCAGTTTGACAATGATAGTAAATAATTATACTATAAACTTATATGACATCTATATATAAACAGAAGGAGTCCCAAGAGGATACATAAAACTTAAAAAGGTATGAGATTTTTCAATCTCATAGTTAACTTGCTATATTTACGGTGAGGTGCGTAAACACCTGAGGTTCAATTGCACCTAAGGGTTAAGTTACGGTATAAAAATGAGGTGCGGTTGCACCAAGGATCAATTAAGGTATATAAATGAGGTGCGGTTGCACCAAGGTTCAGTTACACCCAAAGTTTCTGTGCACCCAAGGTTCAGGTGACAGTATATAAAAACGAGGTGCTGTTGCACCAAAGTTAACAATTTAGTAATAAATGGTCATCTCTAATCCAGGTGCATTGCCTTAGCAATGTATATAATTTTTGCCGTATACGGTGCAGAGACACCGAAAATAGAAGTGGTGCGCCAAATCCAAACTTGAAAGCACCGCTTAATTTGAATACCGCTATAAACGATTTAAATGCAGTAAACGAACCAGTTGATTGGTAAAATCATCTAAATATAAAATGTAATTTATATTCATAACTTTTCTCTAACGGATCAATAATTCACGGAACTATTAAATAAATACTAATGCACCCGGTGCAATTTACAGTTTGACTCCCGGTGCCAACAAAGTAAAAGAATGGTTTCTTTTAATAGAAACACTCAAATAAAGATACCTAAAAAGGCACAATTATATTGAACTATCACGCAAAAGTACCATCGCTACCAAACTCCGAAACAGTGGTGACATCTTGCTACGCTTCTTTGTAGAGAAAGGGAAGTATGACCCGAACGATAACGCTGTATGGAGTTTGCATCGCTACATGTGAAGAAATATTCTGCTGCGACATTATAAAGAAATAATCAAGTTAAACTTTATGCGACTAAAATTAACGTGTCTCAAGAAAGTGAACTGAGAAAAAATGACGTCACGAGTACGCTGACGTCGCTTTATATATAGAATAATATTAACTAATCAAATAATTCGGTTTGCGATCTCCGGGCAAACGTGCTCATTTGCGCAAAGATGGGAGGCTTGAAAGAAGTGGAAGTGAAAAATTTTACGAGAGAAATTTAGAGAAATTGTTTTAAGTTTGGCATCTTATTTAATGCACATTGTATAAAACTTGTACAGCACATATACATACACATTGAGACAAACAAAACAAAACTTGTATTAATCCAGTTTTTCCCAAAACACAAAAAAAAACATAAATATATTTCATATTGACCGCCATTTTTGATTTTTGTCTTGAATTTTTTTTTTTTCTGTCTTATTTATTTTCCCCGTTGTTCATATTAATATTTTTTCCTTTGTCTTGTTTCATATTTATAAAATAAACGTTTGGGCTCGCATTTCGGGTGATAATCCGGAAGCTTATTATTATTACAAAGTCTTTAAAAGAAAACAACCTACCTGTATGTCATTGATAAAGCTGAAAAAGAGCGCTAGCAGGCCAATTCCAACACCAGAAGGGCCACAAAAGTACAAACCAGTTCTTTTGAGTGATAGCATTGGGGCCAAAATACAAAAACAAAAATTTCATCAGCAGCATAGAGAAATTAGTTTTTGGTGTGAAGGAGGTCGCAACGTTAACTCAGCAGTGTCTTGGCTAGATGACAACATAGAAACAGAGCTACAACTCATAGATAGGAATATCTGGTTATACATTCTTATTGGTACCTGTGATTTTACTGAACTGAATAAAAGAACAAGACAGATCAAAATACGGTACCAAGATACACAGGATATTGTTGAACATCTTACTACAAAATACAGGGAAATAATAAAACAACTCGAAAAGCTCTCTCCACATAGTAAATATACTATCCTTGAAATCCCATTCTTTTCCATTGTTGAGTGGAATAAAATTCAGAAGTCAAAGAAAAAGGACCAAAATTACAAATTGAAAGATACAGAGGAAAAAGAACAACAAGACGAAGACCATACATTAGAACATCAAATCATAGAGGTCAACAAAGCCATCAAAAATATAAATTTAGAAAGTCAACATCATCCTTCTAGTCTTAACAGTGACCTGTATAGAACGTCTAACAGGCAAGCCAGAAAATATAAAGGTGAAGGAGAAAGTAGCAGACACGCCGGCGACGTCAAAAGCAGGCGCCTTTACAACATCAGTTTGTTATATGACGGGATTCATCCTAACGACCATCTAGCCCGTGCTTGGTTAATGAAGTTCACTCTTCAGACTATCAAAGATTGCTGGATAACAGAAAAACAAGGGGAAGAAAAAGAAAAGGATCTGAATAACAACTAGAGGATAAAAAAAAACAACAAAAAAACAACAAAATCATAACATTTTATTATAGTGATCAGGACAACAAAATTTAAGGTCAGCGTGGGACTCCGCACTATACCACTAATTACAGTTTTTCAGATACTGAGTATCAGGTCAGTGTGGGACTCCGCGCTATACCATTTGGCTCAACTGGATAACTTTGTTTAGATCTCTGTCCTGAAACATATAATAAAAAGTCCATAGCAATAACCAGCTTATCCGAATATATATTTAAAAAGTCAGGATATAGGATTCAGAGAACATAACAATATTTAAAAATCTGCTACACCATACATAGTAGCTTACCATCCACAATCAGGGTTAGGTCAGCGTAGGATTCCGCGCTACACCACTATACCCCTGTGGATAACCATATATAGATATTAAAAGTAGACTGAATTCTATGATTTACTGATTAGTTAAAGAGAATAAAAAAAAAAAAAAAATCCAATATATATCCAACAACAAAACAATATATTGATAAAATAGACAAAAAAAAAATATCAGAAAGTATGGAATTAAGGAAATTTAGGAAAACAGCCTCAACAGGAGATCTTCAACCATCAACAATCAACACCAGGCTGTATACCTTAAATAAAGAGAAAGCCCTCCAAAAAAAATCAGATGCCTGCCAGAGACAACATTTAAAATACGAACTTAAGGCAGGAAATAATTTCGTTGTAGAAATGAGTGCAGGAGCATATGAAATACTAAAAGGAGAAATACACAAAATACTGAACTCTACAGATGAAAACAGCCTCGCTGTAGTACAAAAACAAGATGGAGTCGAGGAGGCAGGTTTAACAGTTGACTCATGCTACCGAGTATATAACAGGAAACAAAATGGACAAGCCGGCAGCGTATTGAAATTCTCCATTAATCTATACCATACCAGCTGTTCAATAAACGTTAATGGAAAGAGAGTAGATATATTTATCAATGACATTTTTGATAAACTATGTGAAAAAATTAGAAAGGAATATTGCGAGGTACAATTACTTAACAACAGTATTCATACCTGCATATCTCAAATGAAGAAGTACTCTTCAAAAGTGATACAAAAGTCTATAACAAACAGCGACAATAGGCAGGGTAGTCATCAAAAAGACAATGAAACTAGTCTGAATATATACAATAGAAACAACCAGAATGTAGAATTACAAGGAGCTGAATCAGACACAAGTATATGTCCATCCTGCAGAAAATATGTAGAAGATGGGATAGGCTGCGATAGGTGTGACTACTGGTACCATTATGAGTGTGAAAACATCTCGAAGAATATAGGCTGTGAAGAGCTAAAACATATAGAATACATATGCAGATTCTGCAATGACGACATGCTATATGAGAGCAGAAATTACATGGAGTGCGATGAAGAACAACATAATCCTCCAGAAGATTCAAGCACAGATGTAGAGACTTATCAAATACATAATATAGAGAGTATACAGGAAATTCAAGATCAGAGCCTAGAAAATAATAATACAGAGAACATCAAGGAAATATTGATAGAGGAAAAGGAAGCCATAAAAACTTTGAATCCTGATGACCAAAATGAAGATCAGAAAATGCTTCCAGAAGCAACAGAAGATGAGACTCTGGTCAAAAGGGTAATATCACCAATTCAACCCATAATAAAAATGGATACAAAATCCCAAGAGAAGAAAGCATCAGGACAATCATATGAGAATAGTCAGAACATCGACAAAACATCAATGCAATCCACAGACAAGAAAAAGGGGTCCAAATCATCAACTGGGACAAAAAGATCAGATAAAGATGAAATTATAGTCTCCCAAAAGACCAGGATACTGAATCTTGAAAACGATATTAAACACATGAGAACTGTTATAGAGACAATCAAAACGCAAAATGATCAACCAAATCAAAACCAGACAAGAACTGATAATACAACCAGGATTGATAATAACCAACAAGAATGGATGGCGCATAACAACATGAAAGAAATGCTGCTTGAACATCGATTAAGAGCAATTGAAGCCCAAATGACGCAAAATATGTGTATTCAAACAGCACTCACAACTCAAATTGCGCTACAGGTCAAAAACCATCCTCCTACAAATCCATATATGTGTACAGGAAATTTTCCATCTCACCCACACTTGATGAATCATGGGATACCACAATATACACATACAGCATACACAAACCAATATGTGCCAACGACAAACATACCAATGTATATGCCAACTGGAATGTACAATCAATTTGCTATGCCAACTGAGATGCATAATCCATATACTATGCCAACTGGGATGCAGATGCAAGGTCCATATACTATGCCAACTGGGAGGCAGATGCAAGGTCCATATACTATACCAACTGGGAGGCAGATGCAAAGTTCATATACTATACCAACATATATAAATCAGCAACAGACATCAGGAGTTTATATACCAACTGCTCCATTTGAAGTACTGCAAAGACAACAAGGGCAATATCAACACCACAACTTGTCAAATACACATATCAATCCAAACATAGGGCGACAGAATCAACGAAGAATGAATGCAACAAGCCATCCATTGAATCCTGAGCCTATACAACAGACAACAAAACCAGGACTCCTGCCACATCCTCAAAATTTCAACAAGAATATGAATCATACAGGTCAACAAAACCAAAAAAATGCAGTAAGAGCTAACACAATACAAAAGCAGCAGAACATCAATACTCAAAGAGAGAGAGATAGGGATATCTCTATAAAAAGCAAAATAAAAACCCTTGACAAGAGAACACACAATCAAGGATTAACTGGCACGCTCAACCAAAGCCAGAGGATGGATACACATAATGAAATAAATATACCATCACAGGATATTGAAAAACATCAAAATACCCTGACAGAACACTTGTCTTGTACACATCCAACATCTGACAACCTAAAAGTACAGACAATCAATGACACCAGTGAAACAGATAAAGAGCAGGGAAATTTTCGTGTACTAGCCCAAGAAAGCCGCCCGCCAGATCAGGAACAAGCTGCAGGAAAGGTAAAGATTCTAATCCAACAATAGAGATTATCACAAACAACATTGAAGGATTAAAAACAAATATTACATTCTTACATTCTTTAGACCTGTCAAAATCAATAGTATGTCTTCAAGAGCACTTCTTATGGGATTTTCAAATTAGAGAAATTAAAAACATACTGCCAGATATGGAAAATCATACAAGATGTTCGGATACCAATGACCCAATAGACAGTTTTAAACTTCCTAAAGGCAAAGCTGGAGTCTCCATATTATGGCCAAATGCATGGACTAACAGCATTAAAAAGCTAAAAGATGGCAATGAAAGAGTAATTGCAATACTAATAACAGCCTCACAAGAACTATGTATTATAAATGCATACATGCCAACTTGCAATACAGACTCCCAATTTGAATATACAGAATGTTTGGATATAATATATGATATCATACAAAAGTATCAGGAGACTCATAAAGTTATACTTTGTGGAGATCTGAATGGGACACTCCTATCTACGAGAAGTAACAAACATGACAAGATGCTGAAGAACTTTGTGGCAGAAATGGGTTTATCAACAGGACAAGATATATGCGAAAAGCACACATTTTTCCATCATGCTTGGTCATCTTCATCACAAATTGACTATATACTAGTCCAAGACAAAAAACTAGTACTAAACTACACTATAGATGAAAAATCAAGTATCAATCTGTCAGCGCATACCTCAGTCAGAGTCATTACAACAATAGACATACCAGCAAAAGTGAAATCTGCAAATAAAAACAGAAAAGCTAAGTATAAGTTACAATGGGACCAAATGGATACAAACCAATACAACAGGCTCATACAACAGGATATAACTGCAATAGTGGATGAAAATAACATTAACACACAGGTTGATATTCTAACAAATAGCCTTGTAAGAGCAGGAAATATTACAATTCCAACAAAACTCCTGCAACTTAAGGGTCCAAAATGGAAAGCATCCCCAGAAGTTCAAATACTTATAAAATCTTGCAGAAATATATACAAACAGTGGCAAGAAGCTGGTAAACAGAAAGAACATCAATTAGCTACAACACTTAAGCTGGAGAAGAGAAAATTGCGTAGCAAAGTAAGAATGGAACAAGCTGTCAGTAGACAAAGTTTATATCAACAGATAATGGACAACCCAAATACCCAACTTTTCTATAGACTAATCAATAGGAACCGTAGCAGCCAACAAACTTCTACAAACTGCTTAAAAATCAATGGGGAATTGAATTTCATACCAGAAGATCAAAGAAGAAGTTTTGCATCCTACTACGAGGACCTGAGTGTCCCAAAGGAAGAGTTATTTGACAATAACTATCTCAACCTATGTAAAATCAGACAGCAGCTATATGAACAAGCAATGGACCAAAGTACTGTGGAACCAGAACTCTTTACAGATACAGAAGTCATGAAAGCAATAGATGAGCTTAATACCAAAAAAAGTGCTGATGAATTTGGGATATCAGCTGAACATCTAAAGTACTCCAAAACTACTATTACCCCTACATTAACATCAATTTTTAACAACATCCTACTGAATAAAGCAGTACCAACAGCATTTACTTTTGGCCTACTTACTCCAGTACTGAAAAAACAAAAAGATCCAACTATCATGGGGAACTATCGTGGTATAACAGTCACAGCTACTATTGGAAAAACCTTTGAATATGCTTTTATAGAAAAACTAAATCTAAAATCAAAAACATTGCTACAGTTCGGATTTACAGAAGGATTGTCACCAATAATGTCAAGTCTGCTTATATCTGAAGCCCGCTATGAAATCAAAAAGTCAACTGAAAAATTTTATATATCTGTTCTAGATGTTCAGTCAGCATTTGATGTTGTCCAGCATATAATTCTTATGGACAAGGCCATTGATCAGAATATTCATCCCACCTATTGGAAGATCCTAACAGAACTATATAATGGGCTTAGCTCCAAAGTAAAATGGCTAGATGGGGTAAGCGAATCCTTCACAATAAAACAAGGAGTTAGACAAGGTGGGATACTCTCTACTCATCTATATAAAATATTTGTGCAGGATTTGTTAGTTGAGCTAGAGCAGAATTCCCTGGGTTATCATCTAGGAGACATCTATATAGGAGCACCAACCTGTGCCGATGATATCGCCTTCATCTCAAATAATGAGCATGAGCTCCAAATAATGTTGAATGTTATAGACAGGTATGCAAAGGAACATCATTACAAAATACATCCTACAAAAACTGAAATAATCGATTGCTCAAAAATTAAAACTGATTACAACTGGACTATGGATGGTAAAAAAGTAAAAACCACTGATTGCAGTGAACATCTAGGAGTAAAAAGAACAGATGGTTCAGAAAATAACTTCAACGTAAAAGACAGAATTCAAACAGCAAGAAGAACAAGGTATGCTCTTATGGGATCTGGAGTACATGGCACCAATGGACTCAACCCAGAAATCTCCTACCAAATTTATAGAACATATGTTATACCAAGATTAATATATGGATTAGAGGTACTTCCATTAACAAAATCTAATCTTGAAGATCTAGAGAAATTTCACAGGAAGAATTTGAGACACCTACAGTCCTTACCAGAAAGGACATCAAATGCTGCTGTCCTACTGTTTTTGGGAGCCTTGCCGATAGAAGCTGAAATACACAAGAGACAACTATCACTACTATATTCCATTATAACATGTGACAATACCAAAATCAAAGATGTCATGAACAGACAGATAGCTACCAATTTCGATAACAAGAAAAGTTTCTTCAGCAAAATACTGAACATTTTAGAGTTATACAGTCTACCTTCAATCAACATACTTCAAAATAGCACACCCAAAAAAAATGCATGGAAGGAAGAAATCAATAGACAAATTCACAAATTTTGGAATGATAAATTAAAATCTGATGCTTTCAATAAAACCAGTCTTAAATATGTCTGCATAGATAATTTGGAAATAGGAAAAACAGCACATGTATGGAAGCTAAAAAATCAACCCAGAATTGAGATAAGAAAATCCATTGTGAAATCCAGAATGATGACTGGAACTTATATATTGCAATCAGACAAACATAAGTTCACACATTTCTCAACAGAAGCAACATGTCAACTGTGCCATACAGAAAGTGAAGACATAGTACACATGATAACCACCTGTCCTGTACTAAGCACTATAAGAGAGAAATATTTTATAGATATAAAAAAAGTCATTCTGGATAGCTGTGGTCCTGCAAAATGGAATACATACTGCAACAATAAGATGGAAATTACACGTCTGATATTAGACTGGAGCAATTTTAAAGAATCCCTTAGTATAGGAATGGAACTGGCAGAAAAGTTAGAGCAGAAAGCTAGAAACCTACTATTCCAACTACATATCAAGAGAATTGAAATATTAGATGCACGGAACATCAAATAATATTGTGTAAAACCAAAGTGTACAGGTATATGAACAATTATACTGTGTATTAATATTCAATATTCAGTGGATAGTGAAGAAGCAAAAACGGATAAATGTTTATACATATAAGAACTGTTTTATTAAAAAATGTTAAACATGGAGAAACAAATATATTCAAATTCTCATTACATGGACTAGAGATAGACGATTCAAATAAATGTGTTAGTAAAGGAGACAAAAGGAGGATATTCATCAAGTTGAATTGATAATCACCCGAATGCGAGTTCAGCTCTAAATTATGAGTATAATTTAAATTTACAATCTCTATAAAATGAGAAATGTTATCATATAATTAAAATAATTAAAATTAATGACAAGCTCCTGTATTATAAATGATAATTTTATATGATGCCAAAATATTTTTAACCACATTTTCCACTTAAAACAAAGTAAATTTATTACATGATACTGAAACTAAGAATAAGAACTTTGTTTTTAATGACTGTCTTATTTTTATTTTATTTTTTAGCTTTTTAATTAGATAAAAGATTCTAGTTTTTATCAATGAAATTCCACATCGCCAGTCAAGAAAATTGATGTTCACTATTATGAGATATTTTATCATGTTAAAATTGATGCAATATATATTTTTACTTTTTAAAATACATACTTGTTCCTTTTAAAATAATTAAGTAACCTCATTTTAGAAAATTAATCTATAACTCTATCCTTTTATAAAAAATAGAATTATATATATATAACTACTATCACTATAGACACTTATTTTGTTTTTGTACAACTTTTAAATATTGTATGGTTAAGTTTTAAAACAAAAACAAAAACATGTATATAAGACCCTCACATGTAAATACTGCTATGGTGCACGTTTCCTTTATTATAATAAAAATAAAATAAAAAGATACAAAATAAAACAGTCTGTATATATATATAAAAACAACCTATAAATGAAAGAAAACCTCCTACATAGTGTGCTGTACATAGTTATCTACATACAACCAGAAAAAAATCTTTCAAAATTTACCCCAAATACTCTAATAATATATATATTAGAGGTGTTCCTATTTAAAGGAAGCTAATACAGAGAAGAAGGAGATGGTGGTTCTATGTATCCTCCGAGCACTTATGCACAATATTACAAATAATTCAGACTTACAATGGATCCACACCTAACTAGATGGATAAATAAATGTATTATAAAGTTAGTAATGCAGGATAAAAGTCGTGACATAATATAATGTAAGTGAAATTCCCAATGGAAGTGGTTCGTGTCCCGGCAAAAATGGACATTCTGACTGCAAGTTAAAAGTGAAAGTAGACTAAAAACTACAATATGAGAGCTAATAATCACATGAATAAGTAATTAAACAATATAGAAGTACACAATTCTATGATTTCTACAACATCAAGTCATATTTATTGCATAACAAGCGTAAACTACTAATTTTGGGGTCCCTTCAACATGTATAAACGATATGTAAACAATCAATTTCCGGTGACATTCCAGAAATGTACTTTAACATCAGATGTAAACAAACGGATAAATAACAATGAAACCGGATGAGATTTGACAGGGGTGTGAATAACGAAATATCTTAACAACAATATTAATAACAATATAACATTTGAGACCCTTTTTAACTTATTTATGGATCATAAAAAGGACATAAAAAGGAACTAATTTCTGGCCGGCACAACACTCTCATGCCACATCTTCTTATTTCTACATAAAAGGCTAATTCACTTACCACCACACTGCTGCATGCATCCTTCCATGGTAAATCCTGCTTCAATAAATCCTGAAAAATCAATGGGCGAACTAATCACTTGATTTATTATAAAATCTCTGTTGATTTTTTCTCGTGTATATTTGGGTTTATTTTGATTTAAAACAGCAATTAGTTCATGGAAAATAATCTTTTTAGCGAGTTCATTATCAAAATATATTGTTGCAAAACATATGAAATTGATTAAAATCTGTTAACTTTTCTAGTTCCAATCAAGAATGATGAATCAAAATTTAAAACAAGCAATATTGAATGTATCGAATTGTTTTGTTTATAATAAGAGATCAAGGGCAGTAAGAAGAGGACTTTAGTGCAGTGAATAATACATTAAACTTAAAAAGTTTTTTTCAATATCTTATAATGGTGATTGTATAATTTGTACGAGTTCCAAACAAGTTGTTTTAGAACGGTGACAAGATTTATATATTTTTGTTGTTCATAGAATAAATTAAATTTTGAATTAAAATATAATTGTGGAATAAAATTTTCCGAAAACGAAACATGAGATACGTAATAACAAAAGACATTTACCTGGTTCATGAGAATGTTCCTTGCATTCCTGATCAAATTCTGGTATTAACATGTCATCTCTCAAAACATTTCTTAGGCTTGTTGACTGGTGCAATACAATGTGTTTCTTTTTTATATTTAGAAGATTTTTATTTTTTGTAAATTGTATGTTTTCCTTAAGAGGCCTAATCTATTTTTGCATCTTAACGTTGCTTTTATAGACCCATATCAATATCTCTTCTGGAATATAAAATAAATGACTGTACCATAATTGCATCAATTTTGATGTATGCATTTTAATAGTTGTCGGGATTATTTCTATCAAAGTCTGATATTTTTAAGCTGATTTTTATAGGGATCATTTGCTGAGGTTTACCCACTTAAATAACATTAAACAAAAATAGAATTTAAAATTGAGAATGGAAGTGGGGAATGTGTTCATTAAACAACAACCCGACCATAGATCAGACATGTCGATTAGATATGAAAATTTTGAAGCAATGGTTTTAAATATTTGGTGAATGAAACGAAACATAAGGTTTAAAAAGAATTACAGTTGGCAATTGTACATTTACGTTGAAAAAATAAAAGAATATGCTTTGCAGGTCAAATAGACAATTGACGTCAAGAACAATTAATAAGAAGTTGTCCCTTACACATTTGTTATGGTATAACAAACGTGCAGTAAGGATAAGAAAACTTTATTGTAACCTTTGACTCAAATCATTTCATTTTTATATAAAAAAAATAAGTACATGTTGCTACATTACTTAACAATAACATGATATCTTCAAAGCTATACGACATACATCAATCTCGTGAAAGAAATAAAGCATATGATTTAGACTGTGTTTGGCCTAAGTCAGACTCACCAGTGACACCCAAATCAAAACAAATTCAAAACCATATAACAGGCGAAGTCATTAACGATATCTTAAATGCTGGGAGTATAGAATGTAAGTGATTGCGATAAAGTTATGATGCTGTTACTTATCTTGATAGCTTTGATGATTATCATGATGGTGATCTTCGTCATCATAAAAGTGACTTTGATGATCATCGTCGTGACTATCATGATCATCGGCGTAATTATCATGTTCATCGTAGTGACTATCATGATAATTGTCGTGACTATCATGATGATCGTAGTAATTATCATGATGATCGTAGTGACTATCATGATCATCGTCGTGACTATCATGAGCATCTCCGTGACTATCATGATCATCTTCGTGCCTATCATGATCATCGTCATGACCATCATGATCATCGTCGTGACTATCATTATCATCTTTGTGAATATCATGATGATCGTCATGACTATCATGAGCATCGTCGTGATTATCATGATCATCGTCGTGACTATCAGGAGCTTAATGCATCCTTGGTAGTTTTTAAGAATACAAATTTATTTTTGAAATTACACTGAATGCAACACGTTGCTATAGATCTATTGTATCTGATTAATTACTGATGTTGAGAATAGAGATCTACGATATTTATACTGCTTGATCCTTATTTATTCATTAAGTTCGAAAACAAACTGAATGACTGCATTTGACCTTTGATAATGATAATACCAGGCTTATCATTTTGTACGTTGATGCGCTTTTTATATGTTTAAGACTCATTATAGACGTTAAAATAAAACAAAAGTTTCAATATCATACCAAGTTAAAAGTTGAGGACCCGAAATTCGTAAGGTTTTGTCGAATACATATAAGGTACAGTAACAAAACATATATATAAATGAACAGTAGAATATCGGTGCCATGAATAATTGAGAGAAAACAAATCCGTGTCACAAACCAAAACCGAGGGAAACACATCACCTATAATAGGAAAACACAGTAACAACAGAAACACTGAAGTACATCAAAAACAAACGACAACTTACATTGAAACTAAATATTTGATAACAACTATAGCTATCATATTCAATATACAAAGCATAGGCGTTTGATAGGCTTATTTCAACACATTTATGTTACAAACTCCTTTTCAGTCTTTTATGGATTGTATTATATATTTTTTTGGATCAACACGATACATCATTATTTCTTATCTTATTACCAGATAATAGGCAGCTTTAGAATTACTTTTTCATCAATAGTTTCAACAGTAGTATACCGTTTGTCGAACTTCATTAATCGATATGAACAAATAAATCCGGGTTACAAACTAAAACTGAGGGAAACACATCAAATATAAGAGGAGCACTATGACACAACAGAAATACAACACTAGAATGTAATACACACAGAAAAAAGATCGTTTCATCTCGGCAAACTAAAACTTATCTTTTAGTGCTTTTAACTATAATAAAAGAACCTATCAATAAAAAATTGAAAACAACACATATTTATAATTTTTCGGTCCGAAGCGCTTTTCTGGATTTATCTTCCTTAGGAACACTCAAAGCCAAAGATTTGAAAGCCGAGGATGTATAAGTACCGAAACAGTTAAAGAGATATATGATAAAAAAAAAAAAAAAAAAAAAAAAAAAAAAACCCAAATCCATCTTAGGTCATCTTGCCTGAGAGAGTTGAAACCTTACTTTCTTCTGAATTTCAAAATTTATAAACGGCCAAATTTAGAAAGGTTTGTTATAAATCATGTCACTGTCAGTACCGAAGTACTGACTACTGAACAGATGATAACTTTTGCAATGAAATATATGGAAATGGTGGTACTACCTAATTTTTTTTTAGAGTAAACAATTCTTTGGATGTTTGAGATAAATTACGTGCTTTTGGTAGTCCTTTCGATTTTGTTGACAGTTTTCAATATTGATAAATCTTAATACTGGATCACTGAGACTGATTGTTAAAGGATGTGTTGTGAAAGTGGACTTTGTACAACCAAGAACATATGCAACGGCCAATCCTTTGCTTCATAGATGCACTAAAGAAGTGCCTATTACTAAAAAAATCGTCTGGTTCCCTTTTTAAATTGTCTACATTTCAAATTCGTAGAGGTACAATTCGATGTTATTACCCTAACTATTAAAGTGGGAGGTTTGGCATGCCAAAAAAACAGGTTCAACCCACCATTTTTTTTTAAAATGTCCTGTACCAAGTCAGGAAAATGACCATTGTTATATTATAGTTCGTTTCTGTGTGTGTTACATTTTAATGTTGTGTTTCTTTTGTGTAGTAGTTATCTTATATTTGATGCGTTTCCCTCAGTTTTAGTTTGTAACCCGGATTTGTTTTTTTTCTCAATCGATTTATTAATTTCGAACAGCTGTATACTACTGTTGCCTTTATTTATATTTAAATTCTTTAAACGTATTTGCACTTTTTCGCTTCAAAACTGTTCAATTACGTTCAATAAATGTCGGCCATTAACATTTTGATTTTCATTCCAATGATATTAACTCGAAATGGTTTTTCTAAATATGAATTACAGAACCGATATCAAATTACGGCGGGGCGTTGTAAATTACGACGGAAAGGGGCAGGGTGCCATACAACTTCAAAAACATCATGCAGCAAACAATAGTGGTATGAAAGTGAACAGTATTGTTACTAAAATGAATTTACTGTTAATTCAATAAATTGTGTTAAATTTATCAAATTATATTTAACCGTTCTATTATGCTCCATACATTTGCATTATGTCTAACCTTGATACTCGTATGATAATGAATGCATATATGTACACATTGCTACATACATGTTTTGAAAACCCCGATGTTCAACAATAATAAAAACTTCATAGGAGTTAGATTTTGTTTTGGAACGGCAGTTATGTTTACACTTTGAGACGACCCATGATTTAAGTGTTACCTGTAAGTGTAATTGTAGTCCTAATAGACCTTTTCAACAACTTCCTACACGTAAAGTTGACAACGACTACGAAAGGTAAAATGTAAGTGGTCGTCTCAAAAGTAGTAATGGTTGTATTTAATTGTTACTGGTCCGTGATTGAATTAAAAGGTGAAAAAAAGTTGTTTTTTATATTCAATTACAACAACGATAGTTTTCTTCTTCTGGTTATAAACCATTTAGTGATTTATATCTTTAATTATATTTTTGGATTGAGTATGAATAACAGTCTGTGAAAAGTTGTGAATATGTAAACAGATAATTATTTTATGTCGTTTGAAAAGGGCTGCACATCACTATACACGGTCTGTTTTTTTCTTGCCTCGGATGACTTTTAAATCTACTTTTTTTTAACTTCATCCATGTTTTGTTGAACTTAGGTGTGTATTCAATGGCAATATTTACAGAACATTTGAAAAAGTCAAATGTCTTATTTTGTATTTAATTTATATTGTTTTTTATTGAAATATCACAAAACAGACTTTGACAATAAGGAGAAAAAGGCAGGCACGGACAATGGACATGGCACGAATGAAGCATACCATCCCATAATGCAACACCTAAACAATTAAAGGTACTATATGATCTTCATCCTGTCGTCAGTACTAAGTCGCCAAATCTCAAAGGCTTCGAAAATCAGTACCAAGTCGCCAGATCTGAAAGGCTCCAAAAATCAGTACAAAGTCGCCAAATCTGAAAGGCTCCGACAAAGCAAAGGGATAAATAATATCGTTAACAATTAAATCTACCTTGAAAAGAATATATATAGCTTTGGCCAACATATTCCAGGGTTGTAAAAAGTGGCATGCTATATTCGGGGGGTAAAACAAAAAACCATAGGTACGCATGCTTCGGACACGTTACGGACAGGTATATGGTCCAGCTACAATATCCTATGCAGACGCGGATTTAAGGGGGCATGTGGCCGCCCCCCCCCCCAATTTTGTGGGAAACATTTGGTTGGTTATATAGGGAATCACTGAAGCATGACTGGAGCAGGCATCCTCCTAGGTAGTTAGTGGGCCCCACATTTCTTGATCCGCCATTGCTATCTGTAACTGTGTTGCTATGGGGTTGCTAAAATGTAGAGTCATCAATAACATTCCAAAAAATAGAAAATGATGGTTTACAAACGAAGCAAACTTCCAAGGAAGAATCGGACAACTTGATTAGATATCAATAATCACATTACCGAAAATGCAACAGTTTCAAATTAAAAAAAGATTGACCATTTGTTTTAAAGATTTGTAAGAGAGATGATTTTTTTTAACTTATAAACTTATGATATTAACATGATTAAGTACTAAATGAAAGAACAGAGAAGAATAAAATATCCACAAAAGCTATATGCAAAATATTCGTTCTTTTTATTTTTGATAACATCGTTACAACCACATCTGTACTTACATTAGTACTTTGTTTTGTACATGCATGTTATACATGAATGATTTTTATCTTTGATACGACCCCTCTAGTTCTACTTTAACATGTTTAATCCGTAGGTATCAATAGTCGGTATCGAGTGTTGTTGAAAAGGTCTAATCGTAGGTGTATGACAGTTTCCTCAAATGTCTAATAAGCTAGAAAGCATTTTGTTGATAAAGATTTTCCATATGATAATTTAAAGACTTGGGCTGTATTTCTTTCTAACAAAAACTTTGTAAACGTCGTGTGGCGTTGGTTGTTGTTTTCTAAACGCTACGAAAGTAGAAACAAATACAACGTTTAATAAGTCTTTACTGACCCTGTTTGAATTTTCAATTATGCATGCAACAGATTGTTTACAAACGTAGAAAAAATATATCGTTTCATCAAGTTCAAGTGAAACAAATGTAGCGTTTGAACTAACAAACGACGAACGACAAACTGTAGACGCATCTTTAGCGATTGAATAGTTTGTCAAAGTTGATGTATACTTTGCAAACATATGTTAGAAACAAATGATCAAGACATGTGCGCTCTTAGTCGTTTGTATAGTTTGTGTTAGAAAAGAAATGCATCCAAAATAAATCTCCATTGTATCTATTTTGTTTTGATAATAAATTTGAATGCATCGATGTTATACATTATAAAATTTTACAATTTTTTTCTATACATGAAAGTAGTATATCTGGCTATTCATAATCATATGTACTTTTTAACATTATTTAAACTGTTGCTATTCTTTAGCATTAATTAATTTCGAATGTGTTAAAAAATTCATTTCTGAAAACTGCATAATACCTTTTTGTTTTTAATTTGATATATGAATTATATATACTAAGATACACACGAAACGAAGCTACACATTATGGGAACCATGCGCTGTAAATATTTTATTTAAGACTTTTAATAATTTGGATGAATGATTTACATGGTTATACATCAAATATGAAAATTTGAATCAAATTGGTGAAAATAAATTTGACAGCTGAGAGAAAATAATATTATACAAATTGATTGTAAAGTTACCTTTGTTTAAAATCTACATATATATAAATTCAACTAAAACTAGTAAACATGGCGAGATTTTTAATATCTAATATTCTTAGTTATATCATTGACGTTCATTATCCGACCGGTTTACCTTCTACCATACATGTTTAATAACGTATATCAGAATAAGGCTTTATGTATTTGTTTTACTAGTAGGTATAGTGTGTACTGAATTTCATCTGGAGCTAGTTTTCAAATGATCATAACGACCCCTGATCGTGGATGGGCATGGACTGTGGTAGTAGGAGATTTTGGAGCTCACTGTTTATCTGGATATTTCTTTTATACAATTGGTCTGATACAAATGATCATAATCGAAAAGTTTGAAAGTAGTATACTTGAGACATCATGGATTGCAGGTGTATTTCTATCACTTATTCTTTTTGCAGGTGAGTATTACAGGTAGTATCTCTACTGATTTATTAAATATGATAAATCACTGACGCGTTTCAGTAGATAATAATAGAAAGTATAAAACATTTGTGCAAATAATGAAGTTCCAAGCTAGCGATAAATAAGCTAGAAAGAACTTTTTGTGTTAAAGATTTTCCAGGTGATAATTATATATATGATTAATTTCCATTGCATTTATTATGTTTTAATTAAAAATCTGAAAGCATCTTTGTTATTTAATGATTTAAGCTGAATATCAACGGAATGGTAAATAATTATATGCTTAACATAAATACATGTATATAAGTATTAATATGTGAAATACAGGTAAACCAGGTAAAATAATCTAAATTAATGTCCATATCTTCTTGAGTGGACAATAGGTGGTCAGAGACGATTAGGATGAGAAATGTTATCTAAAATCGATTAATATATACAGCTTAAGTATATGTATCAGGTACAATAAATATAACATTAAATATAGATAGCATCACATAGTACACTATTGTCAAGTAAGCAATTCAATCGATACAAATTAAAACATATCTAGGAGCATGCTTTTAAAAAATATAATTTAACATTTACGATTTCCTTTGGCGATATATACATACTTTCCAAAATAATAAAGTTATTTTATATTTTACGAACAGGTTTAGTCACATAACACTTATATTAAATACTGATAGATTTCTACTGAAATAATGTTTTATACAGTTTTAAATCTAATGCATTTCTGATATTAATCAATTTCAATGTGCAAGTCATGTGCATGTAAACGGTACTTGCTTATGACTGAATTGAGTCTAAAATTAACAGATGTACCAAGATAAAACTGTAAACAAAGACTGTCATAGTTGTATTTGTAAAATTGACATAAAGGGGAAGGTTACCTGAAAAATTAGCATTGCTTCAGATAAAAATCTATAATTCTAAAAATAACACGCTGTTGGAACTTAGCTATCAAAGAATTTTCATTCAAAACATTTTGTGTCTTTCATACATTACTTTAACCATCATAACATAATAAATTTCTTATTAAACATGGCGAAAAAAGCAATAAAACAATAAAATTAGTGAAGTTATTTTAATTGAATGATTGAATACAAATCAGCTGACTTAATTACAACGTATAACTAAAACGGGCACAATATGCAAACCAACAACTTCACCCTCCGATATAATTGACGATGATAAAAACGATATACTAACCAATCATTTTAACTGGTTAAACTTTATACTGCTACATCTGCAAAAATGATGCCTTATGAAAGCTTTTTCTAGTTTACAAAAATAAAGGTAACAGCAGTATACCGCTATTCAATAGCCATTAATTGATTAAGCGAGAAACAAATTCAGGTTATAAACTGAAAGCAAAGGAAAGGTGTAAACAACGGAACAACAGAAACACTGATCTGTAAAAAAAAAAACCAAACGCCAACAAACATAAAAACGGACCTTTTGATACTAGTATTAATTGCAATATTCTTGACTTGGTACTAAAATCTACTATATTATCAATTTCAACTGACCTGCTGAGATTCTAAATACTAGTAACGTAAATACTCTAGGCATGGTCTGAATAAGTTGGGAGGTCGTTCAAACTTACAAAAGACGGAAGAGCTCATGCCAGTGCAGTGCATGCATTGTGTGTTTATGTCTGTGTTTATTTTATTTTCATGTTTGTGTAACTCTGTGATTTGTACAATCTTATTATTAACTTGTGCTGTGTTTTAAGTGTACTATGATTTTAACTTATATATGTCATTTATGGTATCTTACTACACAAAATGGAAAAGAACATATATGATGACATGTATTTGGAGGGACCTTGCATAATTGTTTACTTCATTTTGGTTGTTTTGTTAATCATAAAAAATAGCTGAACGCGTGTAAAACAAGATATCATTGTAAGTTTCTCAATCTTTAAATGAACGTAAAATGTGGAATTTTAAAATTTGAAACTTCTTTCCAATGAAAATGATGCAAGATCAGTTTCACTTTATCTATAAGCCTTTTTGAGTTGATTTGATACATATAACATGGCCTGTACCACGTCATGAATATGACAGTTGAAATCTATTCGTTTTGAATTACCGCAAAAAACAAACAAATATGTAACAAAAAGCACAAAAGGCACATAGACAATTTCCTTTTAAAAGGTAACCTGATTGAAAAAACAAGTGACTGCTAATATGAAAATCTACTTCTGTAATGTTCATAAAACATTTGAAAGACTTTAACAACAAAATTGTTTAAAATATAAAATATAGAACAGGAAGCCTATTAATTGTTATCCGGTGAAATAAAGTTAATTTAGAAATACACATGAAGGAATTTATTAAACGAACTAAAAGTAGAATTGTATCACAATAATCACAGGTTATAGCTAATATTCTTATACAAAAATATGGATACAGTTACTATACAATATGAACAATATTTGAAAACAAATTGCGAAACATTTACGCTATGTTAAACATTCACATATAAACATAACAAAACTAACAGCATTGACACACAGTGGGATTCTTCTCGCATGGATTCGTATCAAGTCAAGTGAGAATTACTTTTTTAATGATTATTGTGTAACCGTGTATGTCATTTTAAAATGTTAACTTCACCCGACAGAGGTTGGGCATGGCTTGTCCTCGTAGGGTCAGTAGGAGAACACATTGTAATGGGCTATTGTGCGTATGCTAGCGGAATGATACATATAGCTCTACTAGAAAACTTTAATGCCGATTTATTGACAACAACATGGATATCTGCACTATTTCTAGCTTTTATGTCAGGCTCAGGTAAATCAAGAATCAATATTGTTTCTCTACGATTTATAATGTAATTACTAGATTTCAGTCTTTTAATGTAATTGAAGTTATATCATCATTTTAAAGTTAATATTGAATTAATTAAACATGTAGGGACAAAACTAGAATTATTGGATGTGCGAGAGTCCAGGACGTCCTTGCTAAACTGGATACAATTTTGTTTGCGTATTATTGTACTCTCACATTCTTGCCAAACTGGCACACACTTAATGACTTGCAATAGAGCGTATATCAAAGTCATGGAACTCAAAATAGAGCAAGGTTAAGGTATTTAACTTATTAAAACGTTGTTAAATATCAATTGACTGTCGTAGTTCTGACTTGGTACAAGGTATCTAGAACGAAATTGGTTGTTCGAGCCAGATTTTGCAGTGTGCAAATCTTATAATCTGTTCTACTCTACGATGATTTAAGTTCCAAATACATATTTCTAGTCAATGGGAATACTGGCGGTGTATTCTTCCACTCAATTGCTATATCAATACCTTGTCAATTCAAACGGATGACCTTTGAAATAGTAGCTGCATGGTTCAAGTTCGTCCAGAGAGTTTATCTTACGACTGGTCATGAACCTTGTACAACGATCCCAATATTTTCATGTTGACGAGACTGAAATCATTCCGCCCTCCTTACAAAAAAGGATACAGAGTGACGAAAACCAGATGCAAAAGAAACTTATATTACTATGAATTCTGTTTTCCTCTATGAGCAGTAATTGGAAGGTTTATAGTTGCAGATGTATTGATAACATGTCTAAAAGATATGGAATTATATTGATTTATTGATTGTTATTTGCTTATGTTTCATGAATTTAATAACGACGAGAACAGATTAACAAGAAATACAAAATGGTACAAATGTAAATTCTACAATTGTGTTCGACGGAGACGAAGACTTGGAAATAATCACCTACTCACAGCCTAGTAGATATTTGGATATAACTGTTGTATGGGTCATTTTCAAAACATGTCGAATTTTGAAATTGAAAAAATTATTAAAGTTACTTATTCAAACAACCCTCTACATAAGCAAATCAAAACAAACAGTACTTTAAGAACAACATATTAAAAGATGCAATCTTAATGATGTTATACAAGAATATCTTGAAACATTTTTTGATCGGTGGTACAATACTTTGTCTATCCTGTTACCATTTTCAAAAGAAATTTTGGGTTATTAAGAAAAGGTTTAGATAAAATGTTAAGCTTGTTTTACGTAGTCAATTAGATGGTTTTCAAGAGAATAAACTTCTATATATATTCATTCTGTAAAATAATAGATTGTTTTCCAATTTTCCAGGTTGTACTGAAAAATGCCTTAAAAATTGGTTTTTAAAAGTTGTAAAAATTACCACCAGTAATGCAAGTCTAAGATAGCAATTTATATTGTTCGGCATTTTTTCACCCTTTCAAATAAACCCAACATCAAGCAAATCCATCATAAGTTAGTTTACTTTTCTCTTTATTTCATTGGTAACAGGAATGTACGTTTCTGATATATCACTATATAAAAGTCTATCCTGTTACCGATATCAGTATTGCACCTGCAAATGCTTAATTGGGAAGATTAAGACGTTATAACCTTAAGATGAGTTCAAACAACGAAATATTTCATTCGTTTTGCACCTATATGTTAAGATAAAAAATTTAACGACGTTTTTGTCTACAATTGTCTATCCTGTTACTGTAACCATAGCAACCATAGTAACATGATAGACATAACAGGATAGACAAATTTCTTCGTTTTTGATTACTGTGAAATAACTTCTCCCTTTGGTGAAATGATTATAGTTTTCTATTGTGCATTTGGTTTGAGCACGTTATTGCACTTTTTACAAGCATACTGTTGGTGTAATTAATCAAAATTGTTGGTAACAGCATAGACATGAAAAAAAGTATACTCTATTTTTTTTCACTAAATGTCTTGAAATTACTTTTCTCTACAGTATTGTTCAAGAAACGAGGCGTTTTAAATGTAAAGATTACTTTGTTCTTTTGAAATCAACACTGACTGATTCAATATTCATAGGGAGAATAATTTAACGGCTGATTTAAGTAGCGGTAACAGGATGAACATCAACCTCCCGTTCGCTGATTGAATTTAGTTTGTAGATAATACGTTACATACAATGATAAAGAAGCTACGATTTTTCGTTAGAGTAATAATAAACGTTCTTAAAAAGTCTCTATTGAAGATATAAAGGCGATCAGAAAATCAGGAAAAAATCATTTGAAATGTGTGTTTCTGACACTGTACGCACACAAATACCCCCAAAATCGGCCTTAAATGCAGTTTAATCTTATCAAAATAGATGTAAGGTGTGTTTATTATTAATGTTATGAATCACAATTCCGACAAGCTTTCATTTAAACCATTACAACTGAAATTCCCATTAGAAATAAATTTTTTAGCATGGGTGTACTGAAAATTCGACATTTTTAAAAAATGACCCGTAAAAGATCTATAAAAAAGTTAAATCACAAACATACTAAACGGCAAGCTGCTATTTGACAATCACTTAATATTTTGTTTGCAGGGAAATATAAAGTTGCTGCCAGCCTACTAGTTATTTGAATATTTCTATTGTATAAGATATATAAAAGCAAGCCATTATCTCATTGTTATGTTTTCAGGACCAATTGCCAGTACTATCATCAATCGATATAGTTGTAGAGTGGCTATGATACTAGGGTCACTCATGGTATCCACAGGACTTGTCTTAACAGGGTTTGTAGAGGATATCAAATGGACATTTCTTACATTTGGAATTCTTTCAGGTAAAAAAAAGTAACAGTCAAGATAAAAAGTATAACCCCCAAAAAAAGTAATTCGCACAACTCCAAAGTAATTCAAAAGTGGGGAGGGGTCCATAAACCCGGACAAAACAAAAGGTTAGAATTTATAAACCATCGGAACGAATAGAAAAAAAAAGATATTCGCAAGTACGATAGAAGCACAAGAGGTACGAATAATGCGTTTCGTTCAAAGAAACGATCGTTGTCCGTCATAGCAACTTTCATTCAATTAAGTCCCTGGAATGTATGCGATCATAATAGAAACTTTAATTATTCAAAAATGAAACCCATATTCATTAACACTATAAAAACAGAAAATAAATCGTTTTGAAGAGAATTGTCTCTATTATAGCTTTGCAGAACAAAAGTTGACAATTAAGGTTAAGGATGTGTGACACATCAATATGTTGGGGTATTTAAATCTTGGCACTTTAATACAGAGTGTACTAGTTTTGATGTACCTAGATTTAAACGAAACAAAAATAGGTAAATCATAATTTCTAAAACCATAATGATTTCAATATCAACATAATCAAATCTATAGTTCATATTGAAAAAAAAAACTCATCAGAGACGCTCTTAATGACTAATAATTAGGGATGTCAAAAGATTTGAAATTTAATACTCGGATACTCGGTCAAGATACTCGGGAGTACTCGGATGAATCTTTAACGTCTATTGAAAAGTTTAGATTTTAGGTGGGATGCAGTATTTTTGTTACAACTTTTTATAAACATAAGACAAATGTACTACAAACATAGCTTGCTCCTCTGATTTTTTTGGTATCAATTAAACAATGAATTACCGACCGCCGTTTCTACAAATAACATATCATAATGATAATACCAATTATTGTTTGTGTACGTGTTTATGAACCAAATTCCAATAAAATCAAAAATATTCGAATATAAAGTCCGACTAAGTTATTAGACAATATATGTATCACCTGTTCCTGAGGAGTTGGTATTTATTATGATACGACTTGTCTATTAATTTGTCAACAAGAATATTGGACTTCAAATTACTTGTGCTTTTTCGTGTTGATCAGTCTTATTTGTTCTGTGTTTTTTTTGGTTTTTTCTCACCATCGTTTGTCTGGTTTTCTTTTTTTTTTAGCCATGACGTTGTCAGTTTATTTTCGACTTTTCGGTTTGAATGTCGCTCTCGTACTTTCGCCTATTTTTCAATTACAGTTAAATTTCAAATGCTGAGTAAATAAATTAATTAAAAAGGACATCTCATACCAATCTTGATAAACAAACAAAGGTAAGTTTTACGGCTTGTGATGAGTTAATTATTAATCCATGAAAGTGTTGATCCCTGTACAAACACCGTTAAAATGTCTCGCATCAGTTGTGTAGGGTTCACCGCAGGTCACTTTGATTTTGTTATTGTTTAGAAATATGATCTGGTCAACAATTTCAGACGAAAGACTGTTTGACTTTCTATTTTTTGTTACAAGTAGTGCACATTAAAAATTTCTTTCGGAAGGAAAGAACGTTGCTGGTACTACTAAACATCAGGATAAACATATTTATGTTCTTAATTGATTCTATTTAGTATTACGAAGGTGATATTTCAACGGAACTAAAGTGAGTGGAAATGTGAAGAGAAAATATTTCAAGATGTATAACAGGCAAACGAGTATCCGAGTACTTAAACTGTACTCGAGTACTCGGTCTTCCGATCGAGTACCCGAGTACTCGAGTACTCGTTGCCATCCCTACTAATAATAACACCAACAGTATATCTGCGTGGGACATAGTAGGTGTATTCCAACTTGCTAATATATTGACACGAATCAATAATAAATTGGTATATATATGTATATATAAGTATTAACGCTGACCTAATTCTGTTTATGAAAAGAAGATAAGAAAGCTGTTTAAAAGGCGAAACCATTTGAGATTCTAACACACCGTTGTGACAATAATTATAATTATTACGTTAAAAGAGTGTCTTATCAAGCGCAAGAGGTCATGTATAAGTGTTTTTTTTAACACAAAGAGGAAATGACTGAATCATTGAAATTTCAGATTGATGATTAGTGTGCTATTCATATGTTAATTAGTGAATACATATGTATGCTTTTGCGTAAGGTTTTATAACATGACACGAGTTTGTTTTCTAGGTAGCAAATACACAGATAACTAAGTTAATTGTTGTAACATACAAATGAAAATACTGTAATAAAATTAAATATTTGCAGCGTAAATATGTCAATTAAGCATTATCTGAATTGATAACTCCAATATAAAAAAGAAGATGTGGTATGATTGCCAATGAGACAACTGTCCACAAGAGACCAAAAATGACACATACATTAACACCTATAGGTAACCGTACAGCCTTCATCAATGAGCAAAGCCCATACCGCATAGTCAGCTGTAAAAGGCCCGATATAACAATGTAAAACAATTCAAACGATAAAACTAACGGCCTTATTTATATAAAAAAATGAACGAAAAACAAATATGTAACACATAAACAAACGACAACCACTGAATTACAGGCTCCTGACTTGGGACAGGCACATACATAAATAATGTGGCGGGGTTAAACATGTTAGCCCCAACCTAGGACAGTGGTATAACAGCACAATAGACTATTTTCATATTTCCGACTTTTGATTCTGACAGGTTACTTTTTCTGTGGTAGGATATCCTGATACTCTGTAAAGTAAGAGCAACTTAAATTGATAGAATCAAGTTTACAAACGGTACAATTTAGAGGGGGGAGTGTACTGTTGTATGTTTTCTGTACACGACAAAATCATCGGAAAACAGTAATCTTTCACCCCAAATTACACCAATCATGTGTTTGATTTTACTTATGTTTTGCTTCGTCTAACTTGACAGAGTAATAGGATGTTTTACAGATTGGGTTGCCTGTTGAAAAATTGTATAATCCGGAGTCGAAAGACGTTAATGTATAAAAGTCTATTGCATGTATACTATTAGTGCTACAACACATACATCGTAATTGACAAATATTTTAATTTTGAAGAATATAAAACGAATACAAGCACTTTTGAATGTATTATTGACTGCGATGGAAATTTAAGAACTAGTTTAAATTTTTCATTAAAGCTACACTTTAGCAATTCTAATGAAAATGAGCCTCGGTGGCCAAAATGATCTTTGTATTCCATCTTCTGTATCACAAGACTGTCAACACTGCCATCATTAGTTCAAACCCCGAAAGTTCGAATCGAATATTTGCGTACTTGGATTTTCAGTTTTTCTGACAATTCAAGCTCCATGATTCTCTAAGGGTACTGTGGTTTCATTTAGCAGTGAAAACTAACCGCGCACACATATATCAAATAGTGATAAAAGGGACATATAACGCCACCAATCCATCAATTAATCAATCTAAATATTATTGCTTATTTTCAGGAGTAGGACTTGGGTTATGCTACAACACTGGGTTGATAGTGATAGCGTTTAACTTTGAAAAGAAACGTAACATGGCGTGTGGCATAGCTATATCAGGTGGTGGAATTGGACCTTTCATTCTTACTCCTGTTTTCCAATTAATATATGAGAAATACAATTACTCCGGATTTTTTCTATTATTAGGAGGACTTGCATTACAAAACTGTGTGTTCGGTGCCTTATTTCGACCATCTAAAACAGAACTTGCAATGAAATCTGCGAACTCAAATCGTACAGAAAGTTTCTGTGATTCGGTATCGTCTTATATGGAGATTGTTCGGAGTGGCTCAATGTTGTGTGTATGTTTAGGATTCTTCCTTGCAAATATTAGTATTTATCTACTCTATATACATTATCCTGAGTATTGTCTCCAAACAAAATCATCGAAAATGGAAGTGTCTATATTTTTATCAATAGCCGGTATATCTGGCTGTTTCACACGTGTATTATTTGGTATGGCTAATAACAGTCATAACATTGACGAGTTATTAATGTTATTTGGAGTATTTAGTTTATTAGGTTTAGGCACCATCATCTTTCCTTTATTCAGTTCATATACAACAGCTAAAGTGATGTTTGCCTGCCTACTTGGCGGATATTCTGGTTGTTGTTGGGCAGTTGTGAATTCTATAGTTATAAATATTTTAGGACATAAGAAACTCGCGCATGGTGTTGGTTATCTCATGATATATGTTGGAGCTGGAACATTCATAGGACCGCCTCTGGCAGGTAATTTTTATTCTTTATATTTTTTCATACACATGTTTACAGTAAAAGCCAATTTATTTTACTATTATTTGTCTGTGTGTCCAACATCCCAGCGGCACCAGCATATGGAGTAAATTTTTAAATGTGTCTCAATTGATACGTTACTCTAGGGATAGCCCAAAGTACGTTGATTTTGTTGAACGAGGAATACTGCTTTCTCAAAAGTTGCTAAGACAGGGCTATGAATCAATCATATTAAGGGCACACGATACAGTTTTCATTCCGTATTTACATTTTGATAAAAAATTCAATGTAGACTATTTTTTACCTGATTAAATCAAATATGTAATAAAAATTCTAATGCAATCATTTTGTATCAATGGTTCTGATTGGATGACAGTTAGCGTAAAATTCTCTATCTCCTTGTCTGTAACTAAGGAAGCTGACATTTTGAATTACTGAATGTATTGACATGTAATTTCTACAATAATAAGCCAAAAACTCGCATGTTGACCTAAAAATCTTCCTTTTATCAAATTGTGTTACATTTTGAAGCGGCACAGAAGCCAGAAAACGCCCGGTGTTTATGTTTGAGGCCGGATGCATACCTATGACGTCACCTAGTGAAGGGAAATTCGCGGAATTTTCTTTAATGAAGATTTTATACAGAAATAATGATTGAAATTTAATTATGATTTTGTTTTGCATTAGAATAGAGATACCTGCATTGTATTTAAAGCTTTGCGGACGTCCATTGGTAGTTTTACTGTCGCAAATACCCGTTTACCTGTCTCCGCTACGCGTCGCCAGGTAAACTTAATTTGCGACAGGAAAATTACCGATGGACGTCCTTAAAGCTTCCAATACAATACAGTTATCCCTTTTGAGTAAAATAAGGTCGAAATTTTGTATATTTGCTGAAAATTCGGATTTGTGGCCGTATTTTCCCTTTGGAAAGAAAGACATATTTTTTTTGTTTTAAAAGATAAACACAAATTGTTTTTGTTACATAATTTGTAATTTCTGTATTTTATAAGTATCCTTAATTTTAATACATTTTTTATTCAAAAATAACTTTCATTCATCAAATGTTCATGAATGTAGAAAAAGACATAATTTTTTTATGTACATTTATCAAATAAAAAAAATTGCACTATTTAGGTTTTCATGAAAATTGGCACACATAATCGTCTCGCGTAATCAAACCGAATGGTATTTTAAAAAAGATGGGTCCATGAAATTGTTTTCAAGTAAAATAAGTTTGAATGATAAAAATCAGTCGAAATCTGAATCTTTTCCCGATATGTCATAGTTTGAAGTCGCAAAAATAATTATTTACGTTAGCAACGTCATTACCTCCACTGTAACTGTATCGTATGCCCTTAAGGTCATCACTCAAGAAATTTTACGGTCGCCATCTTGAGCTGATTGACTATTATGACAAAAGTGTGTCAGAAATCATATCCAATATTTTTCCTCAGTCATAATAACCATCATTCATTACCGAACTGAACAAAAAAATAACAGGACGGGCAGGTGCCGTATATAGTGCAGGAAATGCTTACCCTTCCGGATCACTTGATTTCACTCCCGGTTTTTAGTGGAGTTCGTGTTGTTTCTTATTTATTTTTTATAACTGTTGATGTAAATGTCCTTTGTTTTTTTTAGTCTTTGTTTACTCCTTTGTTTTGATTGTTATTGTCTTTTATGTTTTAGCCATGGCGTTGTCAGTTTATTTTTGATCTATGATTTGGACTGAATGAATACTACTCTCAGACTAATTTAACTGATCCATTACACTTACCTTGTTGTGTACTCGTACATTTTAATATATCTTTATTCCAATAAACCATTATTTTAACAAGGTATATAAAACTACGTATGTACAATATACGTAATAATTAAGATTATACAAATAGTTAAAGACATTTGAACAACAAAAAATATCGATGGCTTCACACTAGATACAGTCTGGAGTACAAACAGATAATTTATGATTTGTATGAATTGTAAAGTTCAATAGGCTTATTTTTATAGACATCAAAATTTATACTTTGAATTATTTGGTCTGCTGTAACTCCTCCATGCTATTTTTTCTCCTTACATACAAGACATTCCAAGATAAAATGAATTTCGCCCCCGATTTCATTTGACTACACAGAGTGCAGTTTCTATTTTGTCGGTTGATAATATACAATCTACTAGTTTCAAGTTCAGGTTCAATTTCGTTATAAATCATTTTCGACTAAATTACAACTTGATCAATATGACTCTGAGCGCATGCTTGCCATGACATATAGCTACATGCTTGCCATGACATAGCTACAATAGAAATGAAATGTAAATACAATATGTCAAAAGACAATGATAGATGTTTTGTATGATATTATTTATTTGATTTTTTTATTCTTAGGTTTTATCATTAATTATGGTGGAACTTACGGAGATTCCTTCACAGTAGCAGGTATATACAACTTTAAAATAAGATAAAAGAAAAATAACTGTAAATATTCCTTATTTCATACAAATACTAAGCCATGAAAAACCCTGATGAAATTATATGATGGTAATTTGTTTTATTCAAAACCGGTCCAATTCATTGCTTGATTCGCATTTGCATCATATACCTTTACAAAAGAATGAGCTGGTTGTTGATTATTTTACGTTCTGAGCTTGCATATGATTGGTCACTGCAATTTTGGATAGAGGTTAATTTAATAATGGGCGTAGGGCGAATAAAGGTAACTGTAGCATAAGAGGAGTAAAATCACAAAAACAAACAACCTGACCTCCGATGATGGACAGACGCCCGGTAAGACGGACGTAATGATAACGGAATTATAGCAATACACTTCCCGTAAATTGGCGTGAACCAATAAAAAAAACTTCACCTTAGCCACACCTCAGTAAATGAAAAAAGATATGTAACTCATAAATTCATAAGCTCTCTGTAACGATATTTAATTATGTGACCTTGTAATAAATTATGTATACGTTTTTCAGGTATTTTATTAATTATTGGAGGATTAAGTTGCCTTTGTTGTACATTGTGCCGAAGAGCAGTGGACACCAAAGAAAGTTTTGATGACTTTGAATTTACTGTAACAGCTGATGAAAATAAGCAAACTATTCTAGTTAATAATAGTAACGAAGAAAATGATAGTTTTTTATTGAAGAAATAAAAAAATATGAGCATAGATATAGGGTTTATAATCTAACAGTAAAACATAATATAGAATTACATAGCAAAGAACAATTAAATATTCTTAGTGTTATGAAACTCTATTGGTGGAAAGTCTTTGAAATTCAAAGGTTCTAGAAGAGACATATTAATATACTATCAAGCCGTTGTCATGAGTATATACATGTATGTCTCTGGTTCTAGCATCTAGCTATAGGTTAATTTTAACTTTTACATTTATGTCATATATATAAAAAGTAAAATCGCACAAAAACTGAACGACGAGGAAAATTCAAAATAGAGAGTCCCTAATCAAATGGCTAAATCAAAAGCCAAAACACATCAAACGAATGGACAACTGTCATATTTCTGACTTGGTTCAGGTATTTTCTTAAGTTAAAAAAATGTGGATTTAACTTAGTGTTATAGCTAGTAAAATCTCTCACTTGTATGACAGTCGCAGAAAATTATCTTGACCACAATGTTTGAACAAAAAAAACAGCCTGTAATTCAGTGGTTGTCGTTTGTTTATGTGTTGCATATTTGTTTTTCGTTCATTTTTTTTTTACATAAATAAGGCCGTTAGTTTTCTCGTTTGAATTGTTTTACATTATCTTATCGGGGCCTTTTATAGCTCACTATGCGGTATGGGCTTTGCTCATTGTTGAAGGCCGTACGATGACCTATAGTTGTTAATGTCTGTGTCATTTTGGTCTTTTGTGGATAGCTGTCTCATTGGCAATCATACCACATCTTCTTTTTTATATAATAAGTAAAAATGTCAAAAAGAGGTGTACGGCAATTACAATGGTTCACCATCACAATTACGGAAGTATAAGCACAAAGCCTTGCCTCATCTCACAAAGAAACATAAAAAGACACAAATTTTAAACAAAAGATATTTTCAAAAATAAAAGAAAAAAGGTATAGGAAAAATAAAAAAGACGAGAGGTTGTAACATTGAAGCATATTAGCAAACAATAACAACATGTATCTGATTACATAAATTATCAAAGAACAATAACACAATGACGGGATGTAAAAGTACTGAGCCACGTGAAATGCAACAAAGAACACAAAAAGGCATATAAACAAATAGCTATAGAAGATGTGGTATGAGTGCCAATGAGTCAATTCTCTATCCAAGTCACAATTTGTAAAAGTAAACCATTATAAGTCGAAGTACGGTCTTCAACACGGAACATTGTCTCGCACCGAACAGCAAACTATAAAGGGTCCAAAGAATAATTAGTGTAAAACTATTCAAACGGGAAAACTATCGGTTTAATCTATATAAAAAAAAAAACGAGAAAAGAAAACACTTATGAATCACACTAACAAACGACAACCATTGAACATCAGTTCTATTACGTAACCATGGTAACATCGTGATTGATTAAATGGGGTTATAAGAAATATATAAACCAGAGGTTGTAACATTGAAGCATATTAGCAAAAATGAAAGACTAGAATAGAAAACTTATCATAGAACAATAACACAACGACGGGATGTTTAAGTACTAAGTCACGTCAACTGGAGACCACTAAAACAGACTATAAATAGTAAAAATAATATTCATAAAGCCAAGCAAACGAATACTATTACATGTAATTAAGATGGTAAACAACGTCAGTGCCCAGAATATATACTTCAAAACCGTCGTGTATTATTTGTGAAGTTGATACGGAATATTAGAAAAATGACGAGTCTTCTTTGACATACGTGTATCCCTGGTTCATCAACTTTCTGCTCAAACACCGGTGATTTCCCCGAAAGTTGAAGAAGTTTCTGCATGCTCTTGAAAACCGCATAAGTTGGGAAACGTTTATCCCATATGCAGGTATATTGCTACTAACGGTGGGGGGAATTAATAATTTAAAAATTAAAATCGTCTGGCGTATTAAATTATAATCCTGGTACCTTTGATAACTATTGTCATAGATTCTGGTACTGGGATGACCGTGTATGTCTAATTCGAAGTATAAGTCTAAAAATGAAAGGGATATATTAATGGAACCAAATCAGAAAAAAATGGTATTGTTAAAGAAAAGAACATCATAGATAAACAACTATAAACTAATTGTGTTTATACAACTATCTGCTCTCATAAATAAATTCATCATGTTTTCTTAAAAAAGAGCGACGAATAAGTTTTGTGAAAATTACACACTTATGTAAGTGTTTGGTCAACAGGTGACACTCAGATCAAAATAGTTATTAAGTCAAACATGTACAAAGTTTGTAGTTGTTGTGTCATCCTGAATTCCGAAAAATATAAAACAATTTTCTGGATAAAAAACACATACTTATTAATTCTAGAGTCACAATAAGTGTAAATCACAAATCTCCTCGAAAACAAAGACCTAACTCCGAATTTTCCCAATATGTAAGACCAAGTCCAGTGAAGTTGATACGGAATATTTACCAACAAATTCTTGGTAACTTCAGATAAACGAGACGTTCTTTTACATACACCTGGCTCATCAACTTTCTACTCAAACACCGGAGATGTCCCAGAAGGTTGGAGTATTTACTGCATGCTCTTGAAAACAGTATAAGTTGGTAAACGTTTATCCCATATGCAGGAGAAGTTGGTGTATTTCTACTAACGGTGGGGTCATAGATTCTGGTACTGGGATGACCGTGTATGTCTAATTCGAGGTATAAGTCTAAAAATGAAAGGAATATATTAATGGAACCCAATCAGAAAGATTGGGATTGTTAATGGAAAGAACATCAGCAATACATCTTAATTTCTGTTTTTATATTTAAATTATAACTGACATAGCCATATATAAAAATAGTGGTCATTTAACAAACTTGCTATGATTATTTTTCACAAGAAATGATGACAAGTGTACAATACATAACATCTCCTACTTTTATAAACTTCCCGTTTCAGTTTTAAATTAGATAACCATTAACTAAATACAACCTAAAACCACGAAGATCAGTCAGAGAGTTTTAGACAAGCAGTCTAGCACAATTATAGAAATATATAAGAATTTAAGAGACAAAACATAAAGTTTCCTTATTGAAAAAACTGATAACACCATGGCCTAAAACAAGCGACGGAAAGTCAAATAACTAACACAGAGATTGAAGTTCACTACACATAAACGGAAGACATAGTATATGACCCAATCTCCTAGGGTGAACTCATGTGCTCCATAAGGGTGAGCACATCCTGTTCCACCAGTTTTAGTCAACGTGTTGCTAATGGAAACGAAGTAAGGCATTTAAAAAAAATAATATATTGCTGTCTTGGTATATTGTGTTAACAAGGCTGTCAAATTATCCTTCTAATTTTTATTTTTGAAATTAAAAAAAAGGTAATCTGTCAAACAAAGATTTTAATCGTGCGATCTATAATGAGTTTATTTTTATAGTTATCTCCTTAAATATTTAAAAAACGAATTTTTATCACAATTTTGTTATTTAATGTATAAAATTAAAAATAAGTTTTTAGCAATATTTTGCATTGTTTTAACCTTTGATAAACACACTTTATATACACGATACACAATCATACCATTTCTCGTACGCCATTACACTATTCCACTTACACCATACACCATACACCTTCTACCATTGCACCATATGCCATGCACCATTACACCATACACGTTTTTTTGGGAAATGTACACCATTCAGGGGCAGTTTGATCTTCTTAATCCTACATCGACAACTTGATCAGCTCTTTTTGGTAAAAATCCTGATATGACCATAAAAATTAAAAATTAGGTCAAGATCAAAGGTTGAATTAATTCTTAAGAGTATGACCTTTAATGTTAATGCTTACTGATTCATATTAAATCTATTACACTCTTGTTTTAGGTTACAATAAGTATGACTGACAAAATCCATCCGAATTAGCCATTCTTTAGCGATAATTTGGCATGAAAGTACTTAGAAAACATATATTTCCTAAAAACAGTGTAAAGTAATCATATGAATTATTTGTAGACTCGAAAGAACAAATTATTTCCTTTATTTGAAGCAAAAGTATATAGAAGACTATGTTTTTGAATAGCATAATGTAAGCTATAAATATGTTCAACATATGTAACACTCCCAAACGTGTCCGATTACCACTAATAAGTATATTCTTCCCAATCGTGTCCATAATGAATAATATTGCCCAAACTTGTCCCGTTTTTATAACCTCAAACGTGTCCATTTTTAAACACCAGAACGTCGCATGTCTTTTAGCGCTAATACATGTACATCCTAAATAAAATCAATAGCGTTTACGACGATTCTATGATGGGGAACGCAGTTGATGAATTGGTCATTTTAAGCATTAGTTTGTTCAATGCTGGTTGTTTATGACTAGCATTATTGCAAATTAAATCTGTACCATTTGACCGAAATTGTTTATTGTCCAGTTGTCACTATTTTATGTTCATTAAAGGCGAACATACAAATAATTATAGTGCATTTGATTAAATCGTGAACTTGAAAAACAAATAAATTATAAACTTCAATGATGCTTTTAATATTTATTTGACGGCGGGCTTTCAGCAGTTCTGATATTTTAAAAGCTCATCAAATCATAAATCGGTTTTAAATTTTTGATTATCACTAAAGACACACGAACTATAAACATAACGTCCACTGCTAAATATTTTATTCGTTATTTGAACGACATCATGTTAACAATGAATACTGTAAATAGGTTCTATTATCATTTAGGATTGAGCCTACGGTAATTCGGAATAAACACTAGTTGGGATTTTAAACTAAAATATTTAAGAGCGAGTAAAAACCGATTTTTATGACTTCAGTAAGAAACTATTCCAATCTTCATTATTGAATAGAGTCCATTTTAAATAAAAGTTGCGGACACTTTTCTATGTGTTACACATGACCTCAACATTATCATTTTATTTTAAATTATAGGTCTTAAATCAGTTTAATCCAAATAATTAGTTGCGATAAGTTACAGTATAATATTCAAATAATTGAATACTAATGAGAATACACGAACGATTGGAAGATAGAAGTTGATCTTTAATCAGTTATTTTATTTTTTGAAATTATGACAATTTCCTGATTGCATAACAACACTGATATCGAAAAAAAAAAAACTTTGATTTTCGGACATAAACCATTCTGGTATTTTTCTTAACAATACACTAATTTATCCTGATCGTCTTATGTAACATTGTGGTTTTTAGTTATAACTCTCATTTGTTTGCAAACTAAATGTTCGCTATAATTAATCGCTAGATTTAAATAATACAAACTAAGGTTGGATTTTAATGTTTTAACGGTTGTGACGATAGATATTGAACCTATACTTTATCATGTTTATGTTAAACTTTCACATAAGGAGAACAATTAATTATCGAAGGAATTAGTCTTGCATGGATGCGTATCAACTCAAGAGCAAATCATATGTTTAATGTTTATAGTGTAATCGTGTTTGCATTTACAAATGTCAACCTCCCCCGACAGAGGTTGGGCATGGCTCGTCCTCTTAGGGTCAGTAGGAGAACATATTGTAATGGGCTATTTAGCGTATGCCAGCGGAATGATACATATCGCACTACTAGAAAACTTCAATGCCGATGTATTAACAACAACATGGATTTCTGCACTATTTTTAGCTTTAATGACAGGCTCAGGTAAATGAACCTTTTTGCATTATAGTTTGCAAATGAAACATATTGTCATGTATTGTAATTGTAGTTACGTCATCATGTGTATCTTGTACATCATTAAAATAGAATTATTACAACGCGTAGAGAAAAATCAATACACACTTATATTAGTTTTTTTAGTGTTATACGAGAATCCGGGAAGTCATGTATTAGATACAATACAAAGGTAACAAAGAAACAGTCCGGTAACAACCGTTGCCGGATAGTTTTTCTGCACGAATAGTCAGGATCAACGTCCGAGGGGCTAGCCGAGGACCTTGACCTGACTACAAGCGCAAAAACTATACGGCAGGTTGTTTCCGGCCTGTTTTTTTGTTACTTTTGTTTTGTATCTGACTTGTACGACGTTTCAAGGAAGAAGTATTACATTTTGCAAGCTTAATATTTGAGAAACTGAAATGGCCTCAAATCAGTAAATGTAAGTTAAAGAATAAACACATTTATAGCTCACCTGGCCCGAAGGCCTCAAATCATTATGTAAGTTAAAGAATAAACACATGTTTAGCTCACTGAATGGAATGAAACCAAACATGGCATGAATGTTCCTTATGAGGTGCTGACCAAGTGTTGTTACTTTGTAGCCGATCCATCATCCAAGATGGCCGCCAGCAGGGGACTTAATTTAACATAGGACCCTATGGGAAATGCATACAAATGACTTCTTCTAGAGAACCACTGGATAGAATGAAACCAAACATGGCATGAATGTTCCTTATGGGTTGCTGACCAAGTGTTGTTACTTTGTAGCCGATCCATCATCCAAGATGGCCGCCAGCGGGGGACTTAATTTAACATAGGACCCTATGGGAAATGCATACAAATGACTTCTTCTAGAGAACCACTGAATGGAATGAAACCAATCATGGCATGAATGTTCCTTATGGGTTGCTGACCAAGTGTTGTTACTTTGTAGCCGATCCATCATCCAAGATGGCCGCCAGCGGGGGACTGAGTTTAACATAGGACCCTATGGGAAATGCATACAAATGACTTCTTCTAGAGAACCACTGAATGGAATGAAATCAAACATGGCATGAATGTTCCTTATGAGGTGATGACCAAGTGTTGTTACTTTGTAGCCGATCCATCATCCAAGATGGCCGCCAGCGGGGGACTTAGTTTAACATAGGACCCTATGGGAAATGCATACAAATGACTTCTTCTAGAGAACCACTGAATGGAATGAAACCAAACATGGCATGAATGTTCCTTATGGGTTGCTGACCAAGTGTTGTTACTTTGTAGCCGATCCATCATCCAAGATGGCCTCAAGCGGGGGACTTAGTTTAACATAGGACCCTATGGGAAATGCATACAAATGACTTCTTCTAGAGAACCACTGAATGGAATGAAATCAAACATGGCATGAATGTTCCTTTTGAGGTGATGACCAAGTGTTGTTACTTTGTAGCCGATCCATCATCCAAGATGGCCGCCAGCGGGGGACTTAGTTTAACATAGGACTCTATGGGAAATGCATACAAATGACTTCTTCTAGAGAACCACTGAATGGAATGAAACCAAACATTGCATGAATGTTCCTTATGGGCTGCTGACCAAGTGTTGTTACTTTGTAGCCGATCCATCATCCAAGATGGCTGCCAGCAGGGGACTTAGTTTCACATAGGACCCTATGGGAAATGCATACAAATGACTTCTTCTAGAGAACCACTGAATAGAATGAAACCAAACATGGCCTGAATGTTCCTTATGGGTTGCTGACCAAGTGTTGTTACTTTGTAGCCGATCCATCATCCAAGATGGCCGCCAGCGGGGGACTTAATTTAACATAGGACCCTATGGGAAATGCATACAAATGACTTCTACTAGAGAACCACTGAATGGAATGAAACCAAACATGGCATGAATGTTCCTTATTGGTTGCTGACCAAGTGTTGTTACTTTGTAGCCGATCCATCATCCAAGATGGCCGCCAGCGGGGGACTTAGTTTAACATAGGACCCTATGGGAAATGCATACAAATGACTTCTTCTAGAGAACCACTGAATGGAATGAAATCAAACATGGCATGAATGTTCCTTATGAGGTGATGACCAAGTGTTGTTACTTTGTAGCCGATCCATCATCCAAGATGGCCGCCAGCGGGGGACTTAGTTTAACATAGGACCCTATGGGAAATGCATACAAATGACTTCTTCTAGAGAACCACTGAATGGAATGAAATCAAACATGGCATGAATGTTCCTTATGAGGTGCTGACCAAGTGTTGTTACTTTGTAGTCGATCCATCATCCAAGATGGCCGCCAGCGGGAGGACTTAGTTTAACATAGGACCCTATGGGAAATGCATACAAATGACTTCTTCTAGAGAACCACTGAATGGAATGAAACCAAACATGGTATGAATGTTCCTTATGAAGTGCTGACCAAGTGTTGTTACTTTGTAGCCGATCCATGATCTAAGATGGCCGCCAGCGGGGGACTTAGTTTAACATAGGACCCTATGGGATATGCATACAAATGACTTCTTCTAGAGAACCAGTGAATGGAATAAAACCAAACATGGCTTGAATGTTCCTTATGAGGTGATGACCAAGTGTTGTTACTTTGTAGCCGATCCATCATCCAAGATGGCCACCAGCGGGGGACTTAGTTTAACATAGGACCCTAAGGGATATGCATTCAAATGACTTCTTCTAGAGAACCACTGAATGGAATGAAACCAAACATGGCATGCATGTTCCTTATGAGGTGATGACCAAGTGTTGTTACTTTGTAGCCGATCCATCATCCAAGATGGCCGCCAGCGGGGGACTTAGTTTAACATAGGACCTTATTGGAAATTCATACAAATGACTTCTCTAGAGAACCACTGAATGGAATGAAACCAAACATGGCATGAATGTTCCTTATGAGATGCTGACCAAGTGTTGTTACTTTGTCTCCGATCCATCATCCAAGATGGCTGCCAGCGGGCAGGGGGCTTAGTTTAACATAGGACCTTATGGGAAATGCATACAAAAGTCTTCTTCTAGAAAACCACTGAATAGAATGAAACCAAACATGGCATGAATGTTCCTTATGGGTTGCTGACCAAGTGTTGTTACTTTGTAGCCGATCCATCATCCAAGATGGCCGCCAGCGGGGGACTTAATTTAACATAGGACCCTATGGGAAATGCATACAAATGACTTCTTCTAGAGAACCACTGAATGGAATGAAACCAAACATGGCATGAATGTTCCTTATTGGTTGCTGACCATGTGTTGTTACTTTGTAGCCGAACCATCATCCAAGATGGCCGCCAGCGGGGGACTTAGTTTAACATAGGACCCTATGGGAAATGCATACAAATGACTTCTTCTAGAGAACCACTGAATGGAATGAAATCAAACATGGCATGAATGTTCCTTATGAGGTGATGACCAAGTGTTGTTACTTTGTAGCCGATCCATCATCCAAGATGGCCGCCAGCGGGAGGACTTAGTTTAACATAGGACCCTATGGGAAATGCATACAAATGACTTCTTCTAGAGAACCACTGAATGGAATGAAACCAAACATGGCATGAATGTTCCTTATGAGGTGCTGACCAAGTGTTGTTACTTTGTAGCCGATCCATGATCCAAGATGGCCGCCAGCGGGGGACTTAGTTTAACATAGGACCCTATGGGATATGCATACAAATGACTTCTTCTAGAGAACCAGTGAATGGAATGAAACCAAACATGGCTTGAATGTTCCTTATGAGGTGATGACCAAGTGTTGTTACTTTGTAGCCGATCCATCATCCAAGATGGCCGCCAGCGGGGGACTTAGTTTAACATAGGACCCTAAGGGATATGCATTCAAATGACTTCTTCTAGAGAACCACTGAATGGAATGAAACCAAACATGGCATGCATGTTCCTTATGAGGTGATGACCAAGTGTTGTTACTTTGTAGCCGATCCATCATCCAAGATGGCCTCAAGCGGGGGACTTAGTTTAACATAGGACCCTATGGGAAATGCATACAAATGACTTCTTCTAGAGAACCACTGAATGGAATGAAATCAAACATGGCATGAATGTTCCTTTTGAGGTGATGACCAAGTGTTGTTACTTTGTAGCCGATCCATCATCCAAGATGGCCGCCAGCGGGGGACTTAGTTTAACATAGGACTCTATGGGAAATGCATACAAATGACTTCTTCTAGAGAACCACTGAATGGAATGAAACCAAACATTGCATGAATGTTCCTTATGGGCTGCTGACCAAGTGTTGTTACTTTGTAGCCGATCCATCATCCAAGATGGCTGCCAGCAGGGGACTTAGTTTCACATAGGACCCTATAGGAAATGCATACAAATGACTTCTTCTAGAGAACCACTGAATAGAATGAAACCAAACATGGCATGAATGTTCCTTATGGGTTGCTGACCAAGTGTTGTTACTTTGTAGCCGATCCATCATCCAAGATGGCCGCCAGCGGGGGACTTAATTTAACATAGGACCCTATGGGAAATGCATACAAATGACTTCTTCTAGAGAACCACTGAATGGAATGAAACCAAACATGGCATGAATGTTCCTTATTGGTTGCTGACCAAGTGTTGTTACTTTGTAGCCGATCCATCATCCAAGATGGCCGCCAGCGGGGGACTTAGTTTAACATAGGACCCTATGGGAAATGCATACAAATGACTTCTTCTAGAGAACCACTGAATGGAATGAAATCAAACATGGCATGAATGTTCCTTATGAGGTGCTGACCAAGTGTTGTTACTTTGTAGTCGATCCATCATCCAAGATGGCCGCCAGCGGGAGGACTTAGTTTAACATAGGACCCTATGGGAAATGCATACAAATGACTTCTTCTAGAGAACCACTGAATGGAATGAAACCAAACATGGTATGAATGTTCCTTATGAAGTGCTGACCAAGTGTTGTTACTTTGTAGCCGATCTATGATCTAAGATGGCCGCCAGCGGGGGACTTAGTTTAACATAGGACCCTATGGGATATGCATACAAATGACTTCTTCTAGAGAACCAGTGAATGGAATGAAACCAAACATGGCTTGAATGTTCCTTATGAGGTGATGATCAAGTGTTGTTACTTTGTAGCCGATCCATGATCCAAGATGGCCGCCAGCGGGGGACTTAGTTTAACATAGGACCCTAAGGGATATGCATTCAAATGACTTCTTCTAGACAACCACTGAATGGAATGAAACCAAACATGGCATGCATGTTCCTTATGAGGTGATGACAAAGTGTTGTTACTTTGTAGCCGATCCATCATCCAAGATGGCCGCCAGCGGGGGACTTAGTTTAACATAGGACCTTATTGGAAATTCATACAAATGACTTCTCTAGAGAACCACTGAATGGAATGAAACCAAACATGGCATGAATGTTCCTTATGAGATGCTGACCAAGTGTTGTTACTTTGTCTCCGATCCATCATCCAAGATGGCTGCCAGCGGGCAGGGGGGCTTAGTTTAACATAGGACCTTATGGGAAATGCATACAAAAGTCTTCTTCTAGAGAACCACTGAATAGAATGAAACCAAACATGGCATGAATGTTCCTTATGGGTTGCTGACCAAGTGTTGTTACTTTGTAGCCGATCCATCATCCAAGATGGCCGCCAGCGGGGGACTTAATTTAACATAGGACCCTATGGGAAATGCATACAAATGACTTCTTCTAGAGAACCACTGAATGGAATGGAACCAAACATGGCATGAATGTTCCTTATTGGTTGCTGACCAAGTGTTGTTACTTTGTAGCCGATCCATCATCCAAGATGGCCGCCAGCGGGGGACTTAATTTAACATAGGACCCTATGGGAAATGCATACAAATGACTTCTTCTAGAGAACCACTGAATGGAATGAAATCAAACATGGCATGAATGTTCCTTATGAGGTGATGACCAAGTGTTGTTACTTTGTCTCCGATCCATCATCCAAGATGGCCGCCAGCGGGAGGACTTAGTTTAACATAGGACCCTATGGGAAATGCATACAAATGACTTCTTCTAGAGAACCACTGAATGGAATGAAACCAAACATGGCATGAATGTTCCTTATGAGGTGCTGACCAAGTGTTGTTACTTTGTAGCCGATCCATGATCCAAGATGGCCGCCAGCGGGGGACTTAGTTTAACATAGGACCCTATGGGATATGCATACAAATGACTTCTTCTAGAGAACCAGTGAATGGAATGAAACCAAACATGGCTTGAATGTTCCTTATGAGGTGATGACGAAGTGTTGTTACTTTGTAGCCGATCCATCATCCAAGATGGCCGCCAGCGGGGGACTTAGTTTAACATAGGACCCTAAGGGATATGCATTCAAATGACTTCTTCTAGAGAACCACTGAATGGAATGAAACCAAACATGGCATGCATGTTCCTTATGAGGTGATGACCAAGTGTTGTTACTTTGTAGCCGATCCATCATCCAAGATGGCCTCAAGCGGGGGACTTAGTTTAACATAGGACCCTATGGGAAATGCATACAAATGACTTCTTCTAGAGAACCACTGAATGGAATGAAATCAAACATGGCATGAATGTTCCTTTTGAGGTGATGACCAAGTGTTGTTACTTTGTAGCCGATCCATCATCCAATATGGCCGCCAGCGGGGGACTTAGTTTAACATAGGACCCTAAGGGATATGCATTCAAATGACTTCTTCTAGAGAACCACTGAATGGAATGAAACCAAACATGGCATGCATGTTCCTTATGAGGTGATGACCAAGTGTTGTTACTTTGTAGCCGATCCATGATCTAAGATGGCCGCCAGCGGGGGACTTAGTTTAACATAGGACCCTATGGGATATGCATACAAATGACTTCTTCTAGAGAACCAGTGAATGGAATGAAACCAAACATGGCTTGAATGTTCCTTATGAGGTGATGACCAAGTGTTGTTACTTTGTAGCCGATCCATCATCCAAGATGGCCGCCAGCGGGGGACTTAGTTTAACATAGGACCCTAAGGGATATGCATTCAAATGACTTCTTCTAGAGAACCACTGAATGGAATGAAACCAAACATGGCATGCATGTTCCTTATGAGGTGATGACCAAGTGTTGTTACTTTGTAGCCGATCCATCATCCAAGATGGCCGCCAGCGGGGGACTTAGTTTAACATAGGACCTTATTGGAAATTCATACAAATGACTTCTCTAGAGAACCACTGAATGGAATGAAACCAAACATGGCATGAATGTTCCTTATGAGATGCTGACCAAGTGTTGTTACTTTGTCTCCGATCCATCATCCAAGATGGCTGCCAGCGGGCAGGGGGGCTTAGTTTAACATAGGACCTTATGGGAAATGCATACAAAAGTCTTCTTCTAGAGAACCACTGAATAGAATGAAACCAAACATGGCATGAATGTTCCTTATGGGTTGCTGACCAAGTGTTGTTACTTTGTAGCCGATCCATCATCCAAGATGGCCGCCAGCGGGGGACTTAGTTTAACATAGGACTCTATGGGAAATGCATACAAATGACTTCTTCTAGAGAACCACTGAATGGAATGAAACCAAACATTGCATGAATGTTCCTTATGGGCTGCTGACCAAGAGTTGTTACTTTGTAGCCGATCCATCATCCAAGATGGCTGCCAGCAGGGGACTTAGTTTCACATAGGACCCTATGGGAAATGCATACAACTGACTTCTTCTAGAGAACCACTGAATAGAATGAAACCAAACATGGCTTGAATGTTCCTTATGGGTTGCTGACCAAGTGTTGTTACTTTGTAGCCGATCCATCATCCAAGATGGCCGCCAGCGGGGGACTTAATTTAACATAGGACCCTATGGGAAATGCATACAAATGACTTCTTCTAGAGAACCACTGAATGGAATGAAACCAAACATGGCATGAATGTTCCTTATTGGTTGCTGACCAAGTGTTGTTACTTTGTAGCCGATCCATCATCCAAGATGGCCGCCAGCGGGGGACTTAGTTTAACATAGGACCCTATGGGAAATGCATACAAATGACTTCTTCTAGAGAACCACTGAATGGAATGAAATCAAACATGGCATGAATGTTCCTTATGAGGTGATGACCAAGTGTTGTTACTTTGTAGCCGATCCATCATCCAAGATGGCCGCCAGCGGGGGACTTAATTTAACATAGGACCCTATGGGAAATGCATACAAATGACTTCTTCTAGAGAACCACTGAATGGAATGAAATCAAACATGGCATGAATGTTCCTTATGAGGTGATGACCAAGTGTTGTTACTTTGTAGCCGATCCATCATCCAAGATGGCCGCCAGCGGGAGGACTTAGTTTAACATAGGACCCTATGGGAAATGCATACAAATGACTTCTTCTAGAGAACCACTGAATGGAATGAAACCAAACATGGCATGAATGTTCCTTATGAGGTGCTGACCAAGTGTTGTTACTTTGTAGCCGATCCATGATCCAAGATGGCCGCCAGCGGGGGACTTAGTTTAACATAGGACCCTATGGGATATGCATACAAATGACTTCTTCTAGAGAACCAGTGAATGGAATGAAACCAAACATGGCTTGAATGTTCCTTATGAGGTGATGACCAAGTGTTGTTACTTTGTAACCGATCCATCATCCAAGATGGCCGCCAGCGGGGGACTTAGTTTAACATAGGACCCTAAGGGATATGCATTCAAATGACTTCTTCTAGAGAACCACTGAATGGAATGAAACCAAATATGGCATGCATGTTCCTTATGAGGTGATGACCAAGTGTTGTTACTTTGTAGCCGATCCATCATCCAAGATGGCCGCCAGCGGGGGACTTAGTTTAACATAGGACCTTATTGGAAATTCATACAAATGACTTCTCTAGAGAACCACTGAATGGAATGAAACCAAACATGGCATGAATGTTCCTTATGAGATGCTGACCAAGTGTTGTTACTTTGTCTCCGATCCATCATCCAAGATGGCTGCCAGCGGGCAGGGGGGCTTAGTTGAACATAGGACCTTATGGGAAATGCATACAAAAGTCTTCTTCTAGAGAACCAGGGAATTGAATGAAATCAAACAAAGCATGAATAGTCCTTTCCTTAAGAGGTGCTGGCCAAGTGTTGTTACTTTATAACCAAATTTTATCTGTTTTTATATGATTTCAAAAACTAAAGTAGAGTCAGGTGAGCGATACAGGCTCTTGAGAGCCTCTAGTTTTTATTTTACTTCAACGGAGTTTTTTTTCCAGAAAAAAAAATCAGGAATCTAATAATTTGATAAAAACAAAAGAAACCATTTCAAGTATAAGATTTATGTTATCAAGTTTGAGACTTTTTTAAAATGCAACTTCTTTGAAATGTAATATATTTAAGAAATATTTTAGTGGTAAGTAAGCTAACGTTTAATTTTATGGGTGAAACGGAAAGCGGGAGGGGGCCTTAATGGATTTGAAATAAACAGGCTGTGATCTTTACTTTGATGAAAAAATGCAGGATGTGCCATTTCATTTCCCCATTCCCCCTTTAAACATTTCGTGAAAATCGCACGTTTGCTGTCAAATACATGAATTTAATATTCAGTGGGGTGAGGGGTGCCGGGGGTTGGAATCTCTTTTTTTGGACGATCAATGCATGTGAATGTGGACAAATAGTGGAAACCCCCTTTTTCCTGGGGTGGGAACCCCTTTCTTAAAATGACTGGATCCGCCCCTGATAGATTTGAATTCAACTTATAATTAAATTCAATAACAATATAAATGTATCAAAAGAATGAATTTTCTACTTCATTATTGAGTGAAATGTTATATAAAAAAGGATTTTGTTCTGTTATTGTATATATTAAGACAAATACTTAAAAAAAAATAAAATCATGCTCTTCAAGAGTTGCTGCTTATTTGGACATGTATTACACGAACACTTTTTATTTATAGGATCAATCGTGCATCGATGAGTTGATAGGGATTTTATCTTTTGATGAGATTTGTTTCTTATTTACATATTTTCTGTCTTTTTTAATTGAAATATAAACGTCGGTATCATCATTTCTTCACTTTCAGCATTATCTCAAATTACTATTCATATCCATGCTCCATAAAAAAAGGGGGGGTATGTACTTTTCTAATTATATTAACTATTTACCTTTACAACACCATCACCCAATATATATATTTTCGTATTTTATATTAAAGTCGTACAATACTAAATTGAATACAACTTTTTTCCCTATAACTAGTACGTATACCCTCTCAACCACGACAAAACGAAATACACTAAATTCATAGTAATATAGTCATAGAGAACACAGCATCGTCAAGAAACTCAAAAAAGAACAATATAAGGAATTAATGTAAATTGTTACGAATTATTAATTGTTAATTATTAGCAATTGGTCGTTTTCTGTTCTTTATGGTAAATTTGCAGATGTATGGCTTTCATTATCAAATTTAATATGGAATCACATTGATTGATTGATTGATTGATTGGTGTTTGCTTAACCTCTAAATGTTAATATTTCGTTAAGACGAGAACGGATTAGCAAAAACTGAAACTCCATGGTACAAATATAGTTTGTATGTTTGGATAATGTCAACTTCCTGCCAGCTTAGAACGTATTGTGATATTTCTGTTATAAAAAGCAAGCTTGAGCCTAGTGTTTCGCAATTGCTTATTGTTATGTTTTCAGGACCTATTGCCAGTACCATCATCAACCGATATAGTTGTAGAGTGGCTATGATACTAGGGTCACTCATGTTATCCACAGGACTTGTCTTAACAGGCTTTGTAGAGGATATCAAATGGACATTTTTTACATTTGGAATTCTTGCAGGTAAAATTAGAAAATCGAATTCCAAGGTAGATTCAATAGAATGAGTCAATAACACCTGACAAAATAAAATGCTAGAATATATTAATTGGCTCTTAAAGGTACTAGGTGTATAATCTAATACGTCAGATGTACTTTTCGTCTATATAAGACTCATCAGTGACGCTAAGATCAAAATAGTTACGTAGCCAAACAAGTACCAAGGTGAAGAGCATTGATGACCCAAAAATCCAAAAAAATGTGCCAAGTACGACTAAGGTTAACTTACAAAACGAATGGATAACAAACATTCGCAAGTACCATGGAAACTTATCACAAATAAAAAGAAATATGCGTTTTACACCCGGAAACTATCGTCGTGTTTCTTAGTCATGTTAGCTACTATCATTCATTTTTATTTTTTGGTATGAATACGATAACTCTTTTAATTCTGAAAAATTGGAACCTGTATTCAAAAGCAACATCAAACACTATAAAGACAGAAAATAAACCGCACTAAAGTTATATGCTTTTATTATTATATTGCAGAGTACAGGTTAATATTGGGACGTGAAAGTGGTGTGACACATCAGAATTCAGGGGTCTTTTAAATCTTGGCACCTTAATACAGAGAATGTTAGTTTAGATAAAAAATCGTAACGAAACGAAAAAACAGAATCTCAATATTTTTAAAAAGCAGTATGAAATCTTTCAAAATATATGAATATGAAACGTATTCAAGCACATTTGAAGGTATCACTAACTGCGACCGAACTCAACAGAAATCTTTAATAGCATACTGATTAAGAACAGATGTGCAGCATCTGCATACGAAAACTCATATATTCGTCTGTAAGAAATACTAGTATTTGAGAGTTAAAAACTTATTTCATTTTTCATTTAAGCATCATTTAGAAGTTCTGTAGAAACAAGAAGGCGCCTAGTTGTCAAAATGGTCTTTATTGCCAATCTACTGTATACTAATTCTGTTGACACTGAAGTTATTAATTCGAACCCCGCAAGTTCTACTCTAATTTTAATTGACAATAATGGTCAGATTTTCGGTCGTTCCAAGATTTGTGATTCTTTTCATGCACTCCCATTTCCTCAAGCAATTAAACCTTACCGCAACATTTTATCAAATAGTACTGAACATGACATTAAACATCTGAATATTTTTTTTCAGGAATAGGATTTGGGTTATGCTATAACACTGGATTGATAGTGATAGCGTTTAATTTTGAAAAGAAACGTAACATGGCGTCTGGCATAGCTATATCAGGTGGTGGAATTGGACCTTTTATTTTAACTCCTGTTTTCCAATTAATATATGAGGAATATAATTATTCCGGATATTTTCTATTACTAGGAGGCCTTGCATTACAAAACTGTGTGTTCGGTGCCATATTTCGACCATCTAAAACAGAACTTGCAATGAAAACTGCCAATTCAAATCGTACGGAAAGTTTCAGTGATTCGGTGTCGTCTTATATGGAGATTGTTCGGAGTGGCTCAATGCTGTGTGTATGTTTAGGATTCTTCCTGGCCAATATTAGTATCTATCTACTCTACATACATTATCCTGAATATTGTCTCCATACAAAATCAACGAAAATGGACGTGTCTATATTTTTATCAATAGCCGGTATATCTGGTTGTGTAACAAGGGTATTATTTGGTATGGCTAATAACAGTCATAACATAAACGAGTTACTAATGCTTTTTGGAGTGTTTAGTTTGTTAGGGTTTGGTACCATAATCTTCCCTTTATTTAGTTCATATACAACGGCCAAAGTGATGTTTGCCTGCCTACTTGGCGGATATTCTGGTTGTTGTTGGGCAGTTGTGAATTCTATAGTTATAAATATTTTAGGACATGAGAGACTCGCACATGGTGTTGGTTATCTCATGATATATTGTGGAGTTGGAACATTCATAGGACCACCTCTAGCAGGTGAGTTTTATCTTTTATATTTTTTTCATACATAATTTTACACTAGATTAAGCATGCTAAGACTAATAAGTTTCTGAATTTAATAAATTTGCAAAGTTAAATAATCTTTCGTTCTTTTTTGGCAGACATCAATGGTGTTTAATTAAAATTATTTGATCGGGTGTAAAAGAGGGACGTAAGATACCAGAGGGACAGTCAAACTCATAAATCGAAAATAAAACTGACAACGCCATGGCTAAAATGACAAAAGGACAAAAGACAAACAATAGTACACATGACACAACATAGAAAACTAAAGAATAAACAACACGAACCCCACCAAAAACTAGGTAGATATAATTACATCATGTATATTTTTGTTTACAATATGACTTTGTATTTTCTGTATTCCCGTTAACGAATAGCGTAAGAAATCTTTTTTGATAACGAGTACTGGCTTCAAGAGGATATTTTTATTTGTTGTTTGAAATCTTTAAAATTCTACAATATTTTTGTTATTTAAAAGTCTAATAAAACTACAATTTAAAATTATCTTGAAATACTCTATATTTTTATTTTTAGCCATGGCGTTGTCAGTTTATTTTCTATCTCGGAGTTTGATTGTCCCTGGTATCTTTCGTTCCTCTATTATAGTTATTTATAGCTGTGTGTGAACCCTCTTACAATAAATGCCAATTCTGCTCAAATGTATCTTAAAGATTTCTTTTATCTGCCAGACATTGCCATTTCAAATTCATAAAAGTTTGTGTGCTCCAACTATATGTAAAGCCGCATTCACTTAGCGTGTTTGTATGTGATCTACATGTAACCGTAAATACCGATCACCGTTTAAATGCATCTGACAACTGAAATCATAAGTTATAAACAATTATAGACTCTTCTCTACAAAGAAGTTCAGCCCGGAATGATATCATTCTATTTTGCATGTAAATGTCTACAGGATATCTCCCAATGATAAACGATGGTGTAGAAGTTTATAAATGAAACATCAATTTACCAAATTTAAAGTGGACTTCGATAACTTAGCACCCATTCAGTAAATTGGTTATATATCATTTTATCTAATAACTCGTATTCTGTTTTGATTACAATGCCATGCAGCTCTGCCTAATTTCAGGACCTCAGAGAAAGCCTTGTTTTCTTATATATATATGGACTGTTTCGCTCTCGTAAAGATCACTTTCCGGGTCAATTCTAACCCTAAATAAATAAAGTATTTACCCATTCTAGTTCTATTCCGTTCAAGGTAAAAAATTAAAAAAAGGTTTCTCGGAAGAGTTCCTCTAGAAAACAAAATATAGCATGACTTTTATCGGCAATAACTTTTAATTTCTATCCTGAAAAATAATTAAAAAAAAAAAACGATGTTGCTTTTAGAGATCTACTGGTGATTCTGTCATAAGCACACTCAGTATCATCAGCATACACTAGCAACAATAATTTAGATAGACCGGCAAAAATATATTAACCCTATTTAAAAAAAAGATTCCTAAATTAAATCAAATCGAAATTTAAAACTGTTTTCAATTTATTTTAATCCATTTCAAATCATTTTAATACCAGTCAAATATATTCCCTTGTTGTCATTTAAGTTGGTTAAAGATGTGATTAAGCTACGCAAAGCCAGTTAGCCACGAAAAGGTAAATAAGTTAAAAATACAAATATTAAAAATGTTTTAAGTTGTTCAATATATGCTTTCAATTAGAAAGGTTGGTGATAAGAGATATGAAAACTAGCGTCATCGAAGTAATTTTGCTAAAAATAATAAAACGAGAATGCTGGTTACAAATTTCAAATGACTTTAGATATGCATAAAGCGTTAGAAATTGTTTTCTGCTCATTTCATTTGCAGTTTGATAAATATGAATTTGTTCTCAGTCTTGCCAAGTAATAGACATTACCTGATTTTCGAAGGACATGTTCATATAATATTCCAAATGACAGCGATAAGATATTTTGAACGAATAATAAGTATCTGTTTTTTTTTATTTGTAAGGTGTTATCATTAACTATGGCGGTACTTATGGAGATTCATTCATAGTGGCAGGTATGTACAACTTACAATTTTTAATGAGAGCAAAGAAAAATAAGGCTTATAAATCTTTTTTACACAACTGTAAATTTCAGATGTAATCTTTGTTTTTGAAGTTTTTACATGACTTGTATATGATATTTTTATGTATTTCAGGTATTTTATTAATTATGGGAGGATTTAGTTGTCTTTGTTGTACAATGTGCCAAGGATCAGTGGACACCAAAGAAAGTTTTGATGACTTTGAATTTACTGTAACAGCTGATGAAAATACGCAAACTATTCTAGCTAGTAATAAAACAGATGAAAATGATAGTTTTTTGATTGAAGAAATAAAAAATGTGAATTTCGGTATTAGGTTTATAAACAAACAGTAAAACATAATATAGAATTACATAATAAAGAATATTTTACTGCTCTTAACGTTATGAAACTTTATTGTAAATTCAACGGTTCTAGATTGTGGCTATAGGTTAATTTTTACTTCTGCATATATGTCATATCTATAGTCCACACACAAAAACAAGAGGAACATTAAAGCTTGGTATTGTTATCCTGCTGTTTTAGGCATTCGACTCATTTGTAGATCTTATACTTTCTCACTTCCTTTAATAATGTTAACGATTATACATAACCAAAAACTGTAAAAGGAGTAGGTCCAGTAAGACTCTTTTTTGGCCCCAACTATACCATTTTTACAAAATTGTTAAAATGTAAACTTTTAGTTATTTATTGGCAAGTAGAGAGCTTCTGTTACATAAATATGGGCTGTTTTTGACAATACAATGCACATAATCGAGTACTAGCATCATAAAGTCATGCTAAATTACTGAAATCTTCACAATTTTAGCATTTTAGTTATATTTAAGACGGTTTTTGTCTTAAATGAAAGTGGCCGCATTTGCGTTCATTCATAATATTAAAATGTAAGTTGTATATGATGATAATACATATCATATATAAAGGTTGGGGACGAACACGGATGTGGCCACTTTCATTTTTGACAAAAACACATCTGATAAATGACATTTTTTGCCATATTTGATGATTTCTCATATTTAAGCTTGCATCGGAGCGTTTTGTAATGACTAAATCGGTTAAAATCTTTCACATAAACTTATTGACTCAACTGAAATAGATACTTAATGCGGGGTTCACACATTGTCGATTGTTGTTCCCGTTTGAGATCAGACAGATACGACACGAAAAGTTAAAAAGTCGTATTATTATCCTCAATTATCTGGAATGTCCTATCATTGTCTGACCGCAGTCGTTTGAGTTCGTAACAGATTCCTACGGGTCGGGAAGAATCCGAATAGTTCGGCGAAGTACCCCGACAGTTAGGTGCGTCCCGTAACATTCGGGGAAACTCAGCCGATTTTGTCTAGTCGGATTACAATCGGGCCTATGTCGTGATAGATTCTGCTGTTGGATCAAAATCCTAACAAAGTTCTGTGTATTCTCGACGGTGTCCTGTGGAACGGGAATGATCTGGAGAAATTTTTCATTGCGGTTTTTCTGCCGATTGAGTCCAGATTGCATCCAGATCTTGTCAATTGCGAACCTTTTTTGCCGAAACCGTTCCGGAACAGTCCCGTTATTAATACGATATTCGTCAATGATACCCACGTCAGAGTCTCGACAATTACAGAATACAATGCGACTGAGACCAGACAAAGCCGTTTGCCATGCGATAGAGCGGACTGTGATAGGATTACGTTCCGACAGTACCTGATCATCCCAAGTTTGCCGACAGTTTTCGAACGGATAACTTCCGTCAGCGTCGGTTAACTATATGGTCACTGTCTGATATCTGTCGGATTCATTCGGTAGAATCGGGACGCAGTCGTGACAGACTCGGTCGAATTTTACCAGACGAAATATACAAATTGGATAAGAAGCGGATTGAGAACGGGATTATCAGGATGAATTCGCTTGGAAACGGTTGAATATCGACGTTTCCTGGACAATATCTGATTGTTGTCGTGATTAGATAATTTTTTGTTTTACAAATTTTAATTAAAGTTTGAATTTCTATCCACGATTCACAGGATCTTGGTCAGACTTTTGACAAATTTTAATCGAGAATGGTCCTGTCAAGGTGCAGTAAAAATCGTGTATGTGTGACCCCAGCTTAAGTATTTATAAAGTGTCCAAAACCTTTCGTTAGATGAGCCTGAAATGTGAGGCCAAAATCACCCCTTACCGGACCTACTCCTTTCCAAAAACATTACTATTTTTGGACAGTTACCAAAATAATTACTTGTCCTATTGGTCTGAACTTAACTTGACAGGTTATATATCTGTTGAACAATTTCACCCCTATGTCAGTTTTGCTCTTACAGCTTTAGTTTTTGAGACGAAATCGAAAACCTTACTTTTACCCCTTTGCTCGATTTTTAGAAACTGTCGCCATGATTTTGATTGGATGTAATCTCCGAATACAATCTACAAACCATAAGAAACATTAAAGAAATGTTTTAAGCATTTGGCCTAGGAGTTTCACAGAAGATTCCTGAAAAAGTTATTAAGACTGTCACAAAAAATGTACAAAAAACACGTTTTAATGACAATAACCCATTAAGGGGTAATTGACTATTTTGGTCATGTTGACTTATTTGTAGATCTTACTTAATTGAAAATTTAGTTCCATTTATACTTCTCTCTATCTATTATAATATTTTAAAATTTAACCAATAACAGTAAAATTTAATGAAAATAAATTATTTCCAACTCAACCCAACAATATTTTTTTCGAACTTGTCTACAATTTTATAAAAAATAGATCATGACTCATTTATCTCATTTTTTGCCCCAACTACTGTATTTTTTACATATAAGCCAAAAACTGTTTTTCTCACTCATACTTTATGCTTAGCCATTGTGACCATGTTTGTTGGCGGATCAAAACGTCAGATACATTCTACAAACTATATTCCCTAAGTAACTATCAGTTAAACTTTGAAAGTATTTAGCCCAGTAATTCGAGTTTTTGATTGTATGCGAAATTATTATATCGTCATTACAACTGACATAGCAATCACAGGCACTCATCTCAGAATTTTTTTTCTATAAACCTTAAAAAATTCTGAGATAAGTGCCTATGATGGCTATGTCAGTTATAATGAATAAATGCAACAGTAGTATACCGCTGTTCGAAATTCATAAATCAATAGAGAAAAAAAACTGAGGGAAACGTATCAAATATAAGAGAACTACGACACAACAGAAACACAGCACCAAAATGTAACACACACAGAAACAAACTATAATGTAACAATGGCCATTTTCCGGACTTGGTACAAGACATTTTATGAAAAAATGGTGGGTTGAACCTGTTTTTTGGCATGCCAAACCTCCCGCTTTAATGGCAATGTTAATTATAACATTAAAATGACAACATTACAAGACAGGGCTACAATAAATAAATAGGAGAAAATATAGGACAGAGAAACAAACGAATAATAGCCATCAAAAGGTACCAGGTTAAAACAATTATACGCCAGACGTGCGTTACGTCCACATAAAACTATGCTCAGATAAAAAAAGTTTGAAAGCCAAAACAAGTACAAAGTTGAGGATCGCCGAGTACCAAAAGTTCCAAAAAGTTGTGACCAATACGGCCAGGGTTATCCGCCTGGGACAAAAACATCATTATTATCAAGAATAATACATAGTTTTGCAAACAGTAAATTTTTTACATATAAGCCAAAAACTGTTTTTGTCACCAATACTTTATGTTTAGCCATTGTGGTCATGTTTGTTGGCGGAACAAAACATCAGATACATTCTACAAACTATACTCCCTAAGTAACTATCAGTTAAAGTTTGAAAGTATTTAGCCCAGAAATTTGAAAAAAGAAGACTTGCACGTAAAAAAGGGATAAACGTTTGAAGGGCAATAACTCCTTAAAGAGTCAATTGAATATGTTGATTCATGTGACTTAGTTGTATATCCTACTTTGCTGAACATTTTTGGCCTTTACATTTTTTTTCTATCTATTATAAAATGATAATTAACAAAAAATGTAAAATTTTATAAAAATAAATTATTTCGGACAGTTACCCAACAATTGGTGATCCATGGCGGTCATGGTTTTGATGAATCAAAACTTCTGATAAAACTTAAAAACAAGATACCCTAAGAAACATTCAGTTTAAACTTGAAGGTTTTTAGCCCAGCAGTTTCAGAGAAGGAGATTCTTGAAATATTTAATAGTTTATGACGGCAGACACCAAGTGATTTGCTGTTACAAAATGATAGAAATTATTATAAATCAAGGAATGTATCTCCCTCATGCAAAGCTCTGATTCCTTCCATGGATTTGGCTATACTTTTTGGACCATTTTGGATTATAGCTCTTCATCTTTTATATAAGCTTTGGATTTCAAATATTTTGGTCACGACATCACTGAAAAGACATGTATTGTCGAAATGCGCATCTGGTGCAAGAAAATTGGTACCGTTAATTTTATTATTGCCTGGAAACTAGGAAAATGCTTGTTTTTTCCCCCGAATTCATTCATGATTGGGGCCTATAACCCCCAAACTTGATCTGAGCCTTCCCTTTGTGATATGGAACCTTGTGGTACATTTTCATTGAGATCCATACACTTGCACACAATTTATTGTCCAGACACTGCTTGTTTTTGGCCTATAATTCCTAAACTGTTGATACCTTAACCCCGAAAATCAATCCCAACCTTATTTTTGTGGCATTAAATCTCCTTGTAAATTTTCATATATTCCATTCTCTTTAGCAAAGTTATTGTCCAAAGGTCTTCGTACCATGACGACATCATAGCAATATACAAACCAAAAAAAAAAAAAAAAAAAAAAAATTTTGAGGTGGTTTAAAAAACCCAAAGAAACAGTTAATGCATGGACTAATTATAATGTATAAGCATTTCCTGTGTATTTAAGATGAGCAATATCCAACTAACTATAAAGAAAACTGCTGAAGGAATGCAGGTGGTCATATGACTCTACATTGACATAAATAACTAGAGGCTCTATAGAGCCTGTGTCGCTCACCTTGGTATAATAAACAAAGGACACGGATGGATTCATGACAAAATTGTGTTTCGGTGACCATGATGTGTTTGTAGATCTTACTTTACTGAAAATTCTTGCTGCTTACTATTATCTCTATCTATAATAAACTTGGCCCAGTAGTTACAGAGGAAAATATTTTGTAAAAATTTACAAAATTTATGAAAATTGTTAAAAATTGACTATAAAGGGCATTTACTCCTTAATGGGTCAGTTGACCATTTTGGTCATGTTAACTTATTTGTAGGTCTTAGCTTGCTGTTCATTATTGCGGATTACAGTGTAATAATATTGAAGATAATAACCAAAAGCTGCAAAATTTTCTTAAAATTACCAATTAAGAGGTAGCAATCCAACAACGGGTTGCTTAAATGGTCTGAAAATTTTAGGGCAGATAGATCTTCACCTATTGAACAATTTTATGACGTGCAAGATTTGCTCTAAATGCTTTGATTTCAGAAAAACTGTATTTTACCCGATGTACTATTCTAAGCCATGTCGGCCATCTTGGTTTACGGGCGGGGTCATCTGACACATTTTTAAAACAAGATACCCTAATGATGATTGTGGACATGTTTGGTTAAATTAGTCTCAGTAGTTTCAAAGAAGATTTTTTTAAGATAACAAAAATTTACAAAACAAGAATGTGTCCAAAGTACACGGATGCCCCACTCGCACTATCATTTTCGTTCAATGGATTGTGAAACTGGGTAAAAAATCTAATTTGACATTAAAATTAGAAAGATCATACCATAGGGAACATGTGTACCAAGTTTCAAGTTGATTGGAATTCAACTTCATCAAAAACTACCTGGACCAAAAACTTTAACCTGAAACTCCCAATTTCATTTTCTATGTTCAGTAGACTGTTAAATTGGGGTCAAAAGTCTAATTTTGCTTTAAAATTAGAGATCATATCATAAGCGACAAGTGTACTAGTTTCAAGTTGATTGGACTTCAGCTTCATCAAAAACTACCTTGACCAAAAACTTTAACCTTTAGTGGGACGAACGGACGAAAAGACGCACAGACCAGAAAACATAATGCCCTCTACTATCGTAGGTGGGGCATAAAAATTTTAAAAATTGACTATCAAGTGCAATAACTCCTTAAGGGGTCAACTGACCATTTAGGTTATGCTGACTTATTTGTAGATCTAACTTTGCTGTACATTATTGCTGTTTACAGTTTATCTCTATCTATAATAATATTCAAGATAATAACCAACAAGAATGTGTCCATAGTACACGGATGCCCCACTGTCACTATCATTTTCTGTGTTTAGTGGACCGTGAAATCGGGGTAAAAACTCTAATTTGGCATTTAAATTAGAAAGATCATATTCCAGGGAACATGTATACTAAGATCCAAGTTGATTGGACTTCAACTTCAAAAACTACCTTGACCAAAAACTTTAACCTGAAATTTGCACTATCATTTTCTATGTTCAGTGAACCGTGAAATTGGGATCAAAAGACTAATTTGGCATTAAAATTAGAAAGATCATATCATAGGGCACATTGGACTTCAACTTCATATTCATATGATGAAGACATAATTTTTCAATCAGTTTAATTGAAGTCCGGAGCTGGCATGTCAGTTAACTGCTAGTAGTCTGATGTTATTTATGTATTTTTGTCATTTTGTTTATTTTTTTTGGTTACATCTTCTGACATCAGACTCAGACTTCTCTTGAACTGAATTTTAATGTGCGTATTGTTATGCGTTTACTTTTCTGCATTGGCTAGAGGTATAGGGGGAGGGTTGAGATCACACAAACATGTTTAACCCCGCCGCATTTTTGCGCCTGTCCCAAGTCAGGAGCCTCTGGCCTTTGTTAGTCTTGTATTATTTTAACTTTTAGTTTCTTGTGTACAATTTGGAGTTTAGTATGGTGTTAATTATCACTGAACCAGTATATATTTGTTTAGGGCCCAGCTGAAGGACGCCTCCGGGTGCGAGAATTTCTTGTTGCATTGAAGACCTGTTGGTGACCTTCTGCCGTCTACTCTATGGTCCGGTTCTTGTCTCTTTGGAACATTCCCCATTTCCATTCTCAATTTTATGAGTTTCAAGTTGATTGGACTTCAACTTCATCAAAAACTACTTTGACCAAAAACTTTAACCTGAAGCAGGACGAACGGACAGAAGGACAGACGGATGGAAGGACCAACGGATGCACAGACCAGAAAACATAATGCCACTCTTCTTTCGTAGGTGGGGCATAAAAACAACAAAATTTCCTTAAAATTACCAATTCTTGGGCAGCAACCTAACAAAGGTTTGTCAGATTCATCTTAAAATTTCAGGGCAGATAGATCTTGACCTGATTAACAATTTTACCCCATGTCAGATTGCTGTAAAATGCTTTTGTTTTAGAGTTATAAGTAAAAATCTACATCAATGGGCGCCCTGCATACAAGAGAGAGCCTTTAGTAAACACCTGGAAGGAACCTGATGAACAATTTGAATCAGGCAATAATTCAAATTTTTTGAATTTTTTTAATTTGAAGAATAAAAATAATTATAAAACTGGTTTATTAATTTCTGTACATATTACAGTAGTATGCGACAACATTTAAAAACATCTCATTCACAACTCAATAATATGTCGTAATAACATGATTTCACTTGCCTCTAGTTAACACACACAAGGCTTATATCATCTCTAAACACACTCCATGCTGAAACACCTGGGACAAAAAGTCTGGGGATGTTTCTCCTGCATAGCCTGTCAAGACCACACTTGAGTCTAGCTGGAATATCTTGTCACCAATATATTGTAGAACATGCACATCTAGAACTTGGTCCATTTCAAACATTATCACAGCCTTTCTATTTCTATTCATTTAAATTTGACATGCCAAAGTATAATTTGGCAGGTCATTTTCACTTAGGAATACAATAAATTCCAGCATTTTCAATTGATTAAATAAAACCTAAGTTATTGTTTGGTTAACTATGTTTAGTAGGAGCCGGTGTCACTGAAGCATCTTTTATTGATGCATACGCTGATCCTAAATGTTCTTTAGCTTTACTATCTTGATCTTCATGCCATGTGACTTTCTTTGCATGTTGTTTAATTGTGTCCTGAACTCGTTCATCAATCATTTTCTCCGTTAGAATACCATCATCTGATGCATAAGCTGCTGCCTAAAACACAAAAGTGGAAAAATTAGGATTTATACATTCAGTTGGAGGAAGTTGTGCAAACATTGTTAAATCAAAGTATTGTGTATACTAGTAATACCATTTTTACTGAACTAGTACACATTTTTATTTAGGGGCCAGCTGAAACCTGCCTCTGGGTGTGAGATTTTTCGGCATGTTGAAGACCCATTGGTTGACTTCAGCTGTTTTCTGCTCTTTGGTCAGGTCATTGTCTCTTTAAAATATTCCCATTTTCCATTCCCAATTTTAAAGATGGCTTGATTATACAATGTACACAATGAATTGTATTCAACAAACATCTATGCATTTAGGCAATATTTTAAAATTAGCAGTTATGTTTATTGAATATTCATCTCTTTGCATTATATTGTTAATTAGAACAATCAAAGTTAGTGATGAGGACTGGAAGGTATTAATATCAAGCCAGCTACATAGGTTTTTGTTTCCCTGTGATGTTATATTTAATCCAAAACCAGAACTCTTAACTCCATTTTACTATTGCAGTTAATTTCAAAGAAAAGAAAAATGCTCTTAAATATCTAGGGAATTAAATTGAGTGTAGGTTTAAGTGAAATGTTTTAATATTTACAAGACATTAATGGTCTGTAGATGTGGTGTTCAACGCAAGGCAGCTCCATTAAACATCCCATTGGAGCAGGAAAGTTGAACAAATATTTTATAAATTTGAGAAATGGATTTATTTATAGTAAAGTATTGACTCCAAAATTTTAAAAAGCATAAGGGAGTCATCAATCCAAACAAGATGAAAACTTTGCAGTAATTCCAACCTGCAAACTAGTGCTAGTGTGTGACATATTGCCTGAAATCTGACATTTAAAAAGTATCCAACTTATTATAGCTATTTCAATTCAACAGTTTTAAAAAGTCAATCCAAATCGTTTTCATAAACTCATTAGAGATAGCAGGAAGGTACTGCAAATTTAGAAATTATTGCGAGGTTTTTATTATTGCGAAAAATGCGACAGGATTATTATCGCAATAATTTAAACTCGCATTTTGAAATCTTTAACATGAAATAAACAGGATATTTCTCAATATCGCAAAAAATAAGAGCGCATTTTAAACTTAAATGACAGAATCGCAATAATAAATGCATGCAATAATATCTGAATTTACAGTAATACTCAAAGAGTAAAAATAGGAAATATTTTTTTTAACAACTTAAGGAGGTAGACCTAGGTTAAGGGAAATAACTTAAAATCATCAGTATGTTTGTGTCAACCATTTTCATAAATATATTCTAAGCTTTTAGGTTACATAGATTATTTCCAATCTGTTTCAGGTAAATGCTTAAAAAACATTGATGAAACTTGTTTTTAACAAACACATAACTGATCTAAAGAGTTATCTCCCTGAACCAAGGTCTACCACCTTAAATCAAAGTTTAAAGTCACTGTCTTTTCATCGAGGACAACAAACCAAAATATTTTGAAATCTTAAATTATCTCTCTTTAATTGATCTTAAAATTTAAATTTTAAGTTTGGAGTAAATCAATCAAAGCATACCGTCGTTTGTTGATGTAATTCATAAGTGTTTCTCGTTTTTTATATCGATAAGACCATTAGTTTTCCTGTTTGTATGGTTTTACAATGTCATTTTTGTGCCCTTCATATATTAGCTTGTGGGTCGGTTTTGGCCAAGTCTCTTGTGTTGAAGACTGTACTTTCACTTATAACGGTTAACTTTTGCAAATAGTGACTTGGATGGAGAGTTACCACATCTACTTATATCTATGAAGTTAATATGTGAAAAAATGTTTCATTTTTTATATAAGTTCATAAACAAAGTCCCATAACTCACGAATGACAAAAAATGAAAATCTTGAACAACTTTGGCAGATTATATTCCTGTGAAACGATAAATGCATCACAGCAAAGTTGAGTTTTTGTACAACATTTTGTGAAATGTCCAGTTACCCATGGCTAAAGTTGCAAACTGTAGAATGACAAATTAGGAATAACTAAAATTGAAAAAGGAGTTTTCTTCTGTCATTAGTTAAAGAAAATTTATTTCAATTTTGTCAGTGACACCTTCAAATTTAGAGGAAAGAAACATCATTCATTTTCTTTCTCAAATCAAAGAATATTATACCAATTCTACACTATTAGCGTCTAAACTAACCTGCCATGCTACACCTAATTTTGATATCTCTCTCCCGGAGAGACCCTCAGCTATTGCTGCTATGTCTATACTAACCTGCCATGCTACACCTAATTTTGATATCTCTCTCCCTGAGAGACCCTCAGCTATTGCTGCTATGTCTATACTAACCTGCCATGCTACACCTAATTTTGATATCTCTCTCCCGGAGAGACCTTCAGCTATTGCTGCTATGTCTATACTAACCTGCCATGCTACACCTAATTTTGATATCTCTCTCCCGGAGAGACCCTCAGCTATTACTGCTATGTCTATACTAACCTGCCATGCTACACCTAATTTTGATATCTCTCTCCCAGAGAGACCCTCAGCTATCGCTGCTATGTCTATACTAACCTGCCATGCTACACCTAATTTTGATATCTCTCTCTCCCGGAGAGACCCTCAGCTATCGCTGCTATGTCTATACTAACCTGCCATGCTACACCTAATTTTGATATCTCTCTCCCAGAGAGACCCTCAGCTATCGCTGCTATGTCTATACTAACCTGCCATGCTACACCTAATTTTGATATCTCTCTCCCAGAGAGACCCTCAGCTATCACTGCTATGTCTATACTAACCTGCCATGCTACACCTAATTTTGATATCTCTCTCCCGGAGAGACCTTCAGCTATTGCTGCTATTTCTGCACATTTAGCACTATAATCAAATTCTGCTACTTTCAATCTCCTAGTTAAAAGACAAAAACACAAGTTGAAAAATTACCTATAACAATGTCTAAACATAAAGCTCAATTGATTAAAATATAATCATTAAATTATCAAATATGGGTGTAATTATTAGCTGATGATTACCAAGGCAACCTTAATTTTTGTACCTCAAAACTGTTATGAAATTCTACAAGATGAAAATTTGCAATAAAAGATTTGCACTAAGCAGAATAGTTATTTCCAAGTATTTTTCGGAGATTATTGTAAATTTAAAAATGCAATACTTATTGCCATGTCACTTTTCTGATTTTTTTTAATGTAACAAGTCGGGATCTTGATAAATATATATTTTCTTCTTCTACTAATTAAGGACTCAATTTTTGTTTTTTGTATTTTTCCACTGGTTCTTTGTGAAGTATATGTACAGATGAAATAAGTATCCTTAAAGTCTGATATGCATTTGTAAATCTTAATGATAATCCTACAACAAAAACAGACTAACATACTGCAAGGTTTTTATTGACGTGAATTATGCAATTGGGCAAGTATTGCAATATAAGAACTAAAATTCTGATATACAATACATATATTTGTAGGCAAGTTTTCTTGAAATCACAATTCTAAATAAACACAATAATTTCTGAATATACAGTACACAAGAATACTCTCTTTTTTATTCAATTATGTACACTTTTGTGAATCCTTGACTTGACTAATGTCTGTTCTATTGTCAAAATTGTTTATAGTAATTGTGCCTCTAGTACAACAGAACAACTTACCGCTTTCCTTCTGCTGCAGGTTTGAGGACAAACATATCAAAATATTGTCTAACTAATCTTTCTCTTTCTTCTAACGTAGGTACATCAAACTCCACCATTTCATCTAATCTATCATTGATTGCCCAGTCAAACTGTTCAGGCTGATTACTAGCTAACACTAACATAAACCTGGAAACCATAGTAACATATTTAATCAAACACTTGAAACTTTTAAATAATTTAAATATCTTCAACACTTCATTTCAGGAAATTATATATAAAGAGAATTTGACCTTTTTATTCAGGTGCTAATATTTGTGGCTTCTTTCTTATCCTTTAATAAATATTTGCTATTTGACATTAAATGAGACAAAATACATCAATCTGAAAAAGGTTTATATACCATTTATATGTAAACACTCTATCAAACCTTGCAATGAAAAGCATGTTAAATGCCAATGAATAATAACAGAAAACACAAATAAATCATTTTTTAAAAACCTGAAGGTCTATTGGACTTATAATTTTACATCATACTACATGTATAAAACTAACCATGTACATCGGTTGAAAAACAAATCTACCCAAATCTCATTATCCTGATGGCTAACTAATCACTGTGAAAATGCAACGAACCCAATCATGTCAATACAAATTTTTTTTTATACTCTGACCATTTAAACCGGAAACACTTTTTGAGTGCTTTTACAATAAAATTGAGAATGGAAATGGGGAATGTGTCAAAGAGACAACAACCCGATCATAGAGCAGACAACAGCCGAAGGCCACCAATGGGTCTTCAATGAAGCCAAAAACTCCTGTACCCAGAGGCGTTCTTCAGCTGGCCACTTAACAAATATGTATATTAGTTTAGTGATAATGGACATCATACTAAACTCCAAATTATACACGAAATCTATTTAAGATGATTTCAACAAAGTATTTAGCTACTTGATTTCAATACTTCTAATACACTTACTTATTTGATTGTTCTCCGGTTCTGTACAGAAAGGCATTTAATGTAGCTCTTAAATCTTCACTGATCATTTCCTGCAAAACAAAATTATCCATTATAATCCAGAAATTCTTTGAACAGGGGCAAATTTATTTGAATACATTCCAGTCTGCAAATTTTAGTTTGTTTATAAAAGTCTATTTCTTTCAAACATGTATAGTGCTATTTTGAGAGTATTGCATATCAACACATAGTTCCCTACAAGTAAAAAAAATCATTTTACTGGAACAAAATGGTAACTTAATTGGTGACAAGTATTTTTTTCTATATTCAAAAATACTAAGTCCAAATATTGAACACTAAAATATAAGAAAATGTGTTCTTCTGAACAACATGTCCCTTAAGGAGTTGTATCAACAAGATTAAAAGACAAATCAATAGACCAAATTAGAACTTGATCATGGTTTAACAATATAACAAATGAGCTGCATTGGAATGGAAATTGACCTCGTGCAAATGGTTATCATTGATACATCTCATAACATATTCCAGGTTAAAAAGTTCTGAAACTGTTTGAAAATCAAGTTGGGATAAGAAACCTTCAAAATCGATCAAAAATCATCGCTCATTTCCTATTTAAATGTTCCAAAATCAATCAAAGTATGATTAATGTACAGGTATACATGTCAAAGTATGATTAATGTACAGGTATACATGTCAAAGTATGATTAATGTACAGGTATACATGCATTTGCATTAGGTCGATTTCTATGCATTACAGCTCAAATCTTAAGTCAACTGTTCTATTTCAACATACCTTACTTCTCTTCCTTAAAAATGCATCTGCTTCATCTACAAATAATAATACTCTGAAAAGTAAACAAAATAGAATCAGATAATGATGTACATGTAGTAAACTCTATTGAGCCTTGATCAATCACAAGATGTGTTGATAATACACACGATACAGGGCGATTCTCTTGTAAAGGTTAAGGAGAAGGTGCTGTTGGGCCTATTTAGGCCCACAATTTTCATTCTAAATAGGAGTTTAATGTTTACACTGGTTGAACTTTAAATATGTAAGAAAATGATAGATAAGTCAGTAAAGCTGTTCTTTAATATCAAGCATATGTTAAACATTGACATTTACACAGTAGTTATACCAAAATAGGGAAAGTTGGCATGCATTTGGATTTCATTTCAGCCTTAGAAATAAAGAGTACCAGATTACTCAAACTGATTTCTAGAATTAAAGAAATTTCTGCATGCACTTTTTATTGTGTTTATTGAACAATGAGCAAAAATGTGGGTTACAATTTCAGGATGCTGCATATAAATAACCTTTAAAATGTGACTCCTTTTTTAAAATATAACTTATTGCAATTTTGGAAAACATTTCTTTTTAATATAACTAACAAGTTATAAGGAATGCTCCGGCTATTATTCACAATATTGAATAAGAACTACATCTTACCCATTTCTACTTGTATTTGCCCAATCAAATACTTTATGCATAGCTGTTACTCCTTCTTTACCCATAGGTGCTACATCACCTCCAGTCATAATGGCATAGTCCATACCAGAATGTTTAGCTAAACTCTGCAAATATAGATTTATATGTTATAAATATATTTGCAATATAAGATCGATGTCAGAAAATTATAAACTTTTTTGTATGAGGCTGAGAATCTGGGTAAGGGCAAAGTTTTATTAGGCTTTTTTCAACCTTTAATGAACCTTTGATTGTAGTAAAGAGTAATTCATGTGAAGAAATTGACATTACAAAAAATAAAGCTGTGTTACTATATTAAGGAGATAAACACAACTAGTTGCAGTATAAACATGATAAATATGACTGCAAATATTCCATGCATCATCAGGAATAACATGTTAAACACATAAACTGTTAATGACTATTTACATTTTTTCATTTAGATTGACATACCTTTAGGGAGCTCGCAGGTCTCAATCAAATTTTTTTTAATATAGGATTTCTCTATATTTTTCTATAAATGAACTTTATCTTATACTTAATAGAAAAATGAAATAAAAATTCGTAAGGGTTCCACGGAACCCAGTGTCTCGCCTACTTTTGCTGTTAATCGCAGACTCAACAAAACTGAGGAAAAACATCAATAAAAATTTCCCTCTCGATACTGTCTTTTGATTGAAAGAAGCTTCCAAGTTTGGTAAAAAAATCCAGGATAGTTTATGAATCTAATAAATATTTTATAAACTTTAACTGCAGACTGTATGTAATGTTTTAACTGCAAGAAAAATAAGTCCATTTATAAGTAAAATACGGAAAAAGTGATTTTTTTTTTTACATGTTTTACAAAATTTACTTCTGAATAATATCTTATGATCAGAAACAAGCTTTTGTCTAAGTTTAGTAGAAATCCAGGTTAGTTTAAGAACTTTATAAAAATTTTAAAAATTAAACCACAGAGTGAATGTTTTGTTTCTGGCAAAATAAACTAAGTCCAATTATAAGTAAAATACGGAAAAAATGGAATTTTATTTTTACAAAATTTACTTCTGGATACTTTCTTATGATCATAAACAAGCTTCTGTCCAAGTTTGGTAGAAATTCAGTATAGTTTAAGAAAGTTATTAAAATTTCAAAAACTTTAACCACAGAGTGAATATTTGTGGACGCCGGTGACGACGACGGAATGTAGGATCGCTTAGTCTCGCTCGACAAAAATGAGGTCACCGTTTATTTACGCTCACAATATGCCTTCGAAAGAAGCATCCATTTTTGTTAATGTCCTTTTTTTCTGTTGAATTAATAGGAGAAATAGCGGTAATATGGAAATAAAAAAAGAACTAAATTACAGAAATCTTTTAAATTTTCCAATTATTTAGTTTATGTACAGCTTATTCAAAAACAACAATAAAAAATACAGGTCACCGATGTGTTAAAAAAGATATTTCAATTTTAATGTCAAAAAATGTCATGTTTGCACCAAAGGGAGATAAATTGGAGCTTTATCATTGATATCTACATGGTAAAAGTCACCACAAATTTTTTTTTTTTGGAATGATTATTGTACCATATGATAAAGTAACAACTACTTAAGGTAATAAATAAAATTTGTAATGAAAAAATAATATTAAGTTTTTTTCTGAAAATCTTATACCCACGATCCTCCTTAAGCATCTATTAACCAATTACTAATTACTCTGAATTCTTTTGTGGGTACCAATTTTCATGGATTACAGAAAAATAGTTTTTTCATGGTTATTTGATTCAGAGGTTTTAAGAAAGTCAGTGTACAAGCTTATGAAAAATTTGAACTTCCTTGAACATTTAATTTTTGGGATCACAAATACACATCAAAAAAAGTGTTCCAAGAAAAAAAAATCCACAAAGAGGCTGTTATGACTACATACAGTGTGATTTGAAATATAAATTTCATTCTAGAAAAGTCTTCTGTTTGGGAAAAATTTAACCTGTCTAACCAGAGAGAGACAATTGTATCTCTGCCTGGATAGGTTAAATTTCCTTTACAGAAAAAAAAAATCAAAATATAAATTAAGAATAAGTTCTGTAAAGTATTCAAAAACTGATTCTGTGGCTTCAGAAATTAGTGTGTGCATTCATTATTATGATTTTGTTAAATAAGATTAAAATGTGCTTTTATTTTTTGCAATATTGAGTAAAATCTTGTTTAATTCATATGAAAAATTTCTAAATGCCACTTTAAAGTACTGCAAGTAAAACCCTGTTGCATTTTTGCAATAATAAAACATCGCAATAATTTCTGAATTTACAGTACTAAATCTGAGCTGAGAATGACTTACTTTGGCAAACATTGTTTTCCCTGTACCAGGTGGTCCATGCATCAATATGTTTCTATAGTAACCTTTGTTCTTTTTTGTATGTCTTGTAGCTATGGCAACATCTCGTAATCTTTCTTCAAGTGATGGCTAAAATTCATAGAAAGTGGGAATTTAAAAATACTGTAGAACGTACTCATAATAAGGTTGACTATTTTCTAATCTATCTAGGTCAATAAATCTGAAGTTGTCAATATCCAACTTGATCAAAATTTTTTCATCAGGAACAACATATTATAATTTGAAAACCATTGGTAGCATGTTTCATATATTATTGCCAGGAAGAAACGTATAAAGTGTCATTTTCCAATAGATAAAGGAACACCACTCCATAACGGTAAAAGTGAAAGTCTTCAATCTTGAACTTGAATTCCATTTATTATCAACATATTGAAAATAGGATTACTAGGTAGATCCACAGAAAAATTACACATGCAACTTAATTTGCACTTTATCCAAGCGTACATATTTATGTGTATCAGTGTACAGTTATTTCAACAACTACTTTTAATCTGAAAAATTAGTTCTTTCTGCATTTCTTTTTCAATCAAGTAAGTTTTTGTAAGAGTAATGACATATCTAAGTCAGAATGAAAATATTGTTTATATGGTTTTAACATGTTTAAAATCTATTAGACAAATTTAGAAAATTCCACAAACAAATAATTTCAACATACCTTGAGTATAATACCTTTCAATGCATCTTCTGGTTTAGTGACCATTCTCTTAACTGTCTATAACAAACAAAAAACTTGTATCATTTATATAACAAACATCAAGGTTATAACTATACCCATCTCAAAATAAATCTGCATCTTTGTGTGATGAAATTTCCATTTCATTAAATAATTGTCACCAAAATTTAAAAAAAAAAACATCAATAAATCATTATTCCAATATTAATTATTCCACTTAAATAAGTAGTTACATTGTTATAGGCTCATGAAGAATTAAACATTATTAAGTGTGACAGTAGTTTTAAAAGATTTGTGAATCATACCATGAAAAATTAAAGAGAAAATTAACAAATTAATATTATAGAAAAAAAATAATACTGTCGATTCATCAGTATCATTCTTTGGATACCAATTTGTAGATTTGGTGGGTACTGGTGAACCACCAATGAAATGTCCAACGAATAACAAACTTCCCTTAGGCTTCAAAGTAGAATTCCACAAAACCACCAAGTTAGATATCCATGAACACTGAATCTACTGTAAGTATTATGTGAGCATGTGTGAGATATTTACTTTGATTGGATGTTTGACAGCTTCTACTGCAGTGAGACGAGATGTTTCTCTGACCAGTGAAGGTTTCCCTAATCTGGCCTCAATAAACCTGGCACCTACTCCAGTTCCATACTTAGCACCATATATACCAAAAGCCACTAGTGTTAAGCCAGCTGCCTGAAAAATATAATAAATCAGGTTTATTTGGGTATGAATTGAGAGATTATGTAGCCAATAAATTTAATTTAATCAAAAAAAAATTTAACAAAAAATGTATTTGATAAATCTATTGGATATGGTCATTAGTGTTTTAAATTCTATAAAACTCGTGCGAGAAATTATTTCAGTTGGTCTATTCTCTGCTTATAAATACAACTCAAATCATTCATTCACAGATAAGTATAACACAATTTTAATTCGAAACTGCCACATGTTACTTTTTTTTAATTCATCATCAGGACAAGAAAATATATAAAGATTTTTAACTTAATTTTCTTAAAAGGGGTGTGGTCAAATTGCAAATATACTTACAGTGGCTGCTACTTTATCCCAGTCTGATATAAAGGCTTGGAAACCAGTACCTAAAACTGAACCTGCAGTTCTGAAAAAAATATAAAATATAACTCATTTATATAAACATCATTAAACATTGTAAACTCTAAGAATGCTCTTCAGTAACACAATATTTCATATTATAGCTGTTAGTATTACGAAAGGCAGCAATAAAGGACACATTTAAGATTCTTCTTCTTTATATGTATAAATTTTAAAGTGACTTATAGGTCAAATGTAGGTCAAACACATGTCACTAAAACAGTACTTGAAAATAGCACAGGACTGACAAGAAACATTCTGTAAAAGTATATTCAGTCCTGTCAACTTAATTAATTTTGTGATACATTCCCAAGAAAATTTCTAAGAATCATCAATTGTCTGGTATAAACCCAAATTTATTAGACTGCTAAAATAACCAACTTGGTATGGGTATTTTAGTTCCATGATAGCAACATCATGGGTCACATTCCTTTAACCTAATATAGGAGAGACCAACCACTTACCACCTACTTTGTTAGGCAAGCATAATAGAAATATACCACCTAATTGTTAAGCAAGCATAATAGAAATATACCACCTAATTGTTAGGCAAGCATAATAGAAATATACCACCTAATTGTTAGGCAAGCATAATAGAAATATACCACCTAATTGTTAGGCAAGCATAATAGAAATATACCACCTAATTGTTAGGCAAGCATAATAGAAATATACCACCTAATTGTTAGGCAAGCATAATAGAAATATACCACCTAATTGTTAGGCAAGCATAATAGAAATATTAAGTTGCTTCTAATCAAACTATTTTTACAGGGATTTTCTTTTTCGCAATTGCAATATGAAGGGGGTTTTTTTTGTCGAATAAAAAGTAACTCAAATAATTAATCATATGATTCAAACCACATGCATATGCTTACTTAATAGATTCCAATACAGTTTCTCTCTGTTCCTTGGCTTTCAGTCTAATTTGATCACGTATTAAATCTTGGTTTTCTCTATCAACTACTGCTTTAGCTCTCATTTCTGCTTTCACTCTGGCTTCTTCATTCTTTCTTCTTAATTCAAATTCATATTCTAAAGTGGCTGAAATATAAAATAACAATGATTTGCTTGTTCACCCTTTTGCTATTACAATGATATGGCTTTTCTCCCTTTAATCGTACCGTCTCAAGCAAGAAAATCACTCTCGTTGAGATGATCAACGATAATCTATAGTTATCGTCAAGAAGCTTAATATTTCCTATAACAAATCATACATATACATATTGATACAAATTGCTGTCATAAAATATAAATTTTGAGTATTTTGTTATAAACATGATAAAAGAGTTAATATCCTTGTTTGCCTGAATCTTTATCCATCCTCCTTAGTTATATCTTATGAGAGAGAGGAACTCACTAATGATGTTACAACTTGTGTCTAATCCCTTTTACTACTTTAACAAATAAGACAGATATATGTTTCAACTTTGTGAACTAAAATTTTGTTTCTAAGTACAAATGCATTCATTTGACATACAAGATGAGTATGTAACTAGGGTTCTGAGCATGGTGTGTTTTTAGTTATGAGTCTGTCAGTTTACACCCCTATAACAAATTAACATGTATAAACCGTAGAAATATTAGTATAATTACATTTCCTCAATTGCTCCTGTTTTGCAGTAGATTCTTCTTGTTTTCTGAGATTTTCTTCATTAAGTTTTGCCTGAAATACAAATTGAATTCATCAAACTACCTTTCATTATTAAACAACAAGCTAAAACTGATACATTAGTACAGGATTACCTTGTTTTGATATATTCCATTTTCTTGTATTAACCATATTCTTGCATTGCAGACACAGAATGTAAAACAGAAAGCTTGAAAACCTTAAAAAAAAATTAATCTGTACATGTGTTTCTGCTAAAATGTTGAAAAAAAATAATGGTATAAAATCTTATTCTTATAATTTTTTTACTTGTTTTTACTGCAGAAACAGTTATACATTTAGATAGTGCTTTTTAATAAATGACCAAAAATCTTAAGGTGGGCACTTTTAAATTAGGCTAGCAGGAACAAAGAATTTTTTATGCCGGGTCCAATGAAGGCTTTTTAATTTTAATTACACTAGAACACACCCGTGATAGCGCGGGTCAGTGACTGATTTAAAGTATATATAACTATGCGTAAGCCTTATTTTAGTATTGGTATTGTCATCTGATAAAATCATGCCGATTATGAGATGCAGTTTTCTCTGCTTTCAAAATCTTTCTGCTTGAATCCGTCGACCTGGAACTTATCAATTATTGGTAATATTAATTATTTGGAAATCAAAAGGTCCTTGAATGGAGTATTTTTTAATCTACAGCATTGTCCTATATAAGTTATAAATAAAGTTGAACTCTTTGATTCGCTGTTTCATGTCATGCCCACTAACAAATTGAAAACTGTACCTACAATGTATACCCCTTATTTTTGAGTGTAGATTTTTAGTATTTGCATGGTCATCTTAGAAAGTCTTACTGATTAAAATACTACAATAGGGAACAATTTGACAATGATTGAATTTAGTGTCAACCCTGCGATTATGACCTGTGTATATAGCATAATAAATACACCGTTTAGTGGTGCGCCTGCCTGATGCGGAACGTACAGATAAGGTAATAGGTAACAGGTTAATATACTATTGGTGTCGGTATCGGATTTGACCCTGAACTTGTTAATTATTGACAATATTAATTATGTGGAAAACAAAAGGGTCTGGAGTGGTGTAATTTTTAATCAACACCATTGTCCTATATTAACTTTATATAAAGTTGAATTCTTGGATTTGTCGTTTTTCCCCGATGACGGCTGACAAATTGGACCTCGTTATTTTAGTATTAAAGATAATTATGTTAAAAATACAGGTATGCTTGATAGAATGCTCATATCATAACATGATATCAATTACTATGTTAAGAAATCATTGAAAAGAAGATCTGACAGTGAATGCTACAAAGGTAGGGAGAACATACTTAGGTTTTCACAAATTTCCTTACTTGTTGTGATAACTGGTCATCATAGCGTTTCCGTGCCAACTGATCTTGGAATTGAGCTCTCTGCTGATGTTGTTTTGTTTCTTCAACTAATGTCTTTCTTCTTTCTTCTTGTGCAACTCTTGTTTGCTCTATTTTCAGCTGTTCTATTTGGCCTTCCATTTCCTAAATATAAAAGTTAATTCAAAATTTCAAAAAAAGAAAACACAATAAAAAATTGAGTTTTTAAAAGTTAAAACTATATCTGAGTGATTTGATGCAGCACTATGGTAGTTAAAAGCAGGATTGGCTTGGCAGCCAATATCTCATAAATTATTTATACATAATATCATATAAATGGAAATATTGTGAATGCTATCGAACAGAAAATTATTGAACTGCATAAAAGCTGTGAGTTGGACGAGGCAACAGTATGCACCAAAATTTCCTCTCAAAAGCAAGGATGTATATGCATATTGTTGTGTAAAGCATTGCCATATTAAAAAACAATGATGAAAATTTGTAGTTAATCAAGGATTTTAATTTTATAAATGACATTATGGACATTAAATTTACAGTAGCCATACACATGTTACATGTACATCCAAGAGAAAGTTTTAACAGATTTTTATTTTATATTTGAATATTTCATGTTTTGTGACACACTTCATGTAGTATTTGTACGATATACATGTATATACATGACTAGCAAAGTTTTAAATGTTATATACAGTTCACCTTTTTTTTAAAACTTATTTTAAAATTTTCCTGTGTCTTTAATACAATCAAAGAGCTGATAGCTCTGAAGTGGAAGAAGGTGAATAAAAGGTAACTTGAATTACCATAAAAGCAGCCCCACTTACCCAGGCTGCTTTGTTCCATTATCGTTAAAATGTATTTTTTTTCTTCAAACAAGAAAAGGTCATAAGTACATGGATTTCCCATCCGTACAATCATTTTCTATGTTCAGTTGACTATGAAAATTAGGTAAAATCTTTAATTTGGCAGTAATTAAGAAGATCATATCAAGAGGAACACATGTGTACTAAGTTTCAAGTTGATTGGATTTCAACTTCATCAAAAACTACCTCGACCATAAACTTTATAACCAGAAGCAGGACGGACGGACAGACTAGAAAACATATTGCCCATAAATGGAGCATAAAAATAGTAAGACTTGTTACATACCTGCCAACTTTTGAAAGTTCCCATATGGGTTTTTACTGCACAACAATTTTAAAGGTTACAATTTTTAGCGACGTATTTTGCAAGATCTGGATTGTCTAGAAAAAGTGTCATATTTGTATGATGAACTTACATGCCTTTTCCTTAAGTCTGTTTGCATGATTCTAGTTATATATTAAATCGGTAGAAAAAATATACATGAAGCTAGCAGACCAGGGTTTATTTTCCAGATTAAGAATATTAGATGCTTGTTGAAATTTCCAATTTTGAATTATGCACAAAGATGGACCTTTAACAGGTTGGGAACAACACTCCAAATGAGGGTAACCTAACTGGAAGATCATCACAACCCACTGTAAAAAATGAACACAAAATAGAATTTTTCAATAAAATGCTGAAAATAGGCTTTAAAGTATTAAAATGCATTGCAAAAAACAAATATTTCATTAAATAAATTTAAGTAGAATATTCCTATTCATATTGGATACAAATTTTATTGAGTCTACTGCAGACACTTTGTAGTCAAAGTGTTTCAACTGAGGTACTACACAGGCGTCAAAAGGCGTCATTATGGAGTAAAGGGGGTGGCGTCAAAAAGCGTCATTATGGAGGAAAGGGTTAAGTACTGAATGGTCAAAACATCATGTTTTTTTATCGACATAAATTTTGTCATAAATGTAACCAAATGATGTAGAAATTGTGTTTTTTCTTCAAATTTCCATCAAATTGTAATGTTTATAGTTCCATTATTGCCTCTCTATTTGAATAAAATAAAATAATAAGAAGAATCTGTTTCTTGTTTTGTTTTGTTTTTGACAAATGATTGTTCACTGCTAGCAAATGAATCATTATATTTATATATCTTATCTGTATATATTTTTGTTCATGTCTTCATCTCCTTATCATTTGTAAATGTATAGACAAATAAGAAAGAAATAAGCTCCACATGTATATTTGCAACATTGTAAATTAATCAAAACAAAATTCGGTTGTAAACAAAATTATGATATAAACTTCAATTTAATCCTTGAAAGGAGGTCTACATTGCTAAAATAATTTATAAATTTTAATTTTTTTATTTGTCCAAAATCATTTAAATTCATTTAATCAACATCCTTTTATGATTATTTGATTAAAATATTAATCATTTATAGTCTTTTTACAATTTACATTTTTAAAAGCAAAATAACTGAAAACAGGATAAAACAAAGGGAAGTAACAAAAAAGTATTTCAATATTCCCAATACACATCGTTTTGATAACACAACGGCAGTTAGCCGGAGGTAAACATCGTTGATTACCAGTATGTTTGACACCCAAGCTGTCAAGTGAAGCCATATAATTATACATCTTCTTTGATGTTCAGGTAAAATTTAACACAGGTGTCAATTACACCCGTACAGTAGTAAGAAATGATCAAATATGGCGTCTGAAAAATTTCATACACGGGAGTTTTTTCTCCTAAACGGGAGGTTCACATGTATGTTACGAAGGGCATCTAATTCACATGACAAAGGAAAACCATGAATAAAGACAACACTTTATATATCCTTTTTATTTATATAAAAACAAAATCTTCTTGTCTGCAGGATTGCAAATTCGTAACTTCAAGGGCAAACTTGTAAACAGGGCGAGTTGTCCCGATACCAAATTCACGCATGCGTAATACAAATATCTACAGTTAAAACATCCTGTTACAAGTAAACAAATAACATTCATGTGGATGAGATGAAATCTAATAATTTACATAAATAAAAGGGTCATATTTACGATAGTGATTGTTTTACAATCATAATTTACAAATTAAATGATTCAGATGCCTAATCATGTGTAAAAATTGGTGTCAGGAATCTAAGTTGTTTTGAAATTGTAATACACGAAATGAATGCGGCATACGGAGACTCAATGCCAATGGTCAGCCCCTTAAGTCTTCAGAAGACTTGATGTCTTCTTCCACTAAAAAAGACACCACTTACCAGCTAACTACATGTATCTCAACAAATGAACAATGGATTTTCAGTGGTTGTGGTTTGTTGATATGGTTTATAAATGTTTCTTGTTAATTGTTTTTTTTTATATAGACTAGAATGTTGGTTTTCCTGTTTGAATGGTTTTACACTAGTCATTTTTGTGGCTGTTAAAAGCTTGGTGTTAGGGTGTGAGCCAAGGCTCTGAGTATAAGACTGTACTTTGACCTATAATGGTTTACTTTTACAAATTATGACTTAGATGGGGAGTTGTCTCATTGGCACTCATACCTCATCTTCTTATATATAAGAACACATAAATCTCTTGAATGGCACAATAGACAAAATTCCACAATACCTTAAGCTTCTTTTGATTTTCAAGCTGTAAAGTTGTCTCTTGCATTTTAGATAATTCCAATGCTTCTTTGGAGTGTTCTGAAGAAAAATATCATATCATACAGAATTTTGTATCATGTTTAATGAATATTTACAGTATACCGAAATATACAATACCATGACTACCATGATTACATGAATTAATTTATCATTACTTTGGGAAGTTATTGTAAATATTTTGCACTAATAAATGCATAAAAGGTTAGAATTTCTGTACATGAACAGGATGTATATATGCAAACATTTCTTGCCGTCAATGAAAATTTTATGGTTAAATTTGGTTTCAAAGTTGAATGAAAATTCCCTCTCAAAATCCAAACCTAGACAAGGGCTTCTCAGCATGTCATCTCAGTAAGGCATGACTTTTCTAGGGAAAAATTGGTTGATTATAGAGAATCACTTTAAACATGATTGGAGCCCCTCCCCTTAACCCTCTTGCTGCTGGAGGGAAACATGTGTCCGCACTGGCTGTGTCTGAGTGACACATATGTCCAAGGTTAAATTGAAGCAAGCTTCACATCATTGCAGAGTCTCTTTCAATTAAAAGATCCAAGATTAAACAGTGCTTTGTTTATGGTCCAATGGGTTTCAAATGTAACGCTTATTATGTAATAGTATTGACGTCATATATCCAATGATGTTGTTGTTTGGCATGACGTTGAGCTGTTGTATTTTCTGGCACATGAAATGCAACATTGAAAAACGGTCTGCTGCAACATGTGCAAGAGGGTTAAGGCAGTCCTTGGGGCCCCATTATTAAAAATTCTGGACCCGCCACTGACATGACTGAGTAATCATTACCCTGGTGAGTACTCTACAGCAACATAATTATGACATGCACCACTACAAGTACAGATTTTAAAACTGACATGATCAGACTGGGAACATTTACACTATAGAGTATAGTAAGCTAAGATTTTCCTAAGTAACCTTCGATTTCAAGGACATTGTTTCATCAGCAATTTGTCATGGTTGCATTTATTATTTCTCAAACTAATATGTCATATGAATGTTAGGGATGACACTTAACGTGTTCTTACTTGTAGCTTCCAAATCCTTAGCTGCTTTTGCTGCTCTTTCAAGGGCTGCAGAGTCAAATCGGTATGCATCCATTTTCGACTGAGATCCATCTTTTCCTCCCTTGTCATCGCCATCTGGTGGTGCAGGCGGGTAGGGCATTTGTGGTGGTTGAATATTTTGTCCCTTATTTGTACCAAACAGCCACGACATGTTTAATTCAGGTCGAAAACCTTCTTGGACTGTAATACAGAAAAAGCTTCTGCAAATTCACGTGTAGTAAAATTGTCGAACATGCGCAAACGCTACATCCGTTTTTTATTCGGTAGAATCAAATTCGGACAGTTATGTTGTGCTTCCGGGTTTTGACAATAAAATATTTTAAATAATTTACACATTATTTATGGTTTTTATGCTGCATTAAAAGCTTGCATTGCAACTAAATTTTTGTTTTTTTTTACGTTTTAATAATTACAAGTTAACAGTTGAAGTTTTTACTGTATAAATTAAAAATATTTTTTTTTTCTTAAATTATGATTCCTGTAAATTAATGTTGTTTCCAAAATATTTTTTGGTATACGCAATAAACATGTATATGCTAGAGTTAAATGGGTGGTGATTTATTTTTATTTATTTTCATGCTGCCGCCTGCATGCCTTGTTTTTTGTTTTTGCATATGTTTTTACATTACGCGGTGGAAAGCTCTACTAATAGAGTTAATTTATATTCTAATATGTTTGTAATGTCAATATGCCGAATCAAAATAAAGTTTAACTTACTTACTTACTTTTATTTTATGAAGAATACAGGTAGCAACTATGATGATTTTCATTCCTGAAATATTCAAAACAATCTATGCAGAAACATTGCATCTTTTTTGGTGACTGCCGACGCTCTTTTCCGTACATCAGTTACATAATTAGTTTAGATGCTTGAATAAAGGTCTATATAATCCGGCTGCTGAAGGCAACCTTTCTGATCTGTCCAGCGTAACCTAGTTTTCAATTTACTGTCCAGATCTTCCCTTTGATCTCAGAATATCATGGCTTTAATCTTCCGAAACCTAAATTTTATATTAAATGTTAATTTGATCAAATCCTCAGGAACATCACGGTCAGTGAAATAATTTCGGTATGGGAATTATACCAAAGGAACATTCAAACTCAGTCATAAACTGACGATACCACCAAAGACTAGGTGTGATAAGTATTGCTCAGGTGCTCCAGAAGGTAAACAGACCCTACTCCATAATTAGGCTTTTTACGGTTGAATAACACAAATAAAATAAAAATCATTGTGCCGATGGGTTAAGGTTTGGATATAAGAATAGTTTAGTATGGCTCTTTATGGGTTGGGACCCCTAAAATAAAAGAAGGCCATGCAGTATCTTGATTGACATGATTATAATTATCTTCGTTTTTGTATTTGTTGAGTTGTTAATCATGTTTATAATTAGTTCAAGTAACTTTATACTGTTACAGTCCAACAGGTTAAGAAACAATCGATGTTTACTCATGATATGGCCGTGTAATGTTTATACTTGACGGTACCAATATGTGTGCAATTTACTGCATTAGATGTACATTTCTATAATAAAATGCCAAAATAAAAAAGTAAAAATGTAAAGACAAAACCGGGCAAGGAATCAGAGCTTTGCACAAGGCAGATATATTCTATAATTCATTTTTAACCAACAAACAGCTCATTTATGTTCCGGACCACATGAGTATTTGGACCATACGCGTATGGTCATGACCATATAAATATATACTCATATGGTCCGACCATACGCGTATTGTCCGACCATTCGCGTATGGTCAGGGTAATTAACATTTTGCTACAGCTTACTTTTAATACTTCTAAACTCTTCATATGGTATGACCGTTCATTAAAAAAGACGCTATCATATAGGTAATTTCATTATTATATTATGATCAAAAGATTAGCTAAATAAAAATTAGTAGTTTCACAAAGTTTATTTTACTTACTTGTCAAAACTATAATAAACACATTTTTATACCGATTGTCATTACCGATGACCATTGCCGAGTGAATGGCAGTATGTCGACTTAAATAACTAAATTCCAAATTTTTTTTATTGAACTGTTACACAAGAAGTTCCTGAAAAGTAACATAGTTTATTTTAAATGTTTTGTGAATATGGTGTATTGCAGTCATTTTGCGATATTTGAGATCTAGTAAGAGCTTCTTTAAAATACCGTAGATATCAGAATGGCCAAAGACCTCGGTATCACTGTACGCAGCTGCAGACTAGCTTTTCACTCGCAAATAAACGGCGTAACTGAAAAGGATCGTGCACTACCAAGACTCGCAAATGCAAAAAAGCTATGATACCGTGTGGTAGTAAATGTACACCCAAGCCTACATGCAAAAGTGTAACTGAGGGATTTGAAGGATGATGAAGGTTTGTAGTTGCCTTCATATCTTCTCTAACATTCTATGCAAACAAACAGTGTTCAGTTTTGGTAAGTACTGCGTAGGTCCCAATTCTCATATCATGATTTCAAGTTAATCAAGTGCCGCCAAATATATTGTCGTTTTTCTTCAGAAGTCCATGTACTTTAGGTTTATGGTTCTCTTTACGGTTTGGTTTAGGTTATGGTACACTGTAAACCAATAACAGAACTGTTATAATTGGCACATTTTGCCTTAGACTGTACTGATTTGTATACTCTGCCATTCTGAATGTGTGTTTGTGTTATGTTATAGATGATCTTCTATGTACCATTATAACTTTATGGTGTTTGAGAAATAAAGAATCTTTAATCTTGAACCGGTCCGAATTTTACCCGATATCATTTGATTGTAGTTTGAACAAAACGAAAGAATCTGGACTTGTTATCGACCTCGGCAAGGCGGTCTTAACCCGTTCTCGACCCGTTTTCAATGTCTTCACAAAATTTGATTAAAGGACGTTAATGCCCAAACCAACCCAAACCCAACCAAAGCCCGAACCATAATTAAAACAATATTTCCCCCCATTTGTCTGTATTACGTATTTTGAAAAATTATTGCGTGTTCTGAATTTTGGATATAACAATTATACTTTTCAACGAAAGTACACAATTATGTGCTTTGATGAGAATAAAGGTCTTTCAGTACACGGAAATAATTTTTAAAATTTGCAAATATGTATACATTTTTTAACGATTGTCTGTTCAAAAAAGCAGATTATTTTATGTACATTTTAGTAGTTTACACCTTTTAATACTCATTAATGTGATATATTTTTTTCTTTCTTTAAAAGAGCAAAGATGAATAGTCGCTTTTTTTGTCATTTTACATCAGAAGGAAGAATAAAATAAAACAAGTACACGTGTTCTGATAAAAATTGAAGACGCCCAGGTTGAATTAGAAGCCACGCCGAGAAAGAAGACACTATTGTGTAATGAAATTTCTGCTAAGAATTGGTTAGTAGTTCATGTAGGTGTAATACCATCATTGATGTATCCTTTTAGTCTTTGTTAAATTTGCACTTTTCAAAAAATCTGTTTCAAATAAAGAAATATTGGGCATGAGTAAAGTTTTATCCTGTCCAGTACTATAGAAAAAAAAATCACAGAACATTTCATTGCATATAATAACATAACCATCACTGGAAGTTAACCAATCAAAATTTCCCCTTATTCAACCTGTGTTGAAGCTTTCACCATGTCACCTTCAGTTTCCAAAATATTCTATATAAAGAAACCCAAATAAAAAATTAGTGGTGTTTTGAAATAACCAAGATATGTGTGTATGACACAGAAATGTTTTACTGCAATAAAATGTAGGATTAATTACCTACTACAGTAACTGTCAAATTCAAGGGAATATTTTTTTCGACCTATTGCAACCGGATGAGACGTACCATGCTTTGGTGGTATTACACCTGTAAGGTATGGTCGGTTCTATATAATAAAAACATAACTAAAAATGTATTGCTATCCAGTTACGAAAATTTATGGACCTACATCCTGTTGACACTTACATGTATATGTTGGCATTGCACAAGGTCTATCTTTTCTCAGGCTGTTCTTGACGCATGCATACGTTTGATGTGTACTGATTAATATTTTAGTTGGGAAAGTCGGGGAAAACACATGATTGATGTGTTAGTTGTAATTGGTTGTACCAGCTTGTACAAACGTAGATGAGCACTGAGACAGCAACACAATTATACTGTGTCTGCTGATACACAATAGGTATACTAGCGACCATCAACGGACATTCTGTTGCTCGAAAATAATGCTGATGAAATAGAGATAATGCCTGTAGTTACTAAAATACTGGTTTCTTGTTCAATATCTCACCCTTTAAAACTTGCCGCCCTCATCCACGAAAAAGAACTGCCGTCTTTAATGCCATTTGGAGGAGATGTACATATTAAAAAGGTGTGTAGCCTAAAGGGAAGAAATAGTTAAATGGAAACGGAAACCAGAGTCGTTTCCTAACAAATAAAAAGCTTTTTTGGTTTGTTTTTGTACAATGACTAAAATCTGCTACTATAGAAAAGTTATTTGGCACTCTTATATGAGACGCCGTTTTATATTTATTCACTATTTTCTGATATCAAAAGTTAGAATTTGTGATATCAATAATAATTTTTTTGATATCAAAAAATGTTTTCTGATATCAAAAGATATTTTCTGATTTTTTTTATATCAAGAAATTTTTTTTATATCAAGAATTCTATTTTTTTATATAAAAAATTCTATTATTTGATATCAGAAAATCATTTACATTTTTTGATATCAAGAATTATATTTATTGATAACAGAAAATCAAATGAATATATTACGCATGCGCATGTAAGGGGGCCGCCATTATTTTTTTTCTTATTTTCTGATATAAAAAAAGTGAAGCATATTTCTTGATATCACAAAATCAATTTTTGATATCAGAAAATCAATTTCTTGATATGAAAAAAATGAAATATTTTCTGATATAAAAAAAAATCGAATTTTGTATATAAAAAAATCGAATCCCTGATATAAGGGAATAAATAGAAAAACAGCGCCTCATACACTCACACTAATTGAAATTTAGTTGCGGTTATGATGGTTGAGGAAAGACTCTTTGTCAAGTAAAAAAATCAACAAAAGAATGAAAAAAAAAAAAACAATTTAACCAAATACATTTTTTGTACATTACAAAAAGTAATAAAGGTAAAAATAACTATTATATTTGAAATACAACAGTTCTAATTCAGCGTATCAAACATGAATGAGGGACTACCGGATATGATTTCTGACCATCCAAAAAAAGGTCTCCACTAATACTAAAAAATACTCATCTACAATTAAGTTATGATTAGTACATTTCAAGATTGATGTCTTTAAATTAAATCTTAATTTCGATGCCTTAAAAGCTGAAATTGGGATAAATCCAGATAATTGAACATAAACTATGCAATGTTGATGGTTATTTCCGTTGTTGAAACAATTAATATACTTTTCAAACGCCTTCTTTGTCACGCTATAAGATTATGTTGTCCAAATTAATTTTATGAATTATTTTAAATGAAGAACAATCTGCTCTTATATCTTACTATAATAATTATTGAAGCAAATCATTAAAATAATATCAAAATTTTTATTTACACAATTAGAATGATTAACTTTTAAAAAAAGAATGATCTATAAATATATATATCACAAAGGAGTAATAATGTATATGTGTGTGCAAATATTATTGCACCTCATTATCTGTGTCAATTGTTCAAGACTTAACAAAATGTCAAGGCAGCAAGATATTTTTGTGTTCATGCATTTGACAATAATTGTCTTTTTCATACCACGTTAACAAACATGTTTTAAACGATTTTTATGATAAATACAGTTCAATATTCCGGTACAGTTCTTTGAAACGGTATTTCTGTATATGTATAAAAAGAAAAGGCAGTTGCTATTTGTCCGGCTAGCCGGACGAATAGTACCAGTACTATTTGTCCGGCCAATACAATGCGCATGTCACTATTTGTGTGTGGGTGTAATATTATCTTCAGTAGCACCAGGGGTAGCAAATATTTTAATCTTCTTCATTGTTAGGGCCTAATCTTGCTACTGGTAATCGAAATTGTTGTTTTCTTCATACTAGTATATGGTCCAACGTGGATAACGAATACTTAGAAGAAAAAAATCATATATATCCCATATTTATTACTTCATCTTTATCTATATATGGCTTTACATTGTAATAAGAGAGAAGAAATTACTTGTAAAACAAACTTGGGTAGTGTTTGACTCGTGCATTTTGAGTGAACGTGAACGTAAAGGATTTTGATATTTTGAGATAGAGACGGAAGATTTTTCTACAATGCCCCACCCCCACCCCCCATAAAAAAGTAAACAACACTGTTAAAATCTTATTCAGAAATTCCAGGTGGGATTTTATTTCATTTACGTAAGGGGGTCGGGTGACACGGTGTGTTCCTTTTCCCAAATTCCTCTTTTCTTTTTTTTTATCCTGATCCCACCTTTGTTTTCCCGTGTATTTCATACCCCACTTTTTATAATTCTAGTATATCCGACATCTCCACTTCAAGTTTGTAACCTCAACACCCCCCCCCCCCCTTTTCGAGGGCTACTTGCAAAATTCATTTTCTAAGTTTTATTCAGTAACACATGTCATGGTAAAGGCCTTTCTTATCTATTTTTGCTTTGAAAATCTTTTCCACCATTTACACAGCTGTAGCGAGTTGAATAATTTTGTAAACTGACTATATAGTTCTCCGATCAATTATCTTTAATTTCCCATTTTCCTTGTGATTTCAATTTTTTTTAGTCCCTTTTATAAGATTATATCATTCCTTGAAGTTCATACTATCGTATTCCATTGTCAAATTCCGAAAAGTGCAAAATTTATCATAAATTTTGATATCGCCGTTTTCAGCCATATGATCTTAAAATTGAAATATCAGTGATCGGATTACACGCGCCCCTTGGTGCTACTAAAGATAATATTACACTCACTTCCGAACACACATTATATGACATGCGCACTGTAATGACCGGACAAATAGCCCTGACACTATTCGTCCGACTAGCCGGACAAATAGCCATTCCGAAAAGAAAAAGAAAACACACGTGAGACAGAAAAAGCTAGACTAAGATATCCTAATTTTTGGTTTTTAGAATGAAATATGTTTTTACAAAATGTAGAACCAATGAAATAGTTATCATCTAAATGTATCTGTACTCTAAAGTCCATATATACTTGTTTAAGGAAACATGTTTATGATACATCATACGTTTTTTATATGTTCTCATCATATTTGTACATATATTATTTTATAGTTGTGTTATTCAGAGTGCACCAGGGAGGATTAGGATTATAGTGACTAATGTTAATCTCTTGATTTAAACAATTTCTTATTATTTAGTTTAGCCTTTATTTAAAAAAAAAATGTATTATCGAATTCCAGCAGATATCATTGTCGATTAACTCTTCTACTATCCATCAGAGACTATACAAGATACTGAAGATAGGAATTTTCAGAAATGTTCAGCTAGATTAAATAATCTTTTGAACATCGGTATACTACTATTGCCTTTATTTACTAACCATAAAATTCCTTTAATGGTCCTAAATATAAGAAGAAAAGTTCACAAATAAAACATAAAATATCACCAACCAAAACAGCGTGATCAAAACGGGATTAAGGTGGTACCTAACACTACAGGGAGATAACTCTGTAAAGTCAGCTAAACGTTTTGATTACGTTGTGTTGTAAATGGAATATTAAGCTTCTCAATGATCAAAATTGGTGTTTGTCAAACTGCTATATAACCAGTGTGATTTTTCTGACAAAGCGGTTGGTTCCAAATTCTTGAAATTTTTATATTTTTGTTCAAGGGTCAAAGTAAATACTTTGTCAAAATTTTTTGAAAATTAAACGAGCCAAATTAATTTTAGTGAAAGTGTTGGGTACCACCTTAAGTTATCATAAATTTTAAATTATGCTAAGGTCCTGATTTTGTCAGTCTGTTGCAGACATTTTTAGCCTAAATCCGTTGGAAATGTCTTAATTGGTATTCAGTGTAGGGGAATATAATTTATTTATAAGTTGTAATTGACTTTGAACTAGCGTTCTGTAACTGCATGTTCTTTCATATCAGTGCTTTGTGTTAAAAGTGTTAATTGCAGATCTAGAAATATTGATAAATGGGGGCACACTGACTTTCTAAGGGACCCACTCCATACATGCAGATCTAGAAATATTGATAAATGGGGGCACACTTACTTTCTAAGGGGCCCACTTCATATATGCTTCAGTGATTTCTCAAATAATCAACCAATTATTTTCCAGAAAAGGGGGCCTGGTCCTCCTTCCCCCTTAAACCGTGTCTGGTGTTTATGAACGATGTTTTGTTTGTGCGTCGTACCATGTAATTCTTAAATATACAGTTTGTAAATTAATAATCGTGAAAGTTTTCGTTCCTGTCTCTACGAACCAATCAGAAGTAGACGGTTTGTTAATTAGACTGCACTGGTTTTCTTCTCTGCCAGTCTGAATAAATCCAAAACATCCCAGATATTTCTTGGCGCCCATCTTCCCCATCTTTATTCTTCACCATATCCGACTGTAATATGTACCTGATTAAAGTCTGAACCAGTTCTACCCCATGTTTAAAAAGTTGTATTACTATTCCACCAGTTATGCAGCAGTTTAAAACCCGTCCTCGTCTTGTTTAATTTTCATACGCCTTCTTTGTCTCGCTATAAGATTATATCGTCCAAATACATTTTTTTTATTAGATATTTATTAGAACAAATTGCATTTATATCTTGCTATCCTTTAACCAAATTATTTCATCTGTCATTCAATAGTCTTTTTGGTTGATAAGGCAATATAGGTTAATGAACAATTATTCAACATAATCCTTTATTTCAAAAGATTCTTGTTTTTGGATTCCTGCAATATCATCAAGAAAAGGAGTCAGAGGTTAATATGATTGGAAATAAGCTATGCGTTACTTCACTTGATTCTTATAGATTTTAACATAGTGATTTTCTGAAAGTTCAGCTATATAAAATAATTGTGACCAAAATGTTCCTTTATGTCAATAAAAAAAAAAAAAAAAAAAAAAAAAAATAGAAGAAAAAAGAAAAAGTTCACAAATAAGATATCCTGTTAATCCGCTCTAAATAGGGGTGAACTCATGATCAACTCATAAATAAGACTAAGATCGTACATTTTTCGGACTGTTTATTGCATATTTGAATTAAACCCGCGGGATGTGCATTGATACTCTAGTCTACTAGGAAAAAAAAAAACATATTTATTAATTGTAACTGTTTAAACTACCAATAATTACATGTACACTCATATCAGTGCTTTGTCTTTAATTTTTTTTATGACAGTTTATTTTTGTGTTTCGTACCATCTATTAAATTAAGTAATTTAAAAGTGATTTAGACAGTTTGTTTCTATATTTTGCTGTAACACCTCTGACCGATGTTAGATGAAAAAGTAAAATAATAATAATAAAAAAAAAGTCGCATAAAGTTTCATAACATTGACAACAATGTGTGAACAAAATAAACATGCATGATAGGTTGAAATGTCCAAAATATAGATACAGCGATCAACATTGTGCTATAATATTAATTACTAAGAAAATTAAAACTAATATGTCAACATAGAAAAAAATCTTTTAAGAAAAAGCACAAACGTTCTTTGAGAAACAACTAGTTAATCAATCATTTAGTTGGGAAATGTATATCCCATAATCAGGTGAGGTTGCAATTTGTTTTTAGAAGAAGCGGTACTAGAAAAGTATTCTCCTAAAGGATAAGTAAGATAAAGCAATGTTTTAAATTGAAGTTTATGCAATTAAAGTAATCCAATCTTTTTATTTATAATTGTATATGAACTTATGGAATGTTAAACCTGGTTTTATGGCTAGACAAACCTCACGTTTATATGACAATGTGAAAATTTATCGCTAAAATGACAACACTACGTGAGAGAAATACACCACAAACACACGCAGGAACTCTCGTCACAGAGGAACGTACACACACATAGTATAACAGTCTACACAACACGCAATCCGCAAAACAATAGATAAAGGCAACAGTAGTATACCGCTGTTCAAAACTCATAAATCTATGGACGAAAAACAAAATCGGGGTAACAAACTAAAACTGAGGGAAACGCATTAAACATTAGAGGAGAACAACGACACAACATTAAAATGTAACACACACAGCAACGGACTAAGCATTAGACAACATCCGATGAGAATAACCAATATAACATCAAAACCAAATACATGAATTGGGGATAGAAAAGTACCGTGACACGTCTTATAGTAATGTGAATTCACACTCAAAAATAGGAGAAAACAAACGACACAACGGAAACACAACGTAAAAATGTTACACACACAGAAATGAACTATGATATAACAATAGGCAACATTTTCAAGCATCACACACAGTGACACACTTATGTAACTAACGAACATGCAATCTCGAACTTCATACAATTAATTTCCTAATATCAGTCAAAACAATGTTCATAACAATGATGGTATAAAAAGGCAATTTTATAATTATGTGGACTACAAACGATAAGACACAACATAAAAACCACAACGGAAACACCAAAAATAAATACGTGGATTTTGGCTGTACAAAAAACTGAGACACGTCGTATAGAATGCAAACTCACACACGGTATATAAGCTTTATTCTGGAATATGAAACGTTTGGTATTTAACACACAGTTATTAATCACAATCTTAGACGTGATAAAACTGTCATTAGTTGGTTTAGACATAGACACGTCGTATAGATCAACCAATTCGAGATGCTGTCTATAAAATGTATGGAGTGTCATTTTTAATCTTTCCTCCTCATAACTCTGTTTGACCAGTTTCTACGTATAGGAAGTTAATTGATAATTTTTACGTTTAAATCATCCCGTTTGTCATAGATTTTATGACTGTCCCTCCGGTAACTTTCGTCCCTCTTTTAGTGTAACAGTCTTATGCATTTGTACATTCGTGATTCTAATCTACACAAAACTCATCAGTGGTGCTTAAATCTCTACAATTAATATGCCAAATTAGGAGAAGTGTTATCAAACGTTTGGTAAGTGTATAGTGTTACACAAAATATTAATGTCAAATAATTCGACATTAAAACGCAACAAATTATTTACAAACAATAAACAAATAAAAGACATTGCATGTCAGCCCAAAAGTGCTGAATACTGAAACCTGGTTCAAAACAATTAAAATAATACGTTTAGAATAAAAAAACGAGTTTATTTTCTTAATAATTGTACATTACATTTTATTGTTATTATTGTCTCCGATTCATATTGGTTGCCAATACATAAACTTTGAGCAAACTCCCTTGAAAATTAGCATCTGCGATGACGACCTTTTCATTAAATTAACAGCTTTGTTTATTATATTTCACGTAAGATCATAGTAAGGACATGCAATGTTTAGAGGATATTAAATGTATTCATAAGAGACAGTATTCCTTTAACTTGAAACATAAGATGTTGGCTTACTGGTTGTATTCAGTACTGATCCAGATTCATGTAAGTCTTCATTTTCTTACTATTTCATTTGTGAAAATGTAGACGTTAATAGGCATAACTATCAAGAATGCTTAATATGGAAATATATATGTATAGTATTAGACTTGGGAATATCATTTTAAAATCTTTTTTAACTCTTGGTCTTGGTGACAAAGAACGTAATTTAGTGATTGTCGTCTGCAGTTTGAAATTGTCTGTCGAATTTGTTTTTCGCTAGTTAATTTAGCATAAATCATGCCGTCTATTATCTCTTTTGAATGGTTTCAAATTTTATTATACAGGTTATTGTATACACGGTATGGGGTTTGCGCATACGAAAAGGCCGTAAAGAACACACGTGTTTTTCGTGTTGCCAAGTTTTGTGTTTTTCTTTTTTAGCCATGGAGTTGTCAGTTTATTTTCGATCTATGAGTTTGATTGTCCCTCTAGTATCTTTTGCCTCTCTTTTGCTACTACATTATATTTTAAAATTGTTGATTATTTATAAATTCGATGTTGAATGACGCAGAATAGTCAAAATTATAGTTTGTTTTAAGTTGTTTTTATTTTCTCATGTTGTGAACACGTATGATATTTTAGTGTTTTTTTTTAAACCAAATAATACGTTTGTATCATCAAAAAATTAAAACGCCTAACAACTACAAAAAAAAAAAAAAAAACCACAAACAACTAATCAGCTAAACCTGTGCTATTCTGCTTTTATACAACTTATTGCTATTTGTCCGCCATTACTGTGCATCACAAAGGTTCTCGTAAAATGTTGACGTCATAATACAAAATATCTGACGTCAAACTGGTAAAGTGATTGTTGTATGACGTCAACGGTTCAAACGGGACAGATTCTAATGTCAGCCGGGACAAAATTCCAAATAGCGATAAGGTTCGTTTGAATCCAAACAGAAATTATCTCACATTATTTTGTTTTGGAAAAATAAGTTCCAAAGAACCTTTTGTAGTTGCCCTTAAGGATGTACACCTCTGAGGAGCCAAAAATTTCTAGAATTAAACTTTTTTTCTTAACCTGATTTTTGGGTTTATAAGACTGTAACAAAATAATTGGTGAAGAAATAATCATATAGTGGTGCACTTCTTTTTTTGCTACGGCCCTTTGAAAATGCCCAATTTTGATGATTTTCACATTTTTCATCGATTTTTACCTATTTTTGGGCTATTATCATGAAAAAAATCACAGTTCCACAATTAAACTTTTTCTCATACTTTCTATAAAGATGAAGTGGACCAATCTGAATAAATTTTACTTACAAAAACTATAGGTAGGTGTTAATATAAGAAAGTTTTATCATAGTTTGACGCTTTTTTGTGTAAAATTTACCATGCTGTCAATTTTGTATTTTTGTGATTTTTCTCAGTTTTAAGAACAAAATGCATATTATTTCAACTTTTTTGTTATAAATGAATGACAAAAGACATATCAAAGAAATTTGAAAAGACCAAAATGATATGGGATGTACATGATTCTTGTAAAATCATTTTTTGTATCCCTCACCCATTTTCTCAAAATTTTGGCTAAAAATACTGACTTGATTGGTCGTAAAATTTGAAAACTGGATTCCGCAAAAACCATTCATTGTAAATACACATTTTTTTCACAGATTTATGTTTGCTTATAATATTTTTAAAATTCATTGATATTTTTCACTTCTATCACATATTTTGGAAATAATTCAAGAACGAGATTTCAACGAGACTGAACGAGACTGAAAAGTCAGAAGAATACATCCTTAATACCCCCATCCGATTATAAGAATCAATTTTCTTTTCATTGTATAGATATATAACAGATTGACAATTTCAATATCAGGAAATGATAATTTTCCATATTTAAAATGATGCTGGTAGTCTTTACGAAATGTACAAGGTATATGTTATTTCATTTTAACGCTGATATTTCCCGTACTGTTATAAATCACCTAAACCATCTTTGCCACAATGTTTTGAATTTTCCAATGCTACTAGTATTCAACTTTGTACTTGTGTGTTTGTATAACTATTTTGATCTGAGCGTCACTGAGGAGTCTTATGTAGACGAAACGCGCGTCTGGTCTATAAAGTTAGAAGCCTGGTACCTTTGATCACTTAACAGTGTTGCTATATCACAAATCGTTCACTGTAGACATTTTTGATATCAATAAACGGGATCTATGTTTTATTTGTAAATTATAAAGTAAAGTATTTGGTTTACACAAATTACTTAAAACCTTTACTTATTTCGTCGATAGATAGACAGATTTGTTTTGTAAGTGAGGCTATACCTGAAGACAACTAATTCAAAACGGTCTAGCACATCCTAATTTTTCATAACAATGTAGTTTCGTAATGCAGCTCTTTATAAGTTCATGATATTATCTCCTGTCAATTACTTTCTCTGTCTTTACCCGCCTGGTATTATTTTATGAAATCTTCATTCTGGAATCATTCTTCGAGATTTATAATAGTGATCACATAGGTTAGTCATCTTTAGGCCGAATAAAATCTTTGAACTTATTATCAACCTAATTTGTTAAATTCTATAATGTTTCACATTTTCGAGTAAAAACAAACATATTGTGTTAGATTTACACGCAACGCAAATTAATACTGAAAAATGTATCGATATTTGTTTTTATTAGTTGAAATATATATGATAAAATAGCTAATTAACTGCGTTATAACTCAATATATAGCATTTTACTGAAATATCATGTGTGTATAAAAGTGTTTCATTTCATATTTTGAAATCAGATTAACATGGGGATATCTTATAATTTGATTTCAAATAACTTTATATATTCCATAAGAGTGCTCAAGGGTTCCTTAACGTTTGTAATTAGTTATCAAAGGTAGAAGGATTATAATTTAGTACACCAAACGCGAGTTTCATCTACATAAGACTCATCAGTGACGCTCATATAAAAATATTTATAAAGCTAAACAAGTATTAAGTTATAAACTATGGCCATAACAAAAAACAATACAGAGACGAAACTTTTGGTTTTCGCAGTTTTTATAGATGTAAGAAAAGCATTATAAAGGAGCATAAACCAAGATGACAACCAAGTAAGCCTAAGTCACACTAACAATATCAGTAAGCTCTGGAAATAAAGTTCAATAGAAACGGGACTTCCAGAATTACCAGCCAGAAGAATCAAAATACGGTGCATAAAACAAAAAGAAAATAGATTCCTTAACATCACAACCTTTTTTCTCATTTCTGGTAAAGTTTAAATCAGGAAAGGGATGAAATAGTTTTATTAAAATTGTTAAACAAAAATGTCGAACAAAATAAAACAATTAAACCAACCTAAAAGGAAACGAAACTTGCAAAATATGCGAGAATGCAAAATTGATTACGTATTATCTACAGAAAGCCAAAAAATTCAAACATCGGAATTTAACACGACTGGTGCCACATTTGGAGCAAGATCTGCTTACCCTTCCGGAAAACCTGAGATCTCCCCTATTTTTTTGGTGGGGTTCGTCTTGCTTATTCTTTAGTTTTCTATGTTGTGTCATGTGTTCTAATGTTTGTCTGTTTGTTTAAATGCATGTGAATTGCCTGAACGCATAAGATGTCTGCATGTTGAATTATATTTACGATTGATGTTCTTGTACCGATGGTAATTTAGTAGATGTTTTTACTAGTTTGTGATATCGATAACTCTGGTGTAATAATTTTCAAAAATAATAAAATCTGATACGTTGTTACATATGTGAGCGATTATTACAAGTTGAGATATATAAACACAATTAGATGGTGACAAGGGAACGTCACCATCTTAAAATGTAGAATGAACTATAGGAAATGCAAAAATCATTTCATTTCTCCCAAAATTTTGATATTGATTTTCCTGTTAATGATATTAATATCAAGATCGAGGAAGGGGCAGCATTCATTATAAGTATTAGCTTTATTTAACGTTAGTTCAACAGGATATATTTGTTTAGTATACATACTGAAGTCGTCATTATTGGGAGCCAATATATCATCCAAATATCTAAAAGTATTGTTAAATGTTTGTATCATATATTGTTAGGATGGGTCTGTACTGATTTTAGAAACATTCTTTGATACTGAAATTGTCAAACAATGCAATTAAACCAAATATTCACAGATTCAAGGAGAGATATCAACAGTAGAGACATACACTCGGTTGAATAATTTTTTCATAGTTCCAAAAAGGCTCTGTGGTATCCATAATATTTATCATTTTGTACGATAGTATATAAATACTTTTGAATTGCACACAGTGGAGGTGTCATTACTTTTAACTTATGGATACACGTATATCGTTGAGTTTATGTTATTTTATCAATAATAAAGAAAAACCTACAGTATTGTACTTTCGGTTATTGATTTCTACAAAGACAAGAATGAGGAAATGCCCTTTGCATTTTTATATTTGCTATATTAACCTTTTATTAGATAGTATTGCTACCTTATTCAATAACGCCAACTAATTGACATATTGCATTTACGTCTGACATTATTTTCAATAGGTAATGACATGAAATTGAAGATCTATATTACTAAAACACACAACATCAGAGTTGATAACACATGTAACACTTTGTTTGTCTTTTTTTTACCGAGATTAGACTATTTACCGGATTTATAATCACATAAGCAACACGACGGATGCCACATGTGGAACAGGACCTGCTTACCATTACGGAGCACCTGAGATCCCTGACCTTAGTTTTTGGTGGGATTCGTGTTGTTTTGGTCTTTAGTTTTCTATGTTGACTGTTGTGTCATGTGTACTATTGTTTGTCTGTTTGTCTTTTTCATTTTTAGCCATGGCGTGGTCAGTTTATTTTCGATTTATGAGTTTGACTGTCCCTCTAGGATCTTTCGTCCCTCTTTTATCTGGGATAATGTATTTAGTTTAATGTTTCATTCGTTAAAAGGTAAAAAGGCAGACCATTTCGTCTTATTATTTTACACTCTTTGCAGTATAACATAAAACATACACATTAAAGTGACGAATAGATATGTGATACGACGAATTAAAAAAGACCTAATTACTTCAAAAATTTGACCCACCGGTTGTTAATACATTAACTCACAAAATACTAAACTCCGACGAAGATTAAAAAAGGAAAGTTCCTAATCAAATGACAAAATCAAAAGCTCAAACACATCAATCGAATGGATAACAACTGTCATATTCCTGACTTGGTTAAGGAATTTTCTTATAGGAAATGGTTGACTAAACCTGGTTTTATAGCTAGCTAAACCACTTGTATGACAGTCGCATCGAATTCAGTTATATTGACGATCGATGTGTAAACACAATAAACAGAGAAAGTAAGAACTATAAAAACAAACAGACAAAGTAAGTAAACATGTCAAAAATAGAGGTACATCAGTCAACATTGTGTTTTAAGCTTACTCACTATAAAAACAAACAGACAAAGAAAGAAAACATGTCAAAATAGAGGTACATCAGTCAACATTGTGTTTTAAGCTTACTCATTATAAAACAAACAAAGTAAGTAAACATGTGAAAAATAGAGGTACATCAGTCAACATTGTGTTTTAAGCTCACTTACTATAAAAACAAACAGACAAAGTAAGTAAACATGTCAAAAAAAGAGGAACATCAGTGAACATTGTGTTTTAAGCTTACTCACTATAAAAACAAACAAATATGTAAGACAGAAGCACAAAATGGAATAGACAAGAATACACAAATTTACCATAGTTCAATACAAAATGACGGGATGTAGACGTACAGAGCCACGTCATTTATGTATCAAAGAAACATAAAAAAAAAAAGCACATTAGTTCAAAAGAAAGACAAGAATAGAAAAATGTTTTACAATAGCACAATATCGGGATGAATTAGTAAAGAGCTAAGTCCTATGTATCAAAGGAAAAACATAAAGGCATATAGACAAAGATCATAAGCAAAAACGAAAGACAAGAATACGATATTTATCATAGAACAAAAAAAAAAACAAAAAAAACAATAACGAGATGTACTAGTACCAGGCCACGTCAATAAATATCAATAAAAACTGACTAAATTTGTAAGTGTTACATCAAGGTTAAAAAACATGATTTTTTTCCAAGAAATGTTATTTTTTTTACGTAAATATTACTGAATGGTAATGTACCTTTGAGTCTGACCTCAATTGTTTTGTCCTTAGTATTCAATACACATATCATGATATCACTCTTGAAATGTGTTCACCTCTCAACCCATATTTTAGACAAATACGCCTTTAACCAGACAAGTAAATTATTGAAACAGTTAAAACTGTAAATTATTAACAGTTTAGATTATACGATTTATAAATAATGACAACATGAGGTAAAAAAACAGAATATTGCATTCCAGAAAAGAGAAAAAAAAGAAATGTTGAATGTCGATTCAAAAAATAAAGCTTTGAATGGAAAACCATTATTATATATGATAAGGTTAAGGCTAAGAAGAAAAAAAGAATGGGGATAAGATTTTTTTACTGTACACAACTGCACCACCAACAAATTCACATATTTCAGCTGATTTCTTTCTAAAATATTTATTTGTTTTATGGTTGTGAATACTCATAACACATTAGTCATATAAGAAGAAAAAGAGGTAATTAAGTGTCGGTGATTGCTAATAATATATGTCTGACTTCGAAAACATTCAGACTGTTCCAAACATACGTATCTAGACTTTTCAAACGGGAATAAAACAGCTGATTATAATTTATGCTTGGTTTCAATTATCAAGATCAACAACTGAGAAATCGGAAAAGAATTTAGTGTTTTTGGTCGATTTTTTGTATTATTGACTATTAAGACATTTGTTAGCTTTCTTCTACTGAAATCATTGCAGAACCCAGATGATTCTTCATTCTAACATGACGTCCTTCAAACGCTTTGAGTACACACCCGTGGTAAAATATGAATATATTGCCAGTGCTGTTCCGATTGTACTCCCACGTCATATGCTTTTTTATGAATGAGATACCCGACGTCATAGAACAATGACGTTAGAATGTAAGCATTTTACGGGAAAATACACGCTTGTGAATCCGAAAATCATCACAAGGAAACATACACAAATGATGCTAAAATGTGGCAAAAGCCCTTTATTGTACATCATATAAGACATATAAATAAATTATCATTCAAATTTATCCAAAACTGTCTAAATACATTATTTTAAATAGTTTAAGCATGTCACTAATACAGTTTGCTCCGTTCTTTTACGCTAGTTTATTAGTGCGTTTATTTATGGGAACGGCAAATATTTGCCTACACCTAGAGCGCTTCGATCCAAAAGAATTGCCGTATGTGTCCTATCAGAATCGAAATAATTCATGGGGGCTTGAATATATCTAGATTTTACCACGGGTTGTCCCTTTATGCCGATATTTTACCCCTCGCTATCGCTCAGGGGTAAAATATTTGTCATAAAGGGCCAACCCGTGGTAAAATCACGATATATTCAAGCCCCCATGAATTATTTCTTAAATCACAATATTTTATCATCAGAAAAATAATCGTAATCTGACAACTCATTATATCAATTAGTGTCTATTTTGCGTGCTGCAGTGGATCATATCAAGGAATAGTACGATAGAAAGTTTAAATTCTCGGTATATAAGAACATACATAAAGAAGTTAAACAAGTTGTCGTTTAGTGTTTAATGTGTCTTTTAATTGAGGTTGTCATTTTAATTAATATTTTGTATAGGGCCTTCCTATGTTGTGATGTTACACATTTGTTTCAGTTTAGGTGATGGTTGGCGCCTATTAAAAAATTAAAACCGTCTGCATTTGTTTCAACCTTTAGCCTGAATGCTATGTTTGCTGTGTGGGTTTTGTGGACTTGGTTTGTCTTTTCGCCGCTTGTTTTGCCAGGGTTTCTATTGCTCTGCTTTGGATGTTTCCATAACTAAATACTATCATTGAGATCCTATTCTTAAAGGGAAGCTTTGCAAATATCTTTCGGTTATTTGTGCGTATAGATTCAGACATTTAACAAAAAAGTTCTTTTATTTATCATAAAGTGAAATACATCCTGCTATTCAGTTTGTGTGGTGTAATTTACTCTGCTGAATCATTACGACTATCAACTAGATTTGAAATAATTGCCCAGTAATTAACTTTCTTCACACAACTGGCCTCAGGGTCATAAAACTTTCGAGCATGATTTTTGTACTCAGACTCGAAAATCAACCAATCAAATTGCTGGATTTCATGTTTCGAGCATGATTTTTGTGCTCCGAGCATTGAGCAAAGTTTTATGCCTTCACAACTGGTATACGTATACTAAGTATATTACATTTAATTCGGTTCTTGTCGTACATTCTAATCGTTTACTCATGGCACAAGTTTGGTAATTGATTCGTTTTTCTTCTGTCTTTTATGTTAGTATTAATTACGGGAACATCAGATAATTTCTTTAACCATAAAAGCCTCGATTCAAAAGAAGTAATCTTTTGGACTTTACGCAAGCAAAGGGTCATTACGTGTTATCTTAAGCTTGCCTTCGCAATTTTTGATATTTTCATCTATTATGTGTGTTTGTTTTGTTCACACATCGTACATCATATGTAGCTGCCATACAAGTGAGAGGTATAACTAGATATAAAACCACGTTCAATCCACCATTTTCTATTTAAGAAAATACCTGTAAGAATATGACAGATGTTAACCATTCGTTTGATGAGTTTACGCTTTTGTTTTGTATACACATGTGATCATGTGTATGTTCCGAATATGCATATGGTCCGGAATATTTATCTAATTATAGGAATGATTTAATGGGCTTCAGCTCGAATTTATACTGATTTTTAATTCCTCAACTATAAAAGATAAAATAAAGAAAGGGATTCATATTTTCGACTGAAAAGTTATATATCAATAAAAACTATGTCTTGTAACAATTCAGGATTTTGTTGTTAATCACAAATATTTGTCGATCTTTTATAATTATGATGTGACTAATAATTGATTTTCAAATGAAATATTGATGTAATTGCTTGTATAACTCGCTCAGGTAAGGTATATTTTTAATATTTTGGTTGTTATGTTTAGTTCTTGTTAAGTTTCTTGCCCTCCAAAGTATATACTACTCTGCCGACTAAGCATTGTTTATTAATAACTTTATAATTAAAAATGAACAATAGGATATATTTGTATACGAAAATGAAGTGGCATTCCGGCAGCATGCCCTTTTTTAAGACAATAATAATTAATTTATGTTAGCAATCTTTAAGTAAAGTTGGACTAAGGTTTTGGTAATACCATTTCATACGTTCATCAATATAATTAGTTATCAAAGGTACCAGGATTATAATTTAATATGCCAGACGCGCGTTTCGTCTACATAAGACTCACCAGTGACGTTCAGATATAATGTGATTTAAAAAAAAATGATAGATTAATATAATATTTTTTTCTTCATGCAGGTGGTCCTTCCAGCTGGATTTGAATTTTTCACTGAACCGGACAATCTACCAAACTGTGTAGACCCTCATTCATTAGTCACACCCAGGAATACCATTGGCGGACTATTTGGTTCTAAACGTTCACGATTGCAACCAACAATTTACAGTGTAAATGAACAGTTTTCACCAAATGTTCATTTACCATGGACATGTGCATTTGAAACATTCTGGAAGGACTTGGGCGAAAACCATTTCCCGCGTTTTATCCAAGATGGAATCTGTAACTCTGGTGCGTGTTGGTATGGACACTACTTTTGTCAGTCTGTCGTATACAAAATGGAAGTTATCTACAGACAATTTAGAGAGCGATGTTTAGATAGAAGTCTCCCTAATATTTTAGCATCTGATTGGAGATTGAAAGAAATTAACATAACAGTAGCATGCCTTTGTTCTAGAGGTTGAATTCCCAGACCACTTTAATAAAGTATTGCATCTCAAAATAAATACTATAAGACGTGTCACGATACTTTTCTATCCCAAATTCATGTATTTGGTTTTGATGTTATATTGGTTATTCTCATCGGATTTTGTCTAATGCTTAGTCCGTTGCTGTGTGCGTTTCATTTTAATGTTGTAACGTTGTTCTCCTCTAATATTTAATGCGTTTTCCTCAGTTTTAGTTTGTTACCCCGATTTAGTTTTTTGTCCACAGATTTATGAGTTTTGAACAGCTGTATACTACTGTTGCCTTTATTTACTAGAATCTAATTTGAATATACTATACTGGTAAAAGGGTTGACGGTTATATGATAGTAATGGTGTATAAATCTAATAGCAATAATACTGTTAGGTTACCATATATTTTGCAGGTATATTACGATTTATCAAATGGGGACAGTAGTTGTATTCTAAAACATGCAATACAAAAGGATATAAAAAGTTGGTTTGGATATTCGACGATGTTTAGAAAATGAAACGAACAAAATAAAAAAAGATGACGATTGTTTTTTGACTTGTATCTACCTTCTTGTCATATCTTTCTTTTCGATGGGATTAAAAATCAAGTGTACAGTTAAAATTAAGAAATAACAGCATGTTTTTGTCTTTGTAGAAATGCAATTAGCATTGGAGTAATATGTTTATAAAGTCTTATCTAATCTTCCTTTTAATGACACAATGACATACTCTAATGTTTGTTATAAAGACATTATATGGGTTCAATCTGAATGATATTCTACTTGAAGAGTTATTTGTGTTTTAAGGAGTATGGGATCATGTAAAACACAAAGAACCTTAGTGATCCTCGTTACGATGATATATTACATTTGACTAGACACCACAGGTAATTTGACTCTCCCTTTTCTTTTTGGTGAATTCTGAATCCACGTGATTTCTGATTATTCGGTTTTGTCATTAGACTAGATTAATATCAATTTGATATATTCTGTAGCATTATTTAGATTTCACTGAAAGCATTAAAACTGCGACACGACTCAGTTCTGTAATTACATGCGAGTCTCTTTTTGCACTAAATTCTACGACAAAGGAATCAACAATAAAGGAGATGATAATGACATATATTGATGTGAGTTCGAGACAATCGGAACACGTGTTATACGTGTTTTTTCCGTTATGTTTGTATTCATCTGTTTCTGAGTAGTCAGGTGTTTTGTTCGGTGAGGTCTATAGTCAAATATTTTTATAAAGGCTGAAAAAGAATCTGTAACTGATCAATCTTTGTTCTTTGTTCTTTGAATGTTAATTAAATTGATGTCTTTTATTGGAAATTTTTTCACATCTCCATATTCTTGCTTGTTCAGACTCACACAAGTATAAATATGAATAAACAGCTGCGCCATGAACGCATGATGCGCCCAACGTCTTGTGTGGAAGTTTTATGCAAAATCATCAATAGTTTCTGATAAAGTTTTAAGCAATAACCATATATTTTTTTTGAGACACGGCGGGACATGTGAAACCCCCACCCTGTTTTTTTTTCTTTTTTTTTACAAAAACCTAAATATTACTAAAACAAAATTTTGATTCAAAACCAAAAAGTATACAGATCTTAAGATTAATATAACAAAGACATGTGTAAAGTTTTAAGCAATAATCATAAATCATTTTTGAGATATTGCGCGACATGTAAAAAAACCCTCCCCTTTTTTACAAAATACTCAATAACTCAAAAATGAAATTTTGAATCAGCACCAAAAAGTATACAGATATTGAGATTAATATAACTAAGAAGTGTTTAAAGTTTTAAGCAATAATCATAAATCGTTTTTGAGATATGGCGCGACATGTAAAAAAAACCCTCCCCCTTTTTTACAAAATACTCAATAACTCAAAAATGAAATTTTGAATCAGCTCCAAAAAGTGTACAGATATTAAGATTTATATAACTAAGAAGTGTTTAAAGTTTTAAGCCATAATCAAGAATCTTTTTTAAGATACGGTGCGACATGTGAAACCCCCTCCCCCCTGTTTTAGTTACAAAGTGCCGTAACTCAAAAAGTATTCATCTCATTTTCACCAAAAAGTATACAGATCATTTGACCATCATAAGAAACAACTACATTAAGTTTCATGAAATTTGGATAGGTCGTTCTCAAGTTACGGTGCGACATGTTTACGCCGGACAGACAGACGGACAGACGGACAGACGGACAGACGGACGGACGGACGGACACCGGACATTTGTATAGCATAATACGTCCCGTCAAAATTTTGACGGACGTATAAAAAACACACAAAAGTTATTATTAAGCGTCTTCATATATAAACTAACGAATCCTTACTTGAAATTACTTAAGGTTCATCATAACCTTTTTACTAATATGACCGTATTCACACCATCAATTTTACTCTGAGTACAGACAAACTTGTGCACTTGAGAAGTTTTAAGGCATGGCAGGACCTAATTATTAAAACATAAATGCATTTTATGTTACAGAAATTGATAAACGTTTCTGAATTTTTTTTCATTCCTGCATCAGGTGCATCAGGTGCAAAAATAAACTAAGTTGGAGAAAATTTTGAGAAGCTACGCTCATTTAATCAATATTGTGAGTAGTAATGATTAAAATTGAAAATAGGTGGACAATAGACAGTGATGATTAAAACTGTGTAACTAAGTGAACCGTATCAATTGAAATTTATGTATTTGTTTATTTTGCTATTTTTGTCAAACTGGAAAAAAGCATATCAAATACCAGGTAATTTTTTGATTTTCTTAAATATTGACTACATATCTAGGTCCTGCCATACCTTCAAACTTTACAATAGTTGCACAAGTTTGTCTTTACTCAAAGTAGATTTTATAGCTGACTATGCGGTATGGGCTTTGCTCATTGTTGAAGGCCGTACGGTGAACTATAGTTGTTAATGTCTGTGTCATGTTGGTCATTTGTGGATAGTTGTCTCATTGGCAATCATACCACATCTTCATTTTTATAATTTGTGCTGTAAAAACGGCCATATTTATCAAAACCTTAAGAATTTTAAATAATAAAATCAAAAACCTTTAGACTGTTTTTGAAAAGTCTTTACGTTTACATTTCTGTTAATAATTGAACATCCTACGGATATCAAAGCTACGTTATAGCACATACTCAGCAAAACAAAGATCACAAAAACTCAATAGGAAAACATACATCTCAATAATATTACTAATGAAAAGAATGTCAAAGTAGTGTATTTGTTTATCTATTTATCTAACATCATCGTAATAGTACGGTTGCAATATGTGGAACATAATCTGATTTCCCTGGCGTCTGGCGTACTAAATTATAATCCTGGTACCTTTGATAACTATTCCCTTCCAGAGCACACGATAACATCCCCAGTGTTTGCTGGGGTTCGTGTTTCATAGTCTTTAGCTTTCTATGTTGTGTTTTATATACTATTGTTTGTCTGTTTGTCTGTTTGTCTTTTTATCCATGGTGTTGTTAGGTTATTTTCTATTGATGAGTTTGAATGTCACTCTTGTATTTATGACGCCTCTTTAATCAGAAAAAAACACACTAAAAACAAATAAATGGAAGTTATTTTTCTTAAATGGGAAATGTCTGTTTTATACGATCACAAAAATGTGGTGTTATATAGAATGAAGAGAAAGAAAAATGTTGACGTAGATAAATTAATCATCAATGAAACGAAGCTTATATATAAATGTAAAAAATCTAGAAGTAGTACATTTGTCTCATTTACAATCTTTAGAATCGTTCAAAATCTCCTAAATTTTTTATCAATATACATTTTGTACTATACTTTCTAACTAAATTTAAAAATGAGGTTTTTTATATATATAAGTTAAAAGAGCATCAATAAAAAATCAAATATAAGTGTACTTTAACATTTATTGAAGGAAGATATAAAACGAACAAAGGCAAGCCCATAAGTAAATGTTATGGCATTAAAAATATGTTTATTTTCTTCGTTACAGTATCTGTTGTTTTGTAATAGGAATTAGCGCTAAAATTTGCTATTACATTTTTGATAAAGCTGTACCCATTATTAATCGTGGGTGTAGGTTAATCACGAATTTAAGTTTATATAAGCTTGTATTTAATTTTAGCAACTTGAAATCAAATATTCAAATATTAAATTCGTTTCCAATCTTCGAAGAAAGTAATGGACCTATTTGTTGGTTATATTTCCATAATCGTATAAATTTGTTTTAAAAATTCTGCTTTGTACGTGTTTGTATCGTCAGATATTTTTGATTAATTGCTGTTCTTTGTTGTTTATCCCTGTCTTTACGGCTCTTTTTAAGCCGGAGGAACATAATGTTTCCAATATTTTTAATTCTTAATATCTTTTTTTGGTTTCCATTAGGTATCTTTTTTTACAATTTGCTAATCATTCATTCCTATCGACAAATTTTAAACACAATTTCTAGAACTGCTTTTAAAATGACAAAATAATGTATCTATTTCTAACATATATCATTAGTATAAAAATTATCAATTATGTTCAGTAAGCAGGTAATTACTTATCTAAAAGATGTTCACATGTTTTACAAATGAAAATAGTACAGATGTGTTTGAAGCAAAACAAAGGGAAGTAACTCGTAAATTACTACACTATTCACACCTCGTCAGGAATCAGGGCTTTTGTTAGCTGTGTATTTGTTTTTAATATTCGTTGGATTTATTGTTTCGGAGTTTCGAAAGACACTATTTCCTCTGATTATTACACATTTATGTATAACGACCAGCTGAACTCTGCTCCCGTGTGCGAAATTTTCTAGTTGCATTGAAAACCCGTTTGGTGGCCCTGGTTTGTTTTTGGTCGATTATTTGTCTCTCTGACAACGTTTTATACTTTTATGTACTGGACATCCAAGGACAACTAACGGCAGTGAATAATTGATAAAGGATTAAAGACTTTACTAATTGTTATAATAGTAACAAGTTTTCATTTTCTTAAAATTGATCTGCTTACACGTTGTCAACTATACAGATAAATGGGACAAAACATAATCCCATATAGAACAGAAAACAACGTCAAAACTTCAAAAGATGACAAAAGGTCGAAATATTCCTTCAGATATAGCATAGTATGTGTAGCAAGTACAAGGCTATCACTTTACTCGGAGTGAAATCAGGTGCTGCCGATGTTAAAGCAATGGATGTTTCAGTTAACGACCTTTTGTAGTGTACTTTATACGGAAACATATTCCGGGATACGTCAATATCGAGACGTCCAGATATTCTTCTTTACCAATGCATGAGAGGATATTCACAAAAGAAACACACATTGGAAAAACATATAGGGATGAAATATAAAAAAAAAAATCAGCCAAATGGTAATAACCACTCTGATTTTGTTAGACGTATTTCTAGTTTTATCCTTCTGATGAATTGAGCCTTTTTAACTGATGTTTAAAGTTTACTCTAATATTGTACTCTTACACTACTGCCAAAGGTTATTGGCGGATTGAGCAATCACAAACATGTTTACATTCTGTATGTGTCTGTCATAAGTCAGGAGCCTCCAGTTCAGTTGTTATCATTGGTCTGTCGTATTTGTTTTCTGTTAATGGTTTGGTATGAATTGGACGTTATTTTTTTCAAATAAATGGTTTTATATTTTTGGAAACTGTTTATAGCCAATCATTAGGTATTAGTTTTTCTCATTGTTGAATGTCGTACGGTTTCGTATAAATGAGCCTGTAATTCAGTGGTTGTCGTTTGTTTATGTGTTGCATGTTTGTTTTTCTTTCATTTTTTTTTAAATAAATAAGGCTGTTAGTTTTCTCGTTTGCATTGTTTTACATTGTCATATCGGGACCTTTTATAGCTGACTATGCGGTATGGACATTGCTCATTGTTGAAGGCCGTACGGTGACCTATAGTTGTTAATGTCTGTGTCATTTTGGTCTCTTGTGGACAGTTGTCTCATTGGTAATCATACCACATCTTCTTTTTTATATATTGATAAAAATATAAAACAACACGTTTAATAATTTATTGCGTCCGAAGCGCTTTTCTGGATTTACCTTCATCAGGAACGCTCAAAGCCAAACATTTGAAATCCGAAGATGTATAAGTACCGAAAATCGTTGAAGAGCTATATGTTAAAAATACCTAAAATAAATAGCCAAATTCATCTAAAGCCAACTTTGCCTGAGGGAGTTGAAACCTTAGTTTCATAATAATTTCAAAATTTATAAACGGACAATTTTAGTAAAGTTTGTTTAATCATGTCAGTACCGAAGCACTGACTACTGAGCTGATGATACCCTCGGGGACTGATAGTCCACCAGCAGAGGTATCGACCCAGTGATGTAAAAATATAAAACAACACGTTTAATAATTTATTGCGTCCGAAGCGCTTTTCTGGATTTACCTTCATCAGGAACGCTCAAAGCCAAACATTTGAAATCCGAAGATGTATAAGTACCGAAAATCGTTGAAGAGCTATATGTTAAAAATACCTAAAATAAATAGCCAAATTCATCTAAAGCCAACTTTGCCTGAGGGAGTTGAAACCTTAGTTTCATAATAATTTCAAAATTTATAAACGGACAATTTTAGTAAAGTTTGTTTAATCATGTCAGTACCGAAGCACTGACTACTGAGCTGATGATACCCTCGGGGACTGATAGTCCACCAGCAGAGGTATCGACCCAGTGATGTAAAAATATAAAACAACACGTTTAATAATTTATTGCGTCCGAAGCGCTTTTCTGGATTTACCTTCATCAGGAACGCTCAAAGCCAAACATTTGAAATCCGAAGATGTATAAGTACCGAAAATCGTTGAAGAGCTATATGTTAAAAATACCTAAAATAAATAGCCAAATTCATCTAAAGCCAACTTTGCCTGAGGGAGTTGAAACCTTAGTTTCATAATAATTTCAAAATTTATAAACGGACAATTTTAGTAAATTAGGTCGTATATCATATGTTAATTATCAATTTTGAGATATTTTTTATGGTTTCGGTGAGTTTGACCAGTCAAATTCTACTTCGTCATTTTTGCTCTGTAAAACCGATAAATTTATCCACATAGAACCATTACGATCCTTACATGTCAGTTGTATTTTAAAAGACAACTGTGTCTACTAGCTATTGTGAGTATCAGTTAATAATCTTGTCTGCATTAATTCAACTTAAAAATATTGTCTGATCGGTTGACGGGTGGAATTTTCGAAAATCCTTAAACATGTAAAACAATTCTAATTAAATATGTCGTGGAAGGGCATACTAAAAATGTTCAGTGGTTGAAGATTATAAACTCTAGTAATCACACACTTGTATTTTTTGAAGATATGCATTTTCATCATCCAACTTTAAAGACTGTCGTCAAGTACTTTTAGTAAAAAATAGCTATTCGAACACACCTACTCTTTTTTTTTTTTTGAATCATTAAATAGATATTTCACTTGACCCATATTTTTCATGTTTTCGTAATTTTTTTATGTTATAAAGTCAACCTGTAGCTTTGATATATAAAAATGATAGAATCTGAAGCGAGATGATATATCAAATACGCTTGCTTTGTACGTTTTAAAGACAAAATATACACCTCAAACACACCCGTACATAAAAAGGTGCACTCGATTTTCTCTTTTCGATACAACGGTTATCCATTTTTGGGATTTTTTTCTTGTGTTACATAATGGTAGGGCAGTAACAAATAATAGATTGATATGTTCTCCGTCCGTGGTATTTTTTGTTTAATCGGAGGTTATGCATTTTCTACATCCAACTTGATAGATACACATGTCGTCGACTTGATATCTAATTGTTCTGCATTACCATGTAATAGATAAATTATTATAAATTAAATGATGTTTTTAAAATAAAACACTTCGTAATTGATAAGAAAATTGTCGTTTTATTTGATTCTATTAACTTTTATTTTTTTTTGTTACTATAGTAAACATTACAGTAAGCATTTATCGCCGTCCCTAACAAAGAGCTTCGATTCTATTGTTCTATTTAAATTGGGTTTCCGCCTGTGCATCTTTATTATGTTAAAGATAATATGTTGCATTCTACATATTAATGTCTTTCTGGTAGTTTAAAAGATTGCTTTCACATTGACTCGCATCCCACATTTTCTTTTTTTTCAATATCGCCTACGACCACATAGAAATTAAACAACAATGCTACTAGATTAGTTGTTTGTGCTTATCACAAAATTTTAAAACGTAGTAAAATCTGCCTCATTTTTTTTTTTTATAAATAACGGCTAATTTCAAATAATATTAGATATTGATGTGGTTATTCAACTCTTTAAATTTATTTTTATCATATGTCAGACCTATTAAAAATGTATTTTTTCTATTTTAAAAGAGTCAATGGAATAAAGTTTTAAAATGAAGTTAGATGAAATTAAATAACTTTAAAACAATCAAATTGATACAAGTCAGTTAAAGAGCAGCGAGAGCCACCAAAAGGACATTCAAACTCATATGTCGAAAATAAACATACAAAGCCATGGCTAATAATGAAAAAGAAAAAGATAAAGATAAACAGACAAACAACCGTACACAAAGCACAACATAGAAAACTAATGAGTGAGTTACACCCAGCGTTTGCAGGTGCTCCTACAGGGTAAGCAGATCCTGCTTAGCATTTGACATCGTATTGTTGTTAATGTTCCTAGGGTAAGCAGATCCTGCTTCACATGTGACACCGTATTGTTGTTAATGTTATAGTCTAGTCAATCTAGCATAAATTTGAACCTAAACTTGAAGTAATTGCAATAGAAGTTTTTATCTTTAGCAATATACCCCAAATATACACAGAAAAAGTATATAAAAGCTAACTTGAAGAAAACTAAATAAAAACGATTTTAAAATTCCTATGGAGATTTGCATTGAAATGGGAGATAACTCTGCAAAAAGTCAGAAATATCAATAAAAATTGATACAAAATCATAACTTTACCGCTTCTATTCAACTAAATGATCTGTTTTTTTTTTTTTATATTTTAGACGTCTTTAGTGTATAACACACATTTCTAAAGGTGCTTTCATGTCATACAACCTAGATTTCATAATTCATTAGTTGACCATTTATTAGATTTTTCAACATGGCAAGGAAAAGGATCTCAAATTTAATAAAAAAAAAATGATTAAGCACCGTTTCTTCGTTTTGTGGTTTAAATCATCTTGAAACAAGGTAAATGCTAAACAAATATAATTTCTAGCCATATAATCAATACAAAATATTCACATTATCTTTTCGAAATAAGTTACAAAGCCATAAATTTGCAATTTCTTTAAAGAAAAATGTTCCAAAAAAATAACTAAAGATACCCATGACACTTTGGTTTTGTACATTTCATGGGCAGAAGATTGTATAATGAAGTCAAATGCGAACTTATAACCCCATCAAAGTGTCATTCTTTACAAGAATTCTAAGAAAATAAACCAAAAACTGACAAAAAAGACTATTGTTTGCGGAGTTATCTCCGTTTCAAATGTTAATACCATAGGAAATTAGACATGCTGATTTTAAGTTCTCCTCAAGATAGATTTTATGTGACTTTGGGGTTGTGTATATTTGGGGTTTAATGCTATAGATTGGAACTAACACATTTTCTGTTGTAATCAGTTTAAAGATCAAACTTATTTTGACTTGACTAATTTTACAAACCCGATAATTAGTCTAATTCGGTAGGTCACATTCATAGAAAGGGTACGGGATTGCAATTACGACATCAGGAAAATATCCGTTATCGTCTGTGAAACTGATATTATGAAAAGTGTTACATTGTTATGTGGATTCCAAAATACTGTAAACAAATTCTGGTTAATTTCAGACCTTTGCCTAAAATTTATTCAATCATAACTTTTGATTTTTCAACCTTATATCCCATTATTACCCTTGTGAAATTGAAAAAATCTTCTGAAAGAAACAGTTCACAATGCTTTTCAAACTAGAAATGGTAGCACACGATATAAGTTTATTACTTTCAGATACCGTAAGACAAATTTTGATAACAGTGAACAAAACATGAACATGCTTCAAAGAGGAACAATTGATCAGTATGCCGGAGTTTCTTATTGATAGCATATTTGTTGAATTTGAAGGTAGATCTTTTCTTATTTCGTAGGAGTTCCATCAAACACTAGTCAATCAAAAAAGATAAAGGGAGCCATATCAATAATTTCGTATTCAGACATATTAATGATGGTCTTTCTATCAACAATAAAAACGTGGATTGATGTACCACATTTTTTGACAGTTTTAACTATTATCATGACGTTTTGTGTTGCTCACTAATTTTTGTCAATATATTGGTATTCTAAACACTTCTCATACAAATGAGAGGTAAAGTATCCATAAGATCAGGATATATCAACCATTTTCTGTATAATGTAATAAATGTACCAAGTCAGGAATATATGACAGTTATTTTCCATTTGTTTAATGTTTTGGAGCTTTTGATTTTGCCATTTGATAATGACGTTCCATTTTTACTTTGATATTTATATTCTTTGCAATTTAGTCAAGATGACGAAAAAAATCTGCTGTAATGTTTCTGCATGTTTGTTTGGGATGGTAATCAATTATTAAATATGTTTATTCAGAAGGAAATTGTTTTGTATTCAGGTTTAACTATTTTGATTCCAATTTTGGACTTTCGTTATACTTAAGAGACCTTGTTGTGAGTGTTCATATATTGATAGACATAAATCTTGCAAATTTGAAGTATTCAATATTTAGGTCGTAAAAGAAACGTAAGAGGCGTTAATGTAGGAAATACATGTAGTAAATGTTGCAAATGGTTTACTCCCCTTGTATCATCTTATTAAGAGATTAGTTAATGTTAAAGTTAAAAAATAAATATGCAATACAAAATGGTAATCCCATATAAACATGATTTTTTAATTTTGTCCTATATTCGATCTTTTTTGGAGGACTTTGTGAAAAACTAAATAATCTCATTTATATACGTGAAAATCTCCATCAAAAATAGTAATGGGCAGACAAAAGTGGTTTATTGTAATAAGAAATTATTATAAACCGAATTGCACTTAATATCACATGAAGGTGTGAATTAAATCTTTAATTTCGCATTGGTGATGTTACTAGCCACTGATACATACATACAATAGTCAGGTACTGAAGGTTACATAATCTTTTTATAATGTGTAAAGGTCAATAAAAAGTGAAAAAAAAAAGTTTTACTTTACCGGTATTACGAAGTTAGCTCGTATAAATATATTGTATGTTTTTCTTATCCTAGACATTGAGATTAAAGGTAGCCGGTTCAGCTGTCAAGAAAGATAATTTGACTCACATATCAGTTCAGTCGAGCACATGCGAAGTCGTAAACCTCATCGTTGAATACCTTACGTTATATCTAATTGGTTTGTTGTCATACAGGGTATCTTTGATATTTTATGACAAATCTAATTATTTTACCGGACTCGGTGCAATTTACACCTCTGTATCTTTTTTGCACAGACATTTTTAAAGATATAAATCGGCTTTCTATGCTGTATAAGCTTGGCTTATTGTTGACCTATAGTTGTTAATTTCTGTGCCATTCGGTCTCTTGTGGAGAGTTGTCTAATTGGCAATCATACCACGTCTTCTTTTTTATATTAAAGATGTGTTTTATTGTTTTGATCGCTGTATTATTGACCTGCACCCAACATATCATTTTTATAAGTATCAAATATTATGTTACCATCGTGATATTGATGCAAAAAAGAGTGTAGATTATTGCATAAAAGAGACAAATTATTAATTGTTTGTTTTTCTATGTTGCTGTTGTAGCATGTATTTAATCAAGCGACACAAATTTTAAAATACAAAAACTAGGTGAAATAAGTTTCACAAAAATAGACTTTTTAAAAAAAAAAATGAAGATAACACTTTATTTATGTCATGCGTTATATGTGCTTATATGGATTTACCCGTATCAGGAACGGCCAGAAATGAATATTATAAAGTAAATAATGTGTAAAAACCTAAACTGGGAACTTTTTTTGGTGTTTATCTTTCGTTATGATTAAGTGTCTGTCTTGTCCTTTAGAGAATTGACTAAGGAAGTAGGATTTTTGGCAGGATTTGTCAAATTTATTTATATTGTCTCCATATTCTAGAGTATAAAGATTGGAAACAAAAAAAACTTGTTAAACACTGTAAACATTCAATTGTAGACCTTAACATACGTTCCTGTTTCTTATTATTTTTACTGTCACATTGAAATATTCCCTATACTGGATATACTGACTGTATTCACACATATAATTCAAAAGCATATTTATTGAACAACAGCTGAGAACGACCAGATTTTACACCGCGAACTGTCTGTTAGAGTTTTGAACTGATAAGTTTCTTTAATATTCCAGACCACAGCCTTTCCTTTCATGTTCATTGATTCCATCTGATTCCCGTATTTGTCCATATTTAGATTACAAAGATCATATGGAATGCAAGATCCTTTTCCGTAGGCAAAAAATACACCCATTATATCACCTTTAAGTGCACTTATTTGTTCACCAAAGGGAATATTAACTTGTCGTTTCCTATCGTGTCGACTTTTGTCAATAGTATTCCGTCCAATAAGGGTAAACCTGAGGAAGTAACATTAGAAGGATTAATATAATAAATTGCTAATACCAAATTGTCAGAAATATTAAAACGTTGATTGTGTCAGACTATATGGTCTTGTCAATTATTGAATTTACTTTGCAGTTCGGTATTTTTCTGGATAAACTTTTTTCTTTCTAATTTACATGTTCCTTACGTCGTAACTACAACCCCCTTTCCTTTCATGAATGTGACCTACCGAATTAGACTATTTACCGGATTTGTTATCCCATAAGCAACACGACACGTGCCACATGCGGAGCAAAATCTGCTTACCCTTCTGGAGCACCTGAGATCACCCCTAGTTTTTTGGGGGTTCGTGTTGTTTATTCTTTAGTTTTCTATGTTGTGTCATGTGTGCAGTTTTTTGTTTGTCTTTTTCATTTTTAGCCATGGCGTTGTCAGTTTGTTTTAGATTTATGAGTTTGACTGTCCCTTTGGTATCTTTCGTCCCTCTTTTACATATAAACCAAATGTTAAAGGATTGATATCTAGCAGTTAACTCCGTTCATATCTTTGAATGGTTTCCCTGGGCCGTTCTGATGTTGTAATAAGACCGTAAGGTTTTCGCCATGAAAGTGACCTCACTGTTTCTACGAAAAAAGCAGTATTCTTTTGGTATAGTTTCTTCTTGAGCGCTCAGTAATATTACTTATATTATGTCATGCAATACGATACCTTACTCTTACATTAAAGAAGTATATCATTAACTATACACACCGTCCCTTATCTACAGGTCTCCAAATACTGAAGGTAACTTCACAGTCAACCATTGAATAGAACGTCCACGCAACAACTCTCCCGGATTTGTGAATGCGCATTGATTTGCTGTTTCCTATATACATTTTTCTTTCATTGGCGAGCATGCGTCGAGAGCGAAGAGACACCTCATTGTTTCTTGATTGCACTAAGTGGGTCTCTGAAATCATGTTTTTTTCATTATTTTTAAGATATGAAGTAAATATGGTGTAAAAAGTCAACGAGAAAGTAACAAAAACTTCATTCTTTGAAAATAATATTTATGTTATCTTTGTAATTGAAACATTTTTATAATTGACATACAATAAAAAAAACTAGATATGTCAAAGCGACACGAATGGCCCCGTCCCAAATAGTTGAAAAATCTGCAATTTCAAACATTTACAATAAACACATGTGGACACAAACATAATGGTAGTCTCACATATCAAAAATCAGCTTAAAATCTGGAGAGGAATAGAGAAAAAATCCGTATAACTGTGATTTTCAATAATTCATCCAAAGCCCGTAATTTCGCCAAATATTAGTGGAGCGGAACGAAACTTAAACTTGATCTGTTACTCATCATGGTTAAATCACATACCAAAAATAAGCCTAATTTCTGAAGGCATTTAGAAACAAGAATGTGTCCATAGTACACGGATTCCCCCTCGCACTATCATTTTCTATGTTCAGTGGACCGTGAAATTGGGGTCAAAACTTTAAATTAGAAATATCATATCATAGGGAACATGTGTACTAAGTTTCAAATTGATGTAACTTTAACTTCATCAAAAACTACCTTGACCAAAAACTTTAACCTGAACTTCGCACTATCATTTTCTATGTTCAGTGGACCATGAAATTCGGGTCAAAACTATAATTTGGCATTAAAATTACAAAGATCATATCATGGGTAACATGTGTACTAAGTTTCAAGTTGATTGGACTTCAACTTCATCAAAAACTACCTTGACCAAAAACTTTAACCTAAAGCGAACGGACGCACGAACGGACGAACGGACGAACGGACGAACGGACGAACGGAGGCACAGACCAGAGAACATAATGCCCTTCTACTATCGTAGGTGGGGCATAAAAAACTCCATAAAATGGTTTGTTGCGGAATGACTGAACTTCGGAATGACGGACAAGGGTAAAACTATAAGGCACCGACAACTTCGTTGCGTGGCCATACAAATCGTTTTTTCCCTTTATTTGTATTTTTAAACTTACATGAATATAACACCTGTTCATACATATTTATTTGACTAGTAAAAAAATGGGTTTCTTTTCTAAAATCATTCGAATGATTCTGCTGATCATATGAAGATTCCAAAATGAGGAGGTTACATGTATGATAGTTTTTTAAATACAAAACGTTTGACTGGCATAAAAGTAAATGTGAGGTAAATACATACATTTGACACTACAAATGAACGTAAGTTGATATTTGATCGTTTAATTGTGCTTATATACCATCTGCATTGTCATGAACATGATGAAGATGCCCCCATTATTCTACTTTGATTATATTTTTAGTGTTTCCAACTGCCTACAACTTTTGTGACTAATATGAGTGAGCTTTCTAATTATTTAGAAAGACCCATACATAAATTACCTATGCATACTGGCGGGTCACCTGTTAAACTTCCGTCCCTGAGACAGGCTCTTTTATCATTACCACTGTCTAATTCATAGCCTTCAACACAATCGTATGAAAATATTCCTCCCACCCGGGTTCGTAAAGCACTTCCTGCTTTCATAATGGTTTTCGGTTGCAAGGTTGGCACGGCACATATGGTTGCTAAAATTTGAAATCTAATAAGTATAAACATAATTCTAGATTGATGTTTCCTGTTTACCTTAAAAAAAAAGGGGGGGACTAATATTCTAGAGGGACATTCAAACTCATAGATTGAAAATAAACTGACAACGCCATGACTAAAAATGAAACAGAAAAACAGACGAATAATAGTACACAAGACACAACATAGAAAACTTTTGAGAATACATGTATATATGACTATATGAAATATTTAGGAATTGTCTACCGGAGCTGAACTAGCGCAAGACTAAATAGTACTGTAATACAAGTTTTGACAATTTAGGAAAATTAAAAAAGAAATTCTTTGAATAAAAAAAAACACTGTATAAAAGATTATCATTCATATTTATCTCACCTGATCCACAGAACCCACATGTCCATGGACAATTGTCCCTGGCAAACTCTTCGAAATCTATACACATCCCTGGATCATCTTTTAATAGATCTAAGCAATCAAGTCTGTAGTCTAGACATTCAACACGATCTAAAACAGAAAGTAACGATTGTAAGACATTTTGGGAAAGTCGTATATACAGACGATTATACCAACGCCAATACCATTCAAAAAATAGAAATAAATTCAACTCGTTTCCAAATTCAACGGGTTATTAACAAATGCAAATTAATTCATTGTGAATGAATGTGCTGTTCTGTCACTCATTAGATATTTTCTATTTTTGAATTCTTTTATAAATCATACTTTGTAAAGAATCACTCTGATTCAAACAAAAAATTCTCTGAAACCGATATTATCAAGATGCTTGATTTCTTGATTGACAACATATTTGTAACGTTCGGAGAACGTGTTTTTCAACAGACTGTCGGCATCCCAATGGGAACAAACTGTGCCCCTCTACTTGCCGACTTGTTTCTTTACTATTATGAGGCTGACTTCATGCAGGAACTTCTTAGGAAGAAAGATAAGAAGTTAACAATATCCTTTAACTCTACTTTCCGCTATATAGATGACGTTCTTTCACTAAACAATTCAAAATTTGGTGACTATGTGGAACGCATCTATCCCATCGAATTGGAGATAAAGGATACTACAGATACAGTTAAGTCGGCTTCATATCTTGACTTACATCTAGAAATTGACAATGAGGGTCGGTTGAAAACAAAACTTTACGACAAAAGAGATGATTTCAGCTTTCCAATTGTGAACTTTCAATTTCTAAGTAGCAACATTCCACAGCACCTGCATACGGGGTATATATCTCCCAATTGATACGATATTCCCGTTCTTGCATTTCCTATCATGATTTTCTTGATAGAGGGTTACTGCTCACAAGGAAGCTATTAAACCAAGAGTTCCAAATGGTGAAGTTGAAATCATCCCTTCGTAAATTTTACGGACGCCATCACGAGTTGGTTGACCGTTATGGAATAACCGTTTCACAAATGATATCGGATATGTTCCTTACGTCGTAACTACAATCCCCTTCCCTTTCATGAATGTGACCTACCGAATTAGACTATTTACCGGATTTGTAATCACATAAGCAACACGACGGGTGCCACATGTGGAGCAGGATCTGCTTACCCTTCCGGAGCACCTGAGATCACCCCTAGTTTTTGGTGGGGTTCGTGTTGTTTATTCTTTAGTTTTCTATGTTGTGTCATGTGTACTATTGTTTTTCTGTTTGTCTTTTTCATTTTTAGCCATGGCGTTGTCAGTTTGTTTTAGATTTATGAGTTTGACTGTCCCTTTGGTATCTTTCGTCCCTCTTTTATAAATGATTACATAGAACTTCTATGGTAATTTTTTAAAAAGCACATAAATGTCTGCATTCACTTCAAAAGCTAACCAAACCTTTAAACAGACTTATTTAGGATGAATATAATTACGAAACTGTTGTCATTATTAAAGATGACATATTTTGATATCAATTTTGAATCACTTATAGTGTATTTGCATCGGAAATAAACACATTTATTCTAAAACCAGTTCTTTGCATAATGCGGGTTATGTTCTTCTCATATGATTTTGATGGTATGGTGCTAAACCCCTTACGGGAGAGATTGTGCTTGATTTCAACTTATCTTATGTAATAATAAACTATCAATCAGTTTAGTTGACGTCTGGAACTCGCATGTAAGTTACTGCCAAAAGTCCTATGTTAATTCATGTATCATTGTCATTTTGTTTAGTTGCTTTTGTTACCTATTCTGACATCGGACTCGGACTTCTATAAAACGTTATTTTACTGTGCATATTGCTCTGTGTTGGTTTTTTCTACATTGACTGATGGTATAGTGGAGGGTTGAAATCTTACGAAACATACATAATTTTTGCGCCTGTCTCTAGTCCGTAGCCGGTAGCCTTTGTTGATCTTGTGTGATTTTTTTTTTATTTTAGTTTATTTATATGTTTTGGAGTTTTATCTGACGCCCAATTGTCGCAATATTTTTTTAAATGTCTTCTTTTTTTGCTTTCTTTGTCGGATGGTACATTGGTGTTTTAATGACAACTATTAACCAGTCTAGAAATAAAAAGGGACACTTTGGTTGCCAATGATTCAATTCCCTTCCAGTAGCTTGAATATCCAGAACGTTCAAATATACTACAATAACTTTTAGAGATTTATAAAAACCAACTGTACTGAAAATAATTGTAAGTCTTTATACCTCCCAATTCGACAGTTAAGATCACATAATTATAGAATAACTAATCGACGAATTCATATAGAGAAAAAATTCAACGAGTGACCGAACAACACATTAATTCACGAATGCACGTAGCTCATTAGTTAATTATCAGTGTTGTTCGGTAACGAGTTGAATATATTTCTATACTGAAATTCTTTAATTAGTTGTTCTTTTTATTACATTGGCAAATGGCTTTTTTTTTTTTTTTTAAATTCATGTTAAACATATAAGGAACTATATCTTTTTTCTATGCATTCACAATTTGTTTTGATCCGCCGTTATCAACGTCTTGACAACGCATTTGTTGTATGACGTCAGAAAATGAAATAACCACGTTTATTTCACATGTGAAATTATCGGTTTTTATTTAACTGGGAAATCAATGTAATTCATTGCAACCAATGTAACTATGTTTGTTTTTTTTTTATACAAATTGACCCAGAAATTAAAAATATTGCTTTCACGCTTTCTAGAGAGTGTTCAGGAAAATAACATCCAAGTCCTGGTAAAAAAGTTCATAAAAATCAGAACATTATCAAAAGGTTTTTTACCGAATAGATGAACAGATACAACAAATAGTCTGTGTGTGTGTGAAACCAATTCGATATATGTGTTGAATCTTTTAAAATAATGTGAATGTCAAGTTTCCTCTTTAGTTTTTCTCCTTATTTACTATATGTAATTTAGGAAAAACCTATTGTTGAAAAAATATGATATTTGAAGTATTTTCTAGCAGTACATAACCCCTTTCATTGAATAAAAGTTGATGTTTGAAGATATTTCTGTTATTCTGTAACAATTTAATTTTGAATGTAACGCGTCTTCTAATTGGCTGACAGCGTTTTCAGCTCATAGACATAATTTTGTCATGTGACCGTGACGTCATCATCGTCTTTTCATGATTTTCTCCGATTAAGATGTGGGTTAGTATTACATTATAAGGAATGACTGAAAATTACTTAGTTTTGAAAGGCAATAGGTGATATAGCTTTAAAAGGCAACACTTTTAAACAGGAATATTGCTGTTTTTAATTCTGCTTAGTTGATTCGTTCCAAAACTGAACTCGGTGCATTTTTATGCACACAAATTATAAACATTTAGTGAATCTATGTAGAATTCGCTTATTGTCAACGTCAGTAAAAATCTGCCATTTCGAACCCAACAATATTCCTTGGTGAAGATACTGACCTGTTGGTACTTCTGTTGTACATGTACTATAACAATTTTGGATCTATGAATCTGATCTTTAAACCAAATCATAATAAGAAGACAAAGTAAAAAATATGGGACATAAATAAACGAAAGGCGTTCTTTGACAAAACATGTGCAAAGTCCTTCCGATCATTCACGCAATAAGCGGTTGTGACACGACATCAAAGCTGTATGGTGTAGGGAAGGTAGCTACATTAAAGAAATGTATCGACAGTCAAATATTGAAAGATCTTGCTGAGATATTTCTAAAAGGGTCTCTTGTTGAAGACATTATAAATGCCGGGGAAAAAATAATTACGTTTTTGTACGGAGGTGCTCCGATCGTAGGACTTGACGTTCTCAGGTACAAAAAATTTGCAAACCTGGTTTTATACCGCCAACCCTCTCACTTTGATGACAGTCTCATCAAGTTCCGTTATATTTACATTGATGCGTAAACTAAACAGACACAATAAATTAGATAGTCAAAAATATAGGTACATCAGTCATCATCGTATAATAATGTATGTGTAAAATATACATGTAAACATAGTTAAAGCGTTGCATTTGATAATCATGAGTAATTTTAATGTTTTGTCATAAGTCTGAATCTCTATGGTCTGTACACTCTTAGCTAATGTGGCATATATCGCTTGATTAGAACATGGAGGTATTATACTTCTATAATCAGTAGATGTGTTGATAGAAGAGGAAATTAGTTCCTATAAACTTGCCAATACATTAAGGGGTATTTTGACATCTCAGAAATGAAGTTATTTAAATAAAACATAGCATGAATAATGAAATTATCAATAAATAAAAAAAAATCACTTAATAATTATTAAAAGGTATGCTTGTCTCAACATTGAAAATAGTTTTTAGTACAAACAATGTATATAATGTCTATAAATAAAGGCAACAGTAGTATACTGCTGTTCAAACATCGTAAATCTATGGACAAAAAACAATATCTTAGCAATATTTTGCTAATTAGATAAAATACATGTAATAGTGGCATTGCCCCTGGACATTTTAATCCGATTAATTGCTGTTTGTTTTTACAGCTGTTAATTTTTATCTCTATAATCCTTTTCTGTATACTATATAGACCAAATGATTCTGTGCAATAAATTTAAATTCTAAATGAACTCTCATAAAGATTTTTCACACATTTTTTTGTTTTTTGATTAACATGGTGATTTATTACTTTTCAATCTATTTAGTTAAAGATCTTTCTTAAAAAACATATGCATTTTTTCAAATCATAAGACTATTCAGAAAAAACGTCTGTTGGTCAAATAAGTAATATAAAAACTTAAGAATAAATTACTGAAAGTATGTGATATCAATATTTGAAAAATGAATATAATTTTACAATTTATATTATTAAACATAATTCCTTTATCATTAACACCATAAAAGTACATGTAATTGAAATGTAATTCAAAAGTAATTGAGCATTACATGATTTTTTCATTGTAATTTTAAAATTAAATTACAATTACAAGTAATTAAAAGAATGCTCCATTACACATTACATTCAATTACATGGAAAATTGTATTGCATTACACTTAATTACCATTACATTTTCAATTACCCCATCCCTGCCCATAAGCAACTTATATCTCTTAATCTCTTCTTATCTCTTGTGTGTTAGTGTCGGATGGACGTGTTTCTACTTCTACTATTCATTTAGAGTAAATTTCACGTTACCTCCGTGAACCAATACTGCCAGAATGAATCAGAAAGAAAAAATCATAATTGGGTTATAAGGTTTGTTAATATAAAATTTAGTGCTGTACTCGTCTAGGCAAGCTAATAAAAGGACAGTAAATATCAGACTTTTATTAAAATTCTATCAATATATCTATTTATATATATTTGTAACAAAAATTTTTATGTAAAAAGTCAAGATTTAAAAAAATGTTTGTAAGTCATTATTAACCTACGCAATGACGAAATAGGTAGACATGTAATATGATAAGAAGTAAAAACAAAACGACAACATCAGCGATAAGAAAGGAGACATTTCATCTATTGTTTTTGCTTTAACATATATTTTATTATTAGAATTGTGTTTACACATGCAAACATCGTTCCTTGACAGATATTCGAACTAAAATTATTGCGACACCATTGACATATGTAAATATATAAAATCGTCTGTTTAGTCTATTGCAATTCATTACAAATTTTGGCAATGCTATGCAAACAAAAAGCGTTCTGATTATGCTTTTCTATGTCGTCTTAATCAGTGACAACAAAGAAACATACTGGGTTTGATGTAATATACCTGCGCAATTTATTTTCATTTTGGATACTGTACATACATAACGGTGCCAATGTTTTAAACTCTCGGGTTTTCCCTCAGAAAGTTTACAACATTGGCACTTGATTGAATCCACGAGAAAAGGTAATACACATTGTGCATTTCACATCAAAGAATATATCTGTATGTTTGAATTAGGGATGTATAAACACACTTAGCTTAGTGGGAATATCCATGATTGCATGTCCCAAGTGCTTCCTTAACGACTATAGTGGAAGCTAGTTCTGCTATTTGTTGTATTGACTCTTTTATATCATTTCTTGCAACCTGATCATTTGTTTTTCATGTTTTTGTACATATTAGGCTTTGTTTGTATCAAATATATAATAAATTTGGTTTTGATAATTGATGTTCCCTCGTATCTTTTTTTAATGTAAAATAGGGATTTTGTTTTAGATTAATTGATTTCACATAAAACATATCTTTTGAACAGTGCTTGCTTTCATCTTTCCATGAACTCATTGGTGTTCATATGTTTATTGACATCCGACAACACTTGGTTATTTCAACTAGAGGCTCTAAAGAGCCTGTGTCGCTCACCTTGCTCTATGTGAATATTAAACAAAGCAAAAGATGGATTCATGACAAAATTGTGTTTTGGTGATGGTGATGTGTTTGTAGATCTTACTTTACCAAGCATTCTTGCTGCTTACAATTATCTCTATCTATAATAAACTTGGCCCAGTAGTTTCAGTGGAAAATGTTAGTGAAAATTTACAAATTTTATGAAAATTGTTAAAAATTGACTATAAAGGGCAATAACACCTAAAGGGGTCAACTGACCATTTGGGTCATGTTGACTTATTTGTAAATCTTACTTTGCTAAACATTATTGCTGTTTACAGTTTATCTCTATCTATAATAATATTCAAGATAATAACCAAAAACAGTAAAATTTCCTTAAAATTACCAATTCGGGGCAGCAACCCAACAACGGATTGTCCAATTCATCTAAAAATTTCAGGGCAGATATATCTTCACCTGATAACCAATTTTACCCGATGTCAGATTTGCTCTAAATGCTTTGGTTTTTGAGTTATAAGCCAAAAACTGCATTTTACCCCTACGTTCTATTTTTAGCCATGGCGGCCATCTTGGTTAGTTGGCCGGGTCACCGGACACATTTTTTAAACTAGATACCCAAATGATGATTGTGGCCAAGTTTGGTTTAATTTGGCCCAGTAGTTTCAGAGGAGAAGATTTTTGTAAAAGTTAACACAGGACGACGACGGACGACGACGGACGCCGGACGCCAAGTGATGAGAAAAGCTCACTTGGCCCTTTGGGCCAGGTGAGCTAAAATGAGTGTTAAAGTAATAAGTTTCATCTCGCGTTATTCCGTGATTTTATGTACTACACGATGCAAATACAACTTTAACTAGGTCAGGTTAAATATTTGAGGCAATCACTTCTTTAAGTGATGGGAACGTACATAATAAAATCAATAACTATATTAGGAAAAAAAAACACATCAGCTCTAGAATAAATACATCATGCATAACCGATAATCAACACATACTTCATTTAAAAGTGTATATATTTGTTTAGGGGTCAGCTGAACGACGACTCCGGGTGCGGGAATTTCTCGTTGCATTGAAGACCTGTTGGTGACCTTTTGCTGTTGTCTGCTGTATGGTCGGGTTGTTGTCTCTTTGGCACATTCCCCATTTCCATTCGCAATTTTATTACTGATAATTTAGGTGACAATATAATGGAATGTGATACGACTGTCATACAAGTGACAATATAATGGAATGTGATACGACTGTCGTACAAGTGAGAGGTTTAGCTAGCTATAAAACCAGGTTCAATCCACCATTTTCTACATTTGGAAATGCCTGTACCAAGTCAGGAATATGACAGTTCTTGTCCATTCGTTTTTGATGCGTTTTGTTGTTTGATTTTGCAATGTGATTATGGACTTTCCAAATTGATTTTCCTCTGAGTTCAGTATTTTTGTGATTTTACTTTTCACATTATTCGGCTTTGTGTCAGTCACTGTTTGCTAAATTTAATATGATTAAAACACTTTTGTATTTCCATCATATTAAACATTGTCATATTTTGTAATAACTGATGAAAAAACATACTTATCACTGTGCTAGTGTATATTTGTTTAGGAGCCAGCTGAAGGACGACTCCGGGTGCAGGAATTTCTCGTTGCATTGAAGACCTGTTGGTGACCATTTGCTGTTGTCTGCTCTATGGTCGGGTTGTTGTCTCTTTGACACATTCCCCATTTCCATTCTCAATTTTATTACTGATTATTTAGGTTAGATCTCAAATTGTAGACAAAGGGAAACATTTACATTAAAATCTTTGTACAAGTCAAATTCTATCACAATAAATACTTTCAGGCAGTGCAGTTGGTAAATATCTCAAAATCGAAGGGATGAGTTTTGCAGTTTTTGTTATATTAAATACATACAGTTTGGAGCCCTATATAAAATATGCAAGACAAAATTTTAAATTTTAAATACTGATTATTTACATAATCAAATCTTGTGAGCATCTGCAGATTTTATGGATGGATTTGTGTTCTATGTTTGAGTTTGTAATTCAATGTGCCTTAACAAAGGGACCTTTTTTGACATGACACGAACGAGTACCACATGTGGAGGGAGGTCAGCTAAATCTTTCGTAGCACCTTGAGATCATCCCTAGTTTTTGGTGGGATTCATGTTGATTAATTTTTAGTTTTCTATGTTGTGATTTGTGTACTATTATTTATCTGTTTGTCTTTTTCTTTGTTAGCAAAGGCGTTGTCAGTTTATTTTTGTATCTATGAGCTTGAATGTTCCTCTACTATCGTTCGCAAATCTTTTATTGGCCTTAATAAGCGTGTTCATTACTCTCCAGATTGAAAGGTGCATTATAACTTACTAGATGGAGTGAGTTTACAGATAATAGATAAATAATCCCAATCACAACCCCAACGATTCCACTTTCCCTCATCGTTTACATTGGCACATGCATTTGATGTATCATTTCCTACAAAACAAAAGTTTAAAACTTTGATCATTTACCAAAAAAAAACCACATTTTGGTTAAATGCATATTCTTGACTTAAACTGTATAATTATATCATTTGCTTATTTTTCGGCCTAATTATACTTTGATTTTGATTCTACACTGTTTATCTATTCATCTAACAGACGGAATAAATTATTCGAAGGTTTTTTTCGTTGAATTTTGAAAATATTTCAATAACTGTTTGTGTTGCTATTCGACTGTTTATATTTTGTTACGAGCATATACAAATGAACGGAATACCAATAAATTTAATTCGACATGTAATAAGTTGGAAAGAAATACTTTTTGATTGAGTACTATGATAAAAAGCATAAAAATTCAAATCATATTTAAACATAAACAAAATTGACATGTAATAATGAATTTAACCTCTTCCCCAATTTGTCCACGTAACAATTGAACCATCTTCTTTCCATATATACTCATCATTTTCATCTTTTTCTATACCTAGCCAGAAGGAACGACTGTTATCGCTGTTAAAAAAATAAATGGGAAACATTTATCATTATAGGACCCAAAACATCTAAATGAATAGTTAAATCTGTCTGAAATTCTTACCAGTTGTTTTGTAAAGTATCAAAGAAATGCTTATGTATTGTCCATCATTTGAATCTCAGATACTAAGTTTAGAATAATTATTTATTCTTATTCTTTTTTTGGTTGATGATTCTTCTCTCTTTTCATCGTTTTTAAACGAACGTAAAATGATTTGCAAACATTTCCTTTTAATATCAACATTATTTATAAAAACATCTATTAAAATTGTTACTTTTTAAATAGGACGTGTCTTCATCTGAATGGTCCTTTGTAACGACATGTAAGGTTCCAAAAGTAACTCAAATTGAAGAAGGATCGATTTCAGTATATACAGCTACGGTAATTTTTGTAAAACATAACCAAGACAGCTATGTTTTCTTGTTAAAAGTCTTTAATGGTACCCCACTCATAATTCACCATAGATGCATTTTGTGTAAAACACATCAGCTCAAATCACCAATTACTATTACAATGTACATTTTCAAACCTTCTCATGGAAAGTAAACATTAGATGTTTGGAATTCAATTACATCCCTTGTGATATTTAGCCTTTAATGTATTTAAGCACTGATTTATGTATGTTTTTGTATATAGTCGTGTTCCTAGTGAAGGTTAATTAAGCTATGGATGCATCAAATCTATCGTCTTTAGTACAACTATGATGAATGATTCACATTTTACGAATTTTTAAAATTGAAATCATTTGTACATTCTATATCATTGTTTGCGACAGGCCATTTCCTAGGGAAAGTTGTTTTGTATGACATCTCATAATGTTTATGCAATGAGTTCAGATTTAATCCCCCAAAAAAGACTTTAAAAGATGAACACTGCACAATGTCACTCAAATTTTTAAAACCAGTTACTACTGTAGCAAAAGGAACTCACATCAGTGCAACCATGAAAATGTTACTATAATTAGATAAAAAGTTGGTATTACCCTGTCAATTCTTTTGTTATTTTATTATACGATTCACTTGGTTGAGGGGTTTGTGGTCTAATTTTCACAACAAAACAGTAAACTTAAATCGAAACAATCTCTACCTGATTAAAAGGACGACGAGTGCAAGTAACAGAAATAACTGATATGTGCTTTTTCTGAGCAGGTGAGCTGTACAAATAACTGCTTGTTTATCTTTATAAATTGTTATTTAGATAGAGAGTTGTCTCATTGGCACTCGTACCACATCTTCTTATATCTATTTATTCATTAAGTTGGCATATTAAATGTACCTTAACGTCAACAAAAAATCGTTTTCCTCTAAATCCTTAGCAGACGACATGGATGCGCTCATGTTGGCACAGAGTTCTCTTCCTTCATAAACTGTCATATAAACATCGAACCATTTATAACATCTTTCAGAATAGGTTATCCACCCTGGCGGACATTCTACAAACAACAAAAATAATATTGTGGATTCATTCTTTTTCGTGGGGGATGGAAGAATAATTGTATGTTCGTTTATATTTTATTTTATAGTGCTGCCAAAGTTTGTGTATTATGAAAAAAATAAAATGGGGTTTGATTGCCAATGAGATAACTCTTTATAAAAGCCTATAAAATAATTAGTACTGCAATGAACGGTAACTTCTATAATACTAAAATTACGAGGTCCAATTTGTCAGCCGTCATCACGTAAAAACGACGAATCACAGAATTCAACTTTATATATAACTAATATAGTACAAAGGTGTAGATTAAAAATTACACCACTCCAGGCCCTTTTGTTTTCCACGTAATTAATATTGCCAATAATTAAGAAGTTCCGGGTCGAGTCCGCTACCGATACCAATAGTATATTCACCTTTTACCTATTACCTTATCTGTCCGTTCCGCATCTGACAGGCGCACCACCAAACGTTGTATTCAGGATTAATATGCTATATACACGGGTCATAACCACAGGGTTGACACTACTAAATTGTCAAATTGTTACCTATTGTAGTATTTTAATCAGTAAGACTTTCTAAGATAACAATACGAATACTAAAAATCTGGACTAAAAATAAGGCGTATAGGTACAGTTTTCAATTTGTTAGTGGGCATGACGTAAAACAGCGAAGCAAAGAATTCAACTTTATTTATAACTTATATAGGACAATGCTGTTGATTAAAAAATACTCCATTCCAGGACCTTTTATTTTCCAAATAATTAATATTATTGTTTCAGTTCGACGGGTTCAAACAGAAAGACTTGAAAGTAGAGAAAAACTGTGTATCTTATAATCGGCATGACTTTATCAGATGACAATACTAATACTAAAATAAGGCTTGTATATATAAAATGTTCACCAAAAATTATTGCTAGTTCCTAAAATTTAATACTACTAAAGTATTTATAGTCATACTTACAATGTTAGAAACTGATATATTTCTATTTATTATTCAGTCTAGTCGGAATGATGGCCAGCGTGTTATTAGAAGTTCCTATTAAACCTATTAGCAATGCATTGAATGCAAAATCAAGTTAAATAAAAACTAAAATATTTCAAAATCTAGATTTACAATCTGATGTCGACAGTAATCTTCCTATTTGGCTTATATTTGCAAACATCAAAGTTTAGTGTGTGTCCCATAATGACCTTACAAAAAAAAAAACGAAACCAAGAAACGGGACAAAACGAACCACTACAGATAATGAACGTAAACTCATAAACACGTACGCTCTCACAATTATTGTTTCAGTCCACGTTGTTTTCAAATATTTTCATTTTGAAAAAGATGCACTTACCTACCGCTCCTACAAGTTGAAACAAAAAGAAAAGATTGTGAAAGCCTTAACCCCTTTGAGGTAAATGTTGGATAGATAATGCAAACGTGATAAAATGCCAGAGTCACTAGAAGACTGAATAGCTTGTTCAATTGTATATGGTGAGAATTCGATTTGGCTAATGTATGAAAATTAACAAAATGTGTACGGATCTTAACAATAAAACAGTCAGTTAGCTTGCCAAATGGGTATTGTTTAGGATCTCAAAGACATCTGTTTAAGAAGTCTTTTCGAGGAAAGCTTTATAGTGATTTTAAATAAAGTATTTAAAAGAAGAAGATATTTATGAAAAGTAATCTTATAATCTTGATAACTGTTTAAAAGAAGGAAAATAATTATATCTGTTTCGTTCGTTGTATTAAACAGAAAGGAAATTCAATATTTACATAATGTATAACACGGAGTAATTGTTGTATGTTTTCATTTATTTGCGCTACTGGTAATTATAAGAAAGCCTTTGATCAATGTTTTTTTTTCAATTTGTGTTTTCTTTTTGCATAACATTTTATGAAAGTTGATGTCAAAAGCATTCTAGTAAACTCAACATATAAAGCAGATGTAATTGAAAAAAGAAACAAATAATATGCGAATAAAAAAGATGAAAATTCTACAGCTATACCAATGCACTATGTGATAACAACGACGGGAAATATATGCTGGTACAACCAAAGCGTAAAGCAGTTAAAATTACCCAATACTTTGTCCTGTTCACTAAAAGGTAATAATTTAAATGTTTTCCCTCTGAAAAGAAGTTCAATACGTACTTCCACAGACAAAGTTTCCTCCTGACCATGTACCATCAGCCAAACATACATGGGTATCTGTTTCCACACCGTTTATACACATGAACAATACAGTTTCTCCAACTGCATAGCTAGTTTTCAAAGGTACTTTTGGAATCCCATCAAAAGGTATTAGTGGGCTGGTACAAGATACACGTTTCACTACAATGTAATTTTTCATCAATTCCGTTTTATTTAGAATTACAAGAATTAATAATTTGGCATATTATTTATTTAAGATATGATTTAGTCCGTAACGGGAATTCAAATTCAAGCATATCTTATCATTAATGCAGTAAATTCAAAAATTATTGCTAGCATATATTATTGTGATTTTGTCATTTAAGACTAAAATGTGACTTTAATTTTTGCGATATTGAGTAAAATCCTGTTTAATTCATATAAAATATTTCAAAATGCGAGTTTAAATTATTGCGATTATAATCCTGTCCCATATTTCGCAATAATTTCTGAATTTACAGTATTTTATCATCAATACAATATTTCTCATAAACAGTACCTGGTAATGGCTTCTCAAAACTACACAATTTGCAACTTTTTCTACAACCACGTGATGCCTCTATATCCTCAGAACAAAACTTCTTATCTTCTGTCATTAAATCATTACAGTCATCGAAGATGTCATAACATTTCTCTGCAAGAATAAACAATTTGTGACACTACGTCAAAATCTATAAATTTAGAAAACAAATATAATTTGATGAAACATATTCATTTTTAATTTTAATTGAATAATGTTCTTAATATTTCAATGAAAGAAATGTCATATTCTATCTTGTATCATATTTATACTACCAAGTTAATTGACGAGTAATTATTTTATGTATGAAACCTACAAAACAGAGTTTTCATTTTTAAAACTGCTTATGGTCTAATGGTATGTATCAATGTGTCCTAAAATGTTTCATTGTTTTTGTCGTACAAAGGCATATTCTGAAAATACATTTTTCAAATCATTTTTGTTGAGTGTTAAAAGCGCACAGCGCAGATTCGACTTTACAAAACACGCAATACTATCTATTACCAGCTTGTCACGAGAGATATATTACTTAGTCTGTGTATCTTTACATTGTTCTTACCAAGAAAGGTGTTTTTACATTATGTCAGTACAAACGCAGTGACGATATAGGAAAATCCGAATTTGTTAGTACTCTTTTGGATAATTGGATAATTTTAAACAAAATGTGGATGAAATGCAAATTGGAATAAACATTAATATGTCAATGGGTTTGGTATTAATTAACCATATACCTACCAAGATTGCAAACATCACAATAGTCACGTGAACACTGGTCTTCATCAGTATAACACCATGGTGCTAAACCATCGCCGGCACGCCTACAGAAGTTTTCTTTTAAAAAGGATGCAGATTCACTACAATGATAACAAAACCAAAATATAAATTATGCTAAGTATTCTAGTAAAATAGATTCCTTCAAAACAGGACACACGACATATTATATTCAATTGACTTTCAAACGATACTCTAGAAAATAAAAAAAAATGTTATAGAAATTTAAGTGTATAATAAACATGTATGTATGGACAGTCGAACACACATATTCTAATTGTTAATGTAGTATTTCCAGACATACAAAAATGCAGAAATATCCCATTAACACGAACATGTATATTAAAGTAGTTGTTCATCTTACAAACTTAGGTCAATAAATAATTGATTAGTAACAAAATAAACAAATGTGGAATAATGTATACAAGTGTGTTGCCTCCCTTATTCATGACTTATCATCACATTCAAAGCTTTATTTTTAATCTAGAGTAAATTGAAAATTCAACTTTTGGATAATTAAAAGCGTACCCTGGTGGAGCAGTTATGTTTTTTAGCGAGTAAGTACCAGTATTCTTGTATTATTTCACGTACATTTGAACTTTTGATTGTCATTCAGACTTTCAGACTTTTATCCTTATGCCATTCATTTTGTCATTTTGTTACTTGACTTTCAAATATGATTGTTAATTGCATCCTTATTATTTAATTTCCGTTTTTAAAATGAAATAGTACATTTGGTTCGATATCGCACTGCTGTGTCTGTTATAGTAAATCATATTTGATGTTTCATAATACCTTCTTTGATATAGATTATTCACACAATGTGTAACTTTACTCCAATGTAGACATGTCTGGAACTTTTTTGTAACATTAACGTTTCCATTGTAAGTAGTTCCATTTCCGTTGTAACACATGTCTCGGTCTGTAAGATAATTTATATTTTAAATCATTTCAAAGGTTTTTAATTAGATAAAAATACATTACATCCTAAAACAAAATGAAAAATAGAGTTCATGGTATGAGTTTATCTATCGTTCCAGATAACTTCATTTTATCTGTTTATAAAATATACAACATAAAGTTGACAATCCACATATAAATGACAATACATTACAGTTCTAGTGAAAAACATTCAAGTGTAATGGAAAGAAAAAATTTGTCGAAGAGCTGATCAAACCAAAAAGCATAACTTATTATTATGATCCATGCAATGATCAACATCAAACAGAGCACCATTTGTTTCCTCTATTTAGAATAAAATTATTGTTATATATATATATATATAAACATATCTGGTAAAATGTTAGATGCCTTTCTGCATTTTTGTATGTTTGTTGTCTGATTTTTTTTTGTCATCAAGTTGTCAGATGTATATTAACATTGAAACCAAATTTAAGGAATAATAAGATATGCTTACTAAAATATAAAGTCCAACATTATGGTACAAACCTCTTATCAGTGATATTGTAGCATTAAACCCTGTCAGTAGCTGATTGTTGTTTCCACTTGTAAATGTTATTCCTAGGAAATTCATATCTGTCATCACAGATCTCTTAAAGTCATCGCCACAGTATCTGTAATTATAAAATATGTGTGTTGCATTGATCAAAGATACATGATTCGTAAATTAAACAATGAAATAGAAAACCCAAGGCAACACCAAGGTGTCAATTGTTTTCCGTTCGTTTGATGTGTTTCAGATTTTGGTTTTGAAACTTAGCTTGTTATGGGACTTTTCATTTTGAATTTTACTTTGTGTTCGGTATTTTCGTAATTTTGCTTTTTGTACAGTAGTTTGCACTTGGAATTCTTTATTGAACTAGCTACACATGTTACAAAAGGGTCAGCTTTTTTGTAGATAAAAACAACATTTTATAATTGTCGTTTGTCTAAAGTGTTATGAATATTTTTGACGAAAACATGAGAAAAAAACTCATTTTTTAATATCTTTTTTGATACCTTCCCGTTCATTTGAATGATAGTTATATGAACCTAATTGACACAATATGTATTGTTTTTCGTGTATTAAGTTGCAAAACTTCGAATGCACATAGTTAATACAAGCTGTTTTTGTTTTGTTTATTAATTGGTTGAATGCGTGATCTTCTTGGTCGCATCAGACTGCATTTTTTTAATGAGTATTTAAGTTTCACAACATAAGGATACGGATAGGCAACGGTTACGTTACATGTGCAGTTAAACCTAGTTTAATCCAACCACATCAAGTGCCTTTGTCTATTTAAACCACGTGTTGTTTGTCTTTTTTGTGTGTCTTTTTGGGAGTCATCAGGTGTTGGTGGTCTGCTGTACTGTTATTATTTTTAGTGATTCCTGTTATCCCTCCCTTTTGGACTTTTAGGTATTCTTTGGATAAACTTTTATTCATTTATGTGCTCCATCAAAAACATGTTTAAGTGTTAATATTTGCTATATTATGAAATATGTGATACACACTGCTTCGCAACTATAAAAGATTTTATCCCACATTTTCTGCATTTGAAAATGCCTGTACCAAGTCAGGAATATGACAGTTGTTGTCCATTCGTTTGATGTGTTTTATCATTTGATTTTGCCATTTGTATAGGGACTTTCCGTTTTGAATATTTCTTGGAGCTCAGTATTTTGTAATTTAACTTTGTAAGTATGAACTGACGAAAGAGTATTTTTACACAGAGCGTTGAAAAATATAAGTTTGACAAAAATTTGAATTGCGATTTTTTTTCCCTCAAATATGTATTTGTTTTCCAATATTTTACCTACACATTATTTTAATGCTTGAATGTGCAAAACATAGTTTCGCTCTTGAGCTTTTATTGAACTTGGAAATTTTAGGAATCAACTTTATTTCGAACAGACCCGATTGTTTTCTACGTGATGACAATACCCCAATTAATACTTTACTTTATTTCCGGTTGACCTGGTAGAGCACTTCTGATACCAACTGTAGATACACATTCTCCACTATCACCAACTTCAACGTTAAACGTATGAAAATTCAAAATCAGTTTGGAATCTTTAGGGCCCTGTTAAATTAAGAAAAAGTGTGATATGATAGTACTTGCTTCTAAATATTTCTCGTTTGTTTACTAGAAATTTCATGCATGTAAATTGTCAAATGTAAAATCATATGTGTTCAGGAATAATAAAAAAAAACTTATATAACAAATAAGGTGCGTCCGAAATGTTTTGTTTGTTTGTTAGACGGCATTATGATTAAAATCGAATATTGTAATACAAACCATGTTTTTGTATTCTGACTTTTCTGTTCATATGTTGTTCTTTTCAATTTTGAATATTAGTAGAATTTAAAACAAAAGTGTACGTTCGAACACATACTATTAACACCATTTTAATCAAGTATAACATTGAAAAGAAACATAAAACTAGCTTACCTTGAATATAAAATTACATCTTTGTCTTGCAACATATGGTCCCGGGAAATTAGGAGTCGCTATGTGCACAACTGGATTTGACGAATTCAGTTGATAAATAGCACCACAATCTGAAGTAACAAAACAGGAAGCAAGTTGTATTATTAAATTGAGATTTCCTGATAGAATATAAGAAATGGTTTGATAAAACTTGAACAGAATTTAATTGACAGGGAGAATTGTAAAAGTGATGCGAAACATACCAGAGGGACATTCAAACTCTGAAGTCTAAAATAAACTGAAAACGCAATAGCTCAAAAAGAAAAAAGATAAACAGACAAATAATAGTATACAAAACACACAACATAGAAACAACTAAAGACTAAGCAACATGAACCCAAGCAAAACTTGGGGTGATCTCAGGTGACTTGGAATGGTAAACATAAAATTGTATGACAAGAAGAGCTGTAAAGTCTCATATGCTCACCTTTCAATGTGAATCCCCACATATATATTATTTTATAAAATCAATAAAACATCTCTAACAACATTCAAAGCACACATATTATTTAATTCATTGGCTTGTTTTTAGTTTACACCTATGGAGTTCTTTATTAGGTAACGAATGATTGAATTTATAGGAAAAGTCAAACTTTAATTCATCGAATGTAACAGGATATTGCTCAAAAAGAGATGTAACATTTTCTAATAAACACAAATATCAGCAACGCCTTTTGTGATCAAATATGAATGGTTACATCTTGTGGTAAAAGGGATATTTTAATCTTCCTCTTAAACTTTCAAATAATCTACCATTGATAGCACAGCTCATATGGTATGATACGTTATAAAGTCGGACTTGCAAAGCATCTTCTTAAATACGAAAATATGTATCCATTCACTGTGGTCTTACTTAAATGTCAAAAGACTATTATGTTTAATTATGGCATGATTTTTTCACGATTCATTCTCCATCCATAGTTTTTGGACTGAAGACCGTCATTTTTCGTTGAGTAAAACGTTTACTTAATTTGATAATTTGATTGGAAATGTTCATGTCTGTCTGACATCTTTACGTCATTTAAAGATTTCAAATATCAACCTTTTGTTTGATTTCATGGTAAGATAGCCGTGTCGCACTAAAATACAACTGGACTAAAATACCAATTTATCAAACGCCATCTTTACATAGAAATTACAACAATTTATTTTGAAGTATACTCACTTGTATCAGCATGGTGGTAGTGGCAAAGGTGAACTTGATAAACTCTCCCAATACCACTCACTTTAGGAACAAACCCATATAAGGCCTGGTTATTGGATGCATCGTTTCGGATAGTTAAATATTCCTCTGTGTCTATCATATCTGTAGGGAAAAGAATGTTAAACATACTTTATAATGTGAATCGATACGTTCAACAAATATATTAAAAGTATCACTTTTCTTAAAGTTCTTCAACTTCTAATACATTACGAATTTATATTCCACACTATACGGGCGTATTTAACATATGTGTGCTCCTGATACACAAACTGCTCCAACAGAGTTATGAAGAAAACAACTAAAATCGATATTAAATCTTAAGATCAAAGAATAGTTTACAGATTTGTTTTTATTGTTTGTGACCTAATCCCGATTTTGTCAGTTGATTCACAACGCGGATGATGATCTGTCTGATTTACTCTTTCAATACTTGTATATTCGTCTCTGAGTAGTGTTTTTCGACATATTATTATCTTTGTCTTTCAAATGCTTGAATTTGATCGTTCCTGATTAAAATAAATCCAGAACAGGGTTTAAGACACACAAAAAATGTATACAAGGTTATTATCAATTTAATGAACAAGATACATGTATATAAAAACGAATAAATATTTCTATTATAATCTTCAAGAATGCTTGCAGTTATTGGTAGTATTTACCAGCTGCTAATAATTGACGTCGCCTTTTATTGTGCGTTGAATTTTTGTTGATTTCATTAATTGAGATCATAATAAGAAAATATCCTTAATGTTTTTAACATATTTACCTACAACCTTCTGGCACGGGAATTTGCTATGGCGAAACAAAACAAAAGAATCATGTGTTGGAAGTGTAATAGGATCTGACCAAGTACCATCGTCCCGACAACAAAAATGGATTTTAACATCTGTAGTAAAATCCCCATTAGGTAAAAATTGACCTGCTAACATTTTGGGTGGTTGTATGTCATCAAACTTGATGAATCCGTCTTCAAATCCTATCAAAACAGCATTGATATATTAAAACATTGACACGTCACTTCCGATATATTTACATCATTCAGTTATGTTTCAAACGCCATATTAACAGTTTGTCTTATGTTTTTACAATGCCTTTTCCGTAATTACTACTGAAAGAAAATTGTAGATCCACGCAGCAAGAAGATGAATGGTTCACGACAAAACAGCATTTAGATATAGGAAGATGTGGTGTGAGTGCCAATGAGACAACTCTCCATCCAAATAAGCATTTAAAAAAAGTAAACCATTATAGGTCAATATACGGCTTTCAACACGGAGCTTTGTCTTACACCGAACAACAAGCTATAAAGGACCCCAAAATTACTAGTGGAAAACCATTCAAACGGGAAAATCAAAGGTGTAATCTATATAAAATTTAAAACAAAACGAGAAACGAGAAACACGTTTAAATTACATAAACAAACGACAACTACTGTACATCAGATTCCTGACTTAGGACAGGTGCAAACATTTGCAGCGGGATTAAAAGTTTTAATGGATCCAAACCTTCTCCCTTTTTCTGAAACAATAGCATAACATCACAACATAGAAAACACACGGTAAAATATCAATTGGCAGGCTTAACTCAATCAAAAAGTGTACATTAAAATAGCGTAGTTCACTTGTTTGTCTATATCAATTTAAGATCCAAAAGAAATGTTTAACGTGTTTGTAGTTGACATCGTCTTCTTGTGGACGAGATATCTTAGATGTTTTGTTAACTTTAGTATAGCAATTTATAACATTTCGCTTTATAAAGCCTTTTGATATTCTGTGTTCCCCTTTTTCGGGTATCAAATTGTCTTAATTGTATTTCCGATATTTCTTATTTAATAGGTAAGTGTTAGATAAAAAAAGTAGAGGATTTCACAATTAATGAAATCATTCATTTTATTTATGTTATGTCAAAATTCAAATCAAATAGCCTTCTTTACCTGTAGGACATATTCCTGTATAGCTAAGTATGCAATAAGACCCTTTCTGCCAGTAACTTGATGGTCCTAAAGGTTCACTTTTAGGTTTTGAGCAAAACGTATACGTCACGTTGTTTGATCCAACCGTCACGGCTGAATACATCGTGTCAGACATAATCGGCAATGATTCTGTAAACTGCTGAAGAGAACTTTCAGCAAATCCCTCTGGACATCCGTCTTGTGATTTTAGCATCGAAAACGGCTCAGCAGGCCAACGATTATAAAACACTTGACTTTCTGTGAAAAATTAAATATAAAAACATTTCTTTTAATATTTTTCAAAATCATGGTCATATAGAATAATATCGATTCACTCTGATCAATGTGGATAATTTGCTTCTTATTTAGGGAAACCTCACCAAGAATTATGATATCAAATGCAGATTTATGTGCAGGTTAAAAATAAACATGTTTAAAAATGATAGGAAAACAATGTAGGACTAGTTGCTATCAACACAGTGAAATGTCTGCTAGATCTTTTTCACTTTACAGGAGAATACCCTTTCTTAATCTACTTTTAACATATCTTTTAAAAATTGTAAAATGTTGAAATTAAATTAAAGAGTATGTACATAAAGTGTTTGTATCTTATATAACAATATTCTACTATAAAATATAACCTTACCGAAGTTTTCTGGTGTATAATAACAGTAGAAAAATTTAAAGTGGCGAAAGGCCGCCTTGATACGCGGGTGATAGCCACCCCTGTAGGCGACTTTGAGGTCAAGATTCTTCACTTTGAAATACTGTACTGTAGATTTCATACCTAGAAATATAAAAAAAAACATACTAGTACTATATTTATAACAAATCGTTGATAAATTGTGATAGTTATTATGTTTCTTAAATTAATATCTTATAATTTACAGACACGGCTTCCTCATTTAAACTTATACCTCGAATTTGACATACACAGTCATATCAGTACCGGAATCTATATATGACAAACTCGACGATTTTAATTTTGAAATTATCAATTTCGCTTAACTTAGTAGCAATATACCAGCTTCACCTACATATATGATATAGATTTCCAAATTTATTCGGTATTCCAGAGCTTGCAGCTCCTACTAAGACTTTGTAAAACGTCACCAAGTGTCTGAGCAAAAAGCTGATGAACCAGAAGTTTGTCAAAGAAAGTCTCGTTCGTTTTGTAAAACCAGTTCACCGAAAGGTACCAATACCTTGTTGATAAATATTCCGTATATACTTCACAAATAATACACTTACTGACGTTGTCTATTATCTTAGTTTCATGTTTTGTGTTCTTTTATTTGTCTTTCATGTCTTTATCAATATTACTTTTACTGTTTGGTCTGGTATTTTTTATATCCATTTGACGTGGCTCTGTTTTTATGCATCCCGTCATTGTGTTGTTTTTATTATCTTTCATGTTTGCTTATGTGATTTGTCCGTGTGACTCTATGTGTTCTTTGTTATTGTTCTATCGTATTGTTTTTGTATTCTTGTGTTTCATATTTGCTAATGTTTTGTTTATAAGGTCTTTTGCGTTTCGTTGATACATAATGACGAAAATAAGTAGAAAAAACAATAAGCATATAGACAAGCAGTAAGATGGACAACATGGACAAGGTAAACTTCTAATTTAAATTGTGCAAGATATACATAAAAGATCTAGACTATATTTTTTTCCTAATTTGAACGACCAAATTATTTTATATCTCTAACTGAGTGACATCAAACGCGCGATTCTTCGTCAGAGTTAATGTTAATCTAACCATTTGGTCCCAGTATTTAAAACTTTCAATTCTTTATGGGTGGATTTAAAATACATAAATAACTAGAGGCTCTTAAGAGCCTGTGTCGCTCACCTTGGTCTATGTGCATATTAAACAAAGGACACAGATGGATTCATGACAAAATTGTGTTTTTGGTGATGGTGATGTTTGTAGATCTTACGGTACTGAACATTCTTGCTTCTTACAATAATCACTATTTATAATGAACTTGGCCCATTAGTTACAGAGGAAAATATTTTGCTAAAATTTACAAAAATTAACAAAATTAATGAAAATTATTAAAAATTGACTATAAAGGGCAATAACTCCACAAGGGGTCAACTTACCATTTTGGTCATGTTGACCTATTTGTGGATCTTACTTTGCTGAACATTATTACTGTATACAGTTTATCTCTATCTATAATAATATTCCGATAAAGAACCGAAAACCGCAAAATTTCCTTAAAAATTACCAATTCAGGGGCAGCAACCCAACAGCCGGTTGTCGGATTTATCTGAAAATTTCAGGGTAGATAGATGTTGACTTGCAAAACAATTTAACCCCATGTCTGATTGCTCTTAATGCTTTGATTTCAGAGTTATAAGCCAAAATCTACATTTTACCCCTATGTTCTATTTTTAGCCATGGCGGCCATCTTGGTTGGTTGGCTGGGTCACCGCACACATTTTTTAACCATATTGGTCAAGTTGACTTATTTGTAGATCTAACTTTGCTGAACATTATTGCTGTTTACAGTTTATCTCTATCTATAATAATATTCAAGATAATAGCCAAAAAAACGCAAAATTTCCTTAAAATTGCCAATTCAGGGGCAGCAACCCAACAGCCAGTTGTCTGATTAGTCTGAAAATTTAGAGCAGATAGATCTTGACCTGAGTAACAATTTTACCCATGTCAGATTTGCTCTAAATGCCTCGGTGTCAGAGTTATAAGCCAAAATCTACATTTTACCCCTATGTTCTATTTTTAGCCATGTCGGCCATCTTGGTTGTAATGCCGGGTCACCGGACACATTTTTTAAACTAGATACCTCAATAATGATTGTGGCTAAGTTTGGTTAAATTTGGCCCAGTAGTTTCAGAGGAGAAGATTTTTGTAAAAGTTAACAGACGACGACGACGACGGACGACGGACGCAAAGTGATGAGAAAAGCTCACTTGGCCCTTCGGGCCATGTGAGCTAAAAATGCAAAAATAAGAATGTGGTTGTTAAATTTTTATTGATGCCTTCTTTGTGTTTCTTTGTTTAATATTTTTCTGTTTTAATTGTAATTAAGATTATAACACAATGTTGTCTGTTGTACTCCTAGGTTAGACATTTTCGCCCATCATTTCTGTTTGTTTTATTCACGCATCGTTGTCGATGTAGTGGGGTTTGACAAGGCTGTCGTGCAAGTGAAAGGTTTAGCGCTATAACAAAATGTTCAATCCACCATTTTCTACATGAGAAGATGTCTGTACCAAGTCAGGAATATGACAGTTTTAAATCATTCGTTTGGTATGTTTTAGCTAGTGGTTTTGCTATTTGATTTAGGACTTTCTGTTTTGAATTTTCCTCGGAGTTCAGTATTTTTTGTGATTTTACTTTTTTATGGTAAAACAATGAATAACTAGATGCAAATGTGAACGCCAATTTTTAAGGCAATCTTAAAATCAGAGAATTTATACCTGATTTAACTATGTTAAAAGTACTGCTATATCAGAAATGACAATAAGCATATAATTGGATCAATATCTTCATGGTTATATGAATACAAGATTGACAAATTGAAAACTAGATATAAGAAAAACAAGAAAAGTATTGTTTACTGTCACTTACCATAACATTGAAGAAAGGCTAAAGATACCAAAAGGGTATTTCAAATACGTAAGTTGAAGTTAAACTGGCAAAGTCGTTGCAATATAAGACGATCAACAGTATAACAAAATACAGTATAATGTGAAAAATAATTGATATATGTTTTTGTTTCATCTTATATGCACCTATACTTTTAATAAATATATTGGTAGCATATCGAATAGTTATCAAAGGCACTAGGGTTATAATTTGATACGCAAGACGTGCGCTTCGTCTACGTATCACTTAACGTTTAGATAAAAAAAAGTCATAAAGCCAAGAAAAGAACAAACTTGATGAGCATTGTGGTCCCAAAATTCAAATACATTGTGCCAAATGCATCTTAGGTAATCGTTGCATGGGATAAGAAAGTCATTAGTATATCTAATAATTCATACTGTAGCAAACAGTGAAATTTATAAAAATGACAATATAGTTGATATTCGTGCCAACAACAAAGTGCATGCTACTGGGCTAGTGATATCCTCGGGACGAAACGTTAACTAACCAGTGGCGTAAATTGTTATCAAAGGTACCGGGCTTATAATTTGATACGCCATACGCGCGTTTGGTCTACATAAGACGCATCAGTGACGTTCAGATAAAAACAAATAGAAAGACAAAACGAGTACAGATTTGAAAAGCATTCCAAAAAATTGCCAAATGCGGAAAAGTCAAAAGTAAGATGACCTACCATGTACGGCTTGACATCCATAGAAAGTTTTCTGGAAGAGTATAAACGGTTCCTTGTTTGGTAAATAGAGAGGTTTAGCTAATCGATCATCGGACCGACAGCAAAACTGCCATAGTACATCTTTCTCGTACTCTCCGTCAGGTTGAAACCCATCTGTAACTGGGTTATCTAGTGTGTCTATCCTTGCAGCTCCACTGGTAAATCCTGTCATTTTGAAGAAGTGACAGTTCAAAATATATTGCTTAACATACTAGCAAAAGTTTCTTTGCTTGATTTATAAAGCAAAAAACCTAGAGGGAAACATGTTTATCACGCAATATGATATATCGCGTTCAAAAACTCATAAACACAGATGAAGAGGATACAGCAAGAATTTTTGCATAGATGCATAAAAATAGGTTACTCATGTTCCCCAACGTTCAGAGAAAAATATATCTCTTCACAATTCCGTCCTAACATTCAAAATAATATCATCGCTTTTTATGTAGAAGTATTCAAATTGTATTAAAATTAAAATGTTTTCATCAAAACAAGATAGTAAAAAACAAAATAATCATTCGACTGATTTTAGCTATTTAAAACGAAAATGCATATTTTTTTTAATTAAAGTACTAATGCTATTTGGAATGCTCGCGTCACACTGTCCCGATTTTTATATACGATGGACACCCGAATGCGAAAATTGTAAGTTCATACGAAGGTTAACCGAAGACGGGTATTTCAGCTTCATATCTCAGCCTAAACCTACACGATGGATCACGAAGGCTACACGATGGATTACGAAGGCTACACGATGGATTACGATGATGGCACGATGGCCATACGATGTCTAAAAGACGTCGTAGATAAAATTGTTATGGACACTCTAGAACCAAAATGCTCAAAACTTGGTATGGTGTTACTCGTTAAGAATATCTTAAGCGCTATTGACTTTAAAGTTCAAAGGTCAAGGTCACAGTGGCAGTTGTAAAACAAGGCAATATCACCCTTGTGGACACTCTAAAACCAATATGCTTCAAAAGATTTTAACCACATTTGGTATATTGTTCCTCCTTGTAAGGATCTGACATTTTTTTACGTTCAAGACCAAAGGTCAAGATCATGCAATGGACTTTTTTTTCTCCTTGAAATAACATAATACACAGGAAATTGGTTGCTCATTTTTTTACCTTCTGGTTCTAAAGACAATATTAAAGGTATTTCCAGTTACTGAATGTTTTGGTTGATTTCTAAAAACATAGTTTATGTATCAAATATGTATATTCAATTTACCATTTTCTGCATGTGTCATATACAAATATAGTGTCCATATTTGTCCCCAATATGTTACATACGAGGGGATGCCACGCTCGGCATTGCCTTGTTTGAACTGCACTAGTCTGAATAATCATCCATAATTATGCCAATGTTTACATATCTATCTTAAAGGTAAGGTAATGGGTTCGTTGATCCCTTTTATTCAAAAAGAGCTCTTCCCAGGAGAATATCATAATAATATAGACAAAAGAAAGGATGTGGGAAAGCTATAAATGCGGCAAAATATGACATATAGAAAACAAAATGGTTATGAAGTAAACATTCGTGTCACAACATCTCAGACGATACATAAAAAAATCAGAATAATGAAGAAAAAGATGGTTTCCCTATATACGTGTACCTGCAGTGTTGGTGTACGAGGCGCGTTTATGATTTTCATTATGTTACTTGATATGACAAATTAACAAAAAATAATATTTACTTGTAAACGTAAATTCTGAGCCTGTAATAGCTGCTCTTCTTGTTCCATTTGAATTAATAGAAACAACGCTGTCGCCTTTCTTGTTCTCACAGAATCATATGATATGTGCTCCATGTTTTGTGAACGTCTTTCTTAACTGTCGTATAGACTGGCTAGTGCATATCGCGCATGGCACTTTAAATGTATTTTAGCGCAAAAATTAACTTACATTTAGCTGGATTTATTGCCGTCGTAGTTCCAGCTTGTCGCCTTCGTACTTTTATTCGATGGCAACACGACGGGATTACGAGGTCTTCACGAAGTCGTGTTGCCATCGTAAGACCTTCGAGTAGCTTCGTGATTCATTCGTGTAGACATCGTAATATCAAAACTGCCCGATGGAAACAATGGCAACACGAATGCAATACGATGTTCAAAGATGCATTCCCGGTGACATTACGATGGTGAGGATAGTAATACGAACTCAACACGAACCCTCAACATCGGACGCACCTTCGGAGATTTTTTAACAAGTTAAAAAATTTAGAACCCTTCCCGAAGTTGTCTCCGAAGGCTAGAAAAGTGGTCGATGGTTCTACGATGGTTAAAGGTGGCTCTACAAATAGCCCGATCTGGATACGATCAGTCCCGATTTTGAAAATTTCCATAATCGTGTTGACATCGGCGTAAAAATCGGGACAGTGTGACGCGGGCATTAATAAATGTTTAGACTGTTGAAACTATGTTAACTATTCAATAGATATCTTACCTGAAGGACAAGAATTGCCATGTTGATATATACAGTATTTCCCAGGTCCCCATTGGACACTTTCACCACCAACTGATGATTTCCTTGTACAAAAAGATTGTGTCAAAGATTGGCCATCTATTGTTATGAATGCGCCATGATTTATCGATTGACTGTTCCGAAGTGTTGTATATTTTATATTTCCCTCCACGAACCCTATAGGACAACCTGTCTTGGGTTTGAGAAGGGAGAAACCTTCCGAGGGCCAATTTTCTACAGCTGTTAAATCTACAAGCCAAATATTGGTTTTCATTAAATACATGAATATGTAAGAACATTGACAGTTTCATTGATTTGGCACCAATAAAGTCATTTGCTGTTACTTTTCAGTCATAACCTTTTCATTTCTTCTTTTAAATCCCGTGCGATTGATGGCAAGACTAAAGGGTAAGTAAAAAACTGTCATCATTATAACTGCTCTTGTTGTTATTTTCCTTGTCGATATCAGTATTTTTTAGAACCTTGTAACACGTTAACGGACTTTCACAGGCACCAAGCGACAAAATAAAGTTGAAAATGAAATAACATTATGAAACTTCGTGCGTACGAACCTGACAAGAACATTTCCGTTCGTTTTCCATCAGATATCAATTAAAATAAGTCGGATGAAGTAAAAATTGCCAATATAAGCCAATCAGATAAAAAAAGACAAAAAACATAATTTGACAAGAAAAGTACTAGTATGACGTTTTGCATATACATTTATATAATGATAATCACGAAGGTAGACATTTGATTTAAAAAGAATGTTTATTGTGAGCATTATGTCTGTTTTGTTCATGCATCGTTGTATATATAATGGAATTTGATGCGACTGTCATACAAGTGTGAGATTTAGCACTATAACACCAGGCTCAATCTACTATTTTTTTACATTTGAAAATGCCTGTACCAAGTCAGGAATAAGACAGATGTTGCCCATTCGTTTGATGTGTTTTATCATTTGATTTTGCCATTTGTATAGGGATTTTCCGTTTTGAATTTTCCTCGGAATTCAGAATGTTTGTGATTTTACTTTTTAAATAGTTCTAAAATCGTAAAGATATATAACTATATTGAATAGACAAGTCACCTGAATAGTATAATGAAGTACATCCTGAGTGTGGATCTAAACCATCTATACACCTACACTGGCATCGATCTCGTATTACTGTTAGATATCCCCAATTATCACATTGTAACTGAGAGTCCCCACAATGCAAAGCTACAAAGAACAAAAATATTTACATTTATCATTGATTGGGGCTTCTACCTATATGATGATCCTTGCTAAACTTGTGGTGGTGGGTTGCTATAAAATCAAATTATAATCAAATATGTTGTCTTCATATCGTGTGGTTACACTTGTTCTTACGGTACCAGTGGTGCATGACATATAAGGTTTTTGGTGTTTGTAAGAAAATGGAGTGGAAAAAAATAAAAATGAATAACCATTATTTTACTAGAATCTATTATTTATTTGAATACAGATTCATGCTGAATTGAGACATCTATCTCAAAATTGCGCATTTGATTGGCGACTTGAATCCAGTAAACATTAATTAATAATCAGGAGAACGAAAAGTGTCAACGAAAGTATGAATTTAAAATAGAAAGTTAGTCAAACTATACTGGCTCTGACATAATATGAAAAGAGGACTTTGAAAATACAAAAAAATCCACTACACACTGATTTAAAACTATATATTAACCCCACTTAATTCTGAGTCTGGTCTCAAATGCAACAGAAGGGTAAGAAGATCCTGTTCCACAAGTCGCATCTGTCATTTGTATAACGGTAAGTTCATATTGCAAAATGACAAACTATATGTTTCAATCACAAAGTTAAAACCAGACGGTCAAAGAAACTTAAATAAATTAGAATATCAAAATATTTAAATTATATGTCAGACTTTTTTAATCAGTGATAAACAAGTTGATTATATTCTATATCAATACGAAAATGTTACAGCTATGCAATACTAGTATTAAATGATTTTACCTTTACAATTATTAATGTCGTTGACAACTTCAAACATATAGTAGTCAGTAGGGTCGCCATTCAGTAGAATCAACTCATGGTCAGAATCCAGTACTTTCAGAGTATCTTGGTAATCAATGTGTCCATGCTGAGTGTACCACATGCAATAAATGAAATAAAGTAAGTACTTTGTATGTTATACTACTCTAATGTAAATCATGGTTGTCGATCGGATAAGAGTTCTTAGTTAATTTGAACAGACACATATAACATTAGTAGAAAATCTTACCTTACCTTAGGTTTTTCACTAACAACAAAGTAAAGTTTCCTAAAATCTTCAAGTGAGATACATAGATTGTTTTTAACTTCAAACACTGCAAACAGAACATTTTTCCTTCTGTTTGTTCGTTTGGTTTGATTGTTTGAGTTTCCCCTACTTCAATTAAATGAGTTCAGACGCTGGGAAAACCAAACATATCTCAAAATTGGCATGTTCGATCTAAATACAAATATTCCTGTTAATTGTTTTGTATTTAGCGGCGGTTGATCGCGTGATATTTTGTTTTTCCGTTGATAAACTGGTTAAGACAGTGGACTAAAATGTTGCAGGACTATATTTTTGTTCAGGTGATTTTAAGAAAATCTGCATTTTATTCTATTCATAAAATCAAAATATAAACATTGATGAATTTAACAAAACAAATCCTCCAAAAGGAAGACAATAATTTGATGTTTGGTAAGATCTATTCTATCTATTCAACTGTCATGGGAGCATATAATCTTTAGCTTTTATTTCACCCTTAAGCTTTAAACAAAAGAACTGTGTAGGATTTCTATTGGTATCCATCTGATGAATAGAATCTTTTTTCTGTTTTTTTTAATTCGTTCTTAAGCTATAATGTTACATCACTGTCCCAGGTTATGTGAGGGTTGGGACCCTGCTGACATGTTTAACCCCGCCAAATAATGTATGTGCCTGTCTGAAGTCTGTGATTCAGCGGTTGCCGTTTGTTGATGTGTTACATATAAATTAGGTCGTTAGTTTTCTCGTTTGAACTGTTATACATTTTTAATTTCGGGGCCTTTTATAGCTGACTATGCAGTATGGGCTTTGCTCATTGTTAAAGGTCATACAGTGACATATAGTTGTTTATTTGTGTGTCATTTGGTCTCTTTTGCAGAGTTGTCTCATTTGCAATTATACCACATCTTCTTTTTTATATAACTTATGAATATGTTCTACTTACAAATGCCCCATAATGCATCAATGAGGACAAATCGTATCTTCCATAAAATCGGATTAAATTTGAGGCTATTTTCTTAAAATTCTGTACATTTGTAGCTAAAAGCGTAAATAAGTAATTGACAAAATAAGAGTTGAAAAACGTTGTACAGACTAAAACATATAATCAATAGTGTTTGCTAAAAAAGGCGAAAGATACCAATTGGATTTATTTATTGAACATAAACTGACCATGCGATGATAAAAAACAAAAAAACTACGAAAAGACGAAAAATAGTACAAAAAACATAGATAACTAAAGTGTGAGCAACATGAACCCAACAAAAACTGAAGATGATCTCAGGAAGGGAAAACCGAGCATGATCCATTTGTGGTAACCGTCGTACTTAATTCTAGACAGACCGATCAAATTAAGGGAAAAGTAATCTTCTTAGCCACTAAGCCTAGGAAATTTCTTTTCACGGCTGCTGTTTATTCTCAAATATTCATCTGTCATGTATTATTTTTAATTTTAGTTTCTTGTGTACAATTTAGAGTTTAGTATGGCGTATATAGTATTTATATTTGTTTAGGGGTCAGCTGAAGGACGCCTCTGGGTGCGGGCATTTCTCGCTGCATTGATGACCTGTTGGCGACCTTCTGCGGTTGTCTGTTCTATGGTCGGGTTGTTGTCTCTTTGTCACATTCCCTATTTCCATTAACAATTTTATGATATATGAACTAAAATTATGTTAGTGCATATATCCTGTTCTTATGTTGTACTGTTACACCACTGTCCCAGGTTAGAAGGTGAGGTTAGGATCTCGCTATCATGTTTAACCCCGCCATATGTTATATGTATGTGTTTTTCTCAAGTCAGGAACCTATAATTCAGTGGTTGTCGTTGAACATAGATCAAATATATAATTTTATTAAACAAAGATAAGGTTAAAAACAAAAGTAAAAGATATATGTGATTAAAAAAGTGTTTATTGTTGTAGGTTCAACAACTCATCAGATTGATTTACGTCTAATATGTGATTAGAAAGTCAGTCTTTTAGTTCGTTTCTGTACGTGTTACATTGTCGTTTGTTTTTGGTTTTTTTTTGCTGCACTTTAGTGTTTATGTTGTTTCGTTGTTTTCCTCTTATAGTTGATGTCTTTCCCTCGGTTTTAGTTTGTAACCCGATCGATTTATGACTTTCGAACAGCAATATATTACTGTCGCCTTTATTCATACATAAAATTTAAAAAGAAAAATCCGAACCTTCAGAATTAATGTTGTTGTAAGAAACCCGTATATAATCTCTACCAAAAGGACTTCTTTGTTCGTGGAATAGTCCAATTGAATGACCTAATTCATGAACACATGTTCTCTGAAAAATGAAAACAATGTGTGAATTAAAATTATTATTATTGATAATAAATGAGACGGTTAGATAATGAATATAAGTTTTTAAATATAAATAGAATTATTCTATAATAAAAATATCCATTCAATCAGAAATTTTGTTCCTTTGTTTGTCTGTTGTTACTTTTTGTCTTTAGACTTATGAGTTTGGATGTCCTTCTGGTATCTGTCTCCACTCTTTTAAGGATATACACCTCTGAGGAGCCAAAAATTTCTAGAATTAAACTTTTTTTCTTAACCTGATTTTTGGGTTTATAAGACTGTAACAAAATAATTGGTGAAGAAAAAATTATATGGTGGTGCACTTCTTTTTTTGCTACGGCCCTTTGAAAATTCCAAATTTTGATGATTTTCCCATTTTTCATCGATTTTTACCTATTTTTGGGCTATTATCATGAAAAAAATCACAGTTCCACAATTAAACTTTTTCTCATACTTTCTATAAAGATGAAGTGGACCAATCTGAATAAATTTTACGTACAAAAACTATAGGTAGGTGTTAATATAAGAAAGTTTTATCATATTTTGACGCGCTTTTTTTGTTTAAAATTTACCATACTGTCAATTTGGTATTTTTGTGATTTTTCTCAGTTTTAAGAACAAAATGCATATTATTTCAACTTTTTTGTTATAAATGAATGAAAAAAGACATATCTAAGAAATTTGAAAAGACCAAAATGATATGGGATTTACATGATTCTTGTAAAATCATTTTTGTATCCCTCACCCATTTTCTCAAAATTTTGGCTTAAAATACTGACTTAATTAGTCGTAAAATTTGAAAACTGGATTACGCAAAAACTATTCATTGTCAATACACAAATTTTTTTTAACATATTTATGTTTGCTTATAATATTTTTAAAATTCATTGATATTTTCCACCTCTATCACATGTTTTGGGAATAATTAAAGAACGAGATTTCAACGAGACTGAACGAGACTGAAAAGTCAGAAGAATACATCCTTATTTCATTTTTTTTCAATTATAAATAGTATCACCGAGACTATATCATTTCCAAACTTACACCATGATTTACATATGCAATGTTCAAATTAAGGACTTTCTCTAAGGTTATATGTATATATGGACCCTGGGTCAATTCAATCCAAACAGGTACATGTATAACGCATTGACGTATAAACTTGAAATCTCCGGTATTGATTAAATATTATTATTCGAATATTATCAAGGATGTGTGATTCCTTTAAACTTGATCACATGTATATTTGTATTTACTTAGTTTGTACGCCAATAGTTTTAAGCTTTTCGTTGGTCGGTCAAAAACAGCATGTTGCACGGCGCATACACACTTTTACTAAAACTACATTCTAAAAATCCTTAATTTTACATTGTTCATGCAAACGTTGTTTATTAATTTCATCACAATTATTTTTTCATTGATGTAAGTTTCACCTACCTGCCACCCTTTATTTTCTCATATTTAGAGTTTTCACAGTGACCCACCGATTCTGGTATTTTGACTTTCATTTTGAAAGATTGTCATGTGATCAGGAGAAAAAGTAAGGCACACTGGACTATGGGAAATGATGTATGCATATGACCCTAGGTCAATATGAATATATAATCTAACACCTCGCACATTTGCGATGAAAGCAATGTTAATATCCAAGAGCTTCCGAATGTTATCGTGGTTGGCACTAAATGCTTAATTCCGATCTCCTGTAAAGGAGGTGAAAAATCGCGGTTGGCTACTAAATGTTCAATATCGATCTCCTTTAAAGGAGGTAAAAAAGTATAAATATTTGCTCATTTGAGTCCTGAGGTCTCGTAACTTGACGTCCATTTGAACATAAAAGTAAAAATGTCTGAATCAATGGATCGCTGTAAAAACGGTCTAAATATGAGAAAATACAGGGTGGCAGGTAGGTGAAACTTACATAAATGAAGAGATAAATGAAAAATGAACAAATTGATACCCGATTTATTTAATTTCAAGGCCGTCTGTTGGCACCAGAAGCGACGAAGCAGCACATCTATTTTGGATTGGCAAATATCCACTTTTTGATATGGGACGAGCTCTGACATCCCACGGCCCCAGCTTGTCTGGAAAAACAGCCGTTGGACGTCAGAGTAATCTCGGACTACTATTTCTCGAGCAAAGCTCTCGGGATTTTATTGATGCTTCAAATATATACGAATTTGGTATTGAAAAAAAAAACATTATATACTTTCTGTTTAATAATATTACATATGTTTTCTATAAAAAAAATAAAATAAATGGATTTATAAAGAAATGAGTGTCAATCGACATTTAAACAACAACTTAAACTCACATCGTCACAGCAGTTGATTTTCTGACCGTTTAGAGCAATTGGTGATCTTCCGATTAGGCTATTGCATCTATTAAATATTTTTTTTAGCATATAACATCAAATGCAAACTAAATATTATATACACATTCATGGATCTACAATCTTTCAATACCTGTATCTTGGCAGTGAACAAGGTCATGTTTTTCTCTGACTGTTTATGACGTCTTTACACTAAATTCATTGGATGTTGGATGTGTACTGATAGATAACCTACTCTTAGATGCATGGTATTTTTTATAAGTTGTAAGTGGCTTTGACCTAGCTGCGAGTACTCTCAGATCTGTACTAAGTGTCTTTTTTATAGGGATGTAAAAGTACCCAACCACGTCCACTTGTTTATGTATTATTTGTATTTGCATCTGATGAGTTAAGCCTTTTCAACTGATTTTTATAGTTCGTTCTAATGTTGTACAGTTACACCACTGTCCCAGGTTGGGGAAGAGTTATGATCTTGCTATCATGTTTAACCCCGCCACATTCTGTATTTACGTTCCTGTCCCAAGTCAACAGCCTGTAATTGAGTGGATGTCGTTTGTTTCTGAGTTACATATTTGTTTTTCGTTCATTTTTTTGCACATAGATTAGGCCGTTAGTATTCTCGTTTGAATTGTTTTACACTGTCATCTCGAGGCCTTTTATAGCTGACTATGCGGAATTAGCCTGGCTCATTGTTGAATGCCGTACGATGACCTATGGTTTTTAATTTCTGTGTCATTTGGTCTCTTGTGGAGAGTTGTCTCATTGACAATCATACCAAATCTTCTTTTTTATATATCATAGCCCATAATAAATTAACTTTTGCAGCTATTGTCAAATTGATAATAGTTTTATCTAAGTACTGTTCCGATGTAAAAGTGGTTGCTCAATGCTAACATGATTGAAATATCTATGTTTTCTTCAATGCTAAAATTAAATCAATTGTTTGATACTCTCCTAACACCCAGCGGCAAATATTTCATGTATATATAGGACTTGAACAAATTGATAATAATTCAGATGGTAAATTTTGATACAATCAGATTTATGTTACTAATGGACAAATATGTGCCAAATAATTCACTCGTAGAAACGTTTGTGTTTTGTTTCAGGAAACATGGCTTACTGATTAGTCAAAATCGACATTACACTAGCTCTCAGTAAAGGTGAGTATTTGTGTTTTTTGTTTCGTACCAATCTAATGAGTCCGTCCCTTCAACTTAATGTAAAGGTTCGTTCTGTGTTCTTTTATATTACTGCATGTTCAGTATTTAGTGAATGCTGAACGCTATCAAACATGTTAAGAACCGCAACATTTTTTATGTGCCTTGCAAATTTAGCAGTCTACAATTCAGTGGTTGTCGTTGTGTGCTGTGAGCCCATTTATTTTTTTCTTCTCTTTTAGCAATCAAGCCTTTGATATTCACTTTTAAATTGTTCATATTTTGACATGCCTGGGCATTGATAGACTGCTATACATATCAGCTAAGCTCATTGTTAAAGACATTGGTCTACGGTATCTCAAACCTATAACCTGTCCTTATTTCTGTAACACATGATCATTTGTAAATAGCGAGACAGATCAAGCAACCATGTGTCGGTATTTGTGATAACCAGAGATATACAATAAACAATTGTTACACGATTTCAGTAACGTAATAATGAAAAGGTATATGTCAGATTATTTGTATTATAAGACAGCGACAGCTTGTAAGTTCAATAGTCGTTGAATTCGGTTAAAATTTGTTATTTTACCATTCTCATACCTAATGCATTATTAGCACTAATAAGTTGAAATGGATTCTGAACTTGATTCAGTAACTTCAAGTACTCTTGAATAAGTGCTTTGTTTCTTTTGTCTTTTTGTCAGTTCGTTTTTGTTTGCTTTGCGCCAATTTGACAAGTCAAACCATTTTAAACTAATTTTGTATATATATTTTGTTGTTACACCAATGTTCCAAATTATGGGAAGGTTGAGATATCTCCAGTTAAACTCTGGACTTTTTTGGCTGACTGTACGGTATGAGGTTTGTTTATTGTTGATGGCTGCTAAATGACCTTTAGTTGTTTAGATATTTTAACTCTCTTGGATAGTGGTCTCATTGGCAATCATATCACACATCCTTTTCTTTTGAAAACTAGATCAGAGACCACAGATAAAATGAAATACATGTACAGTAATAAAAAAAAGAAAGAAAAAACATGTTAATTATTACAAACCCTCCTGTTCTTATAAACTTTAATCTACTGTCATGGTCCAGTCCATAGTCAATACGGGTACTGTTTGTCCACTCAACAAAACGTACACAGGTCCAGTATTCAATATGACGGAAAGCTCTATAAACGCCTCTTTTTCTAATTGCATTATCTCCTATACGATGATAAAATTAGTTTTAATAAGTAATAATTACAGAATTTGTAGATTCAATAACAAAAGCAATCTGCAATTTTAGTATTTTAATCAGAAGATAAGTATTACATGCTTACATAATGTGTTTCCATTTAGAGTAAACATAATTCAAATGCACCTGTTTACTTTTTTATTTTTTAAAAGTAAAGTTAATACATGAGAGGAACATACACTTACAAAAATTTATAGTCAAGTTCCTGTATTTAAGAAGTTTCGTTGTTAACTCTCTGTCATATTTATTTGTCATTTAAAGTTTTGAAAAAAATAGGTCATTGATTTGTTTTTTCATGTATGGGTCTTTTATAGCTTACTGTACGGTATGAGTTTGATCAATGATTATGGTCGTACGGTGATATATTGTTGGCACTTGCTAACATACATGTCTTTTGGACCTGGTTATTAGTGTTTCATCCACAGTTACACCAATTCTCCTTATTCACTAGGGTGGTCATATATTGTCATAAAAATCATAAGTGTGATGTCATTAAATGTTTCGAATAAACTACATGGAATTATCTGCTGAAGAAAAAATAGTGTGAATGACAATGCACACATATATATAATATGACTCCAGCTATTATAAATCTTAATAGATTTCGGAATATTAAATAATTATTCATTTCACCATCGAAAAATTATATAATCAAAAACACATTATTATGAAAACCGTTCTAGTTTATATCGACTTTAAAATCTTCGGAAACTATTTAAAAAAATACATATGAAAAACCAATTATTGTTATTAAATGTTAATGTTTTTATAGATAACAATGTAACTTTTAAAAAATACCCTTTTTAGATATTTTAGATAAGAACAGGTGAATTACAGGTAAATATCAAGATGTTAGTCTTTCACAGGACCCCTAATTTCCAACGTTGTGTTAATCTAATTATCAAATGTTATAGAACCTTGATCAGACCTGTATATCAGTCTGTTCATACATACCATCGTAATATTGAGTCCAAACATAAGGTATTATTGCCTTTGGCCAGTAACGTTCCACATTTGCAATAGCCAATCTTTTTCGCCTTTTCTTCGCACCTCCCATATGATGCTTGTCCCCTTCTTCATTATTTATCTCATGTTCTTCATTATTCATTTTATTTCGTTGTATATTAATTTCATCTCCTTCAATATTTATTCCATGTACTTCATTATTCATTTCATGTTCTTCGTTATTCATTTTATTTCTTTGTATATTAATTTCATCTCCTTCAATATTTATTACTTGTCCTTCATTATTTATTTTATCTCCCTTGTTATTCTTTTCACCTTTTTTATCAATCTTTTCATTGACTTTCTTTTTCTTTTTGTCTTTTCTTTTCTTCTTCTCATCTTCTTTATTTTTCTTTTCGTCTTCTTTATTTTTCTTACCGGACGCATGCACATTTGGATATTTTTCCTAAAAAACAGTCTTCATTAACATCATATTTTAGTTTTGCTTTTAACACGGATAATTTTCGTCTTTTTTCTTCGTACATCTGTATATTTGATTAAACAGTGTTTTTGCTGTATAATTGATGTAATTACTTAAATTTTGTTTTATTTTTGTCTTCTTTGCGTTTTAGCATGTTAATATCGGAATAATGTCTATTTGAATTTGTCTAGAATTAATTCTCTAATATTTCGGATATTATAGAATAAACTGTTTCATAGTTCAAAATTATGAGAACTTGTCGCCTACTATGCCCAAGCTAAGTGTAGTAAAAAAAAGAGAGGAGCTTTTTGGTCACACGTAACCTGCATAATTTGTAAGTTTTAGAACTATAGACATAATCAGGACAAATGTTTGATTTAAGAAATTATCCATGAATTATTTTGATTCTAATAAGACAAATACGGTTATTAAAAAACTGAAGCGCGAGCGGGTATGCTGTGTATGTGGCTGTTCTTTTCTACTCTACGTTTGATAAAGCTCAAGCTTTCTCATAAATCTATAGCTTGCATGGATTATTTCGTGAATAACTGCTAAAAAATCTATTTAATTATTTTAATTCTCAAACCCAGCATTTGTCATTTTTAATTTGCATGTTTTTCTCGTAAGCTACCGTCAAATCCAAAGTTGACATTTCGTAACTAAGGAGCCGCCATGTTGCATCGTTGAAATCAGTAAATATGCGAATAATGCAATACAAAAAAAAACCAAATTAAACAAAGCCAAAAAATAAATAGGAACTGACAAAAATGAGGGACAAACGTCAAGGAAACAGCAGGAATACTGAGCAAATAACAAAAGATATGATGTTTACTTTTATCATCTGTAACAACTTGTTTCACTGTAACTTGATTATTTTATATCTTCTCTTTTGTGTATTTTTGTCAGGATTATAATTCCAAATATCCCTTTTAGTTCTATTGTATTTCATTTGTTATTTCATCGAAACAATCCAATATTTTTGCTTGTTTAACACCTACTATGAACTTTTTAAGTTTCTCTGATTTCCATATTTTATCCGGATCTTGTCCTCTCTTTTCTGCTATTTTCTCTCGATACTCCACATCTTCTAACTCGATTTCTTCCTCCTCAATCGTTTGCTCTGTATATCCTGATTTCATTTCCTCTAATTTCTCTTCCTTCATTGAGAATATAACGTGAATTATAAAACATGGTTTTTCTTAAACACTTATCACCAGTCTGTAATGAACGCAATAAAAAACGCAACTCCATTCGTTTGATGTGTTCGAGCTTTTGAGTTTGCAACTTGATAAGGGACTTTCTGTTTTTAATTTTCCTCTGAACGTTTTTTGGTGATTTTACTTTTTGCACATACAAGGTAACAGGGATCTCCAATACTACAAACCACAAACATTCGACTCCTCCAATAAATAGATTCAAATATATCAAAACGGAAAACATATAGTCTTGATTGCCCTTAGAGTACATGCACAAAAAGTCATGGGGTTAACTTGTTTGAATTAAAATAACACTTGAAAAAATGTTAATGTCGAAGGGACTCTTTCATAATCTACCGTCATCAGGACTGTTCACACAAAGACATTTGAAAGCCAAGGTTGAAGGATTGAAACGTTGGAAGGATCTAAAAAGATTAGAGGAATTAATCTGAAGTCAATTTTACCTGAAGGAGTTTAAACCTTAGTTTCTTAACATTTTTTTCAACTTTTCCAACGATGAATATTCTATGCACTATTTGTGAGAGTCCAGTAATTAATATTTTCATATGTTTTTTTTGTTTTTGTTTCGTCCCGATCTGAGAGTTGACGCCAACTGATTTTCACAGGTTTTTTTTTCTAAAATTGTGCTGTTACGAAACTAAACCAGTTTATGGAAAAGGTTGAGCACTAACAAACATGTATAGCCCTCTCACATTCTTTATGTACCTGTTCCAAGCCAGAAGCGTACAATTTAGTAGTTTCTGTTGGTTAAGATAGATCATATTTGTTTTGAGTTATACATAAATGTTCTGATGTTCTTGATTGAATTGTTTACTTTTTATGTCGGAGTTTTTTTAAGCTTACATTACTGATTTGGCCTTGCTCATTGATAAAGGTCGTACGGTGATCTTTAGTTGCTTTCATCCATGTCATTCAAATTCTTACAAAGAGTTACATCAATTCTAGTTTTACATGTATATACTTAGACAATATATGTATAGTGTTTTGAAATATGAAATTTATTTGTATGAGGCTTAGAAACGGGGGAAATGCGAGGTTCTACCGAGCATTTTCCCGTTTCGTGCCGAATACAAATAATTTTCTTATTTCAAGACACTATACGTATATTGTTTTTATACTGAAATCGACAAAAAATAAAAAAAAAAATAAAAATATGAAACAAATATTTTTTTTAAAAAGTGTTTAGAATTTCCCTCTTGGGGTACCATTTTGGGATATTTCCCTTTGAGCGTAGTCCAGGCGGTACAAAATTGACATTTTAAGGAATAAGACAGGGAAAATGAATTTTAATTAATAACATTTGATAAACATGGTATATACATTACCAATTTGAAGACATAACAAGTTTAAATTCATAAAAGTTTGACCATTGTTACTACACGTTGTCATGGTTGTGACGTGACGTTGTAAGGCTTATAGGTGAGTTGAGGTCAATGACGTATAAAGCTAACGTTTAAACGTATAGCTTTATCTGTATAGTAAAATAGCTGATTGCAGTATAATCAATCGTATATTGTTTTTAAAGAGAAACATTCGATTTACAGATAAATTAAGTCTGTAAAAATACTTTTGTTTCGTTGTACGGTTACTTGTCGATTAATTTGTCTTGTTTGTTTTTTGTTATCTGAATTTTGAATTGTTAACTTCCCATTTTACATACCTAACTAAATAGCTTCTTTTTATAAATATTTTTATTGAAAATAGATATTGCAATATCAGGGTTCCATTAACGTATAAAAATAATTCTTTTATATAATTATACATATTAATAGTGTTAAAACATACACGCATCTCGTTCATCTTCTTAAAGTTTCCGTAACTGTGACTTTTCTTTCCTATTACTACAGCAATAGGTCGGTACATGTCCTCTTTGTCACCTTTATTCTGAGGATCAAAAGAGAAACGTTAAACACTGGCGTCACAAATAGCTATATATATAATTGTTCATTTGACAATTGTTTTAACAATTCAGAATTAATTGGCGAACGAAGTCAACTCGTAGTCAGGACAGACTGTAATCCTGTCGATCTTATCCTATTGAAGGATCATGTCTTTCATATACTAACGACATTACAGCCATCGTTATTTTTTAATAAATTTTGCAATAAATGTGCTTTCCCGCACAAAAAGAAGAGCACTCAATTGTTCTTACATTTAAAATGCTTGCATTGTCAAAAAATATATTGAAACTAGAAACTAAAGCGATAACTATAAACTAGCTCTCCCTTCAACGGCCCACAAAAATACGTAAATGTTAAAGATGGATGATCGATGTAATTTTATGTACATTAGAGCACCTCGTGGCTACTAATCATGCGAATAGAATTAAAATGTTTTTCTAGGTACTGTATTGGAGGTGGGAAGTATGGGTAACAAGTATAAAGCCATTTTTGAAAGTTGATCTTATCTTTAAAGAAAATATGTTAAATCAGTTAAAACGAGAAACTCCTTTGATATTTGTTATACATGTAATTAATAGATTTGTTGCAATTATTGTAATGTATTTTGGCAATATGTATAAATATAAGACACGATTATTTGAGTAAGCATAAGTGTATAAATCTTGATAATTTTAATTGATTTTGAGTTTGGTTTTAATGTGTGCAAATTATACTCCGAAAAACTTATAATATCAATTTAAACAACACTACGTAACATGATATAGATGGCACTAACATTTATCTAAATATAAAGATTAATGGTAAAAAGAAATAGCAAAAACATCAATAGACCCTCATTGTACAAACAAATCTCAGAATAAGGAAACTATAAACAACCTATAGACAGATGTCATAATATTCATCGTCTTAGAAGTTAGACTCGTCAACTCACAACAAGAGATATATTAACAGAAAGTTTCCGATGCAGTTTTGATATAATTCAAAGTTTGCAAATTAAAACTTAATGCATATTAGATAATAAGAAATTAAAGCAACGAGTTATAAAAGATGGATTTCATACCAAAATAAAGACATCTAAAACTAAATTCAACTGACATTTCCACCCACACAAGAATACAATATCATATGACTTTCTTGTAGTAAAAAACGTTATGCGTTGTATTGTAACAAGTTTTTTTTAAATGAGAAATAAAAATGTAGAACCTAAGTTTTTCTAGGGAGATAAGTCCATTTTAGACAAAGAAATAATTTATAAATAAAAAGATAACAAGTAATGTGAATGATCATAATTCAGAGCTTTTGGATAATATGATATTATAATAAAAAAAACCAACTATAACGTCGTCATCATCATCCAATGATGTTTTACCGACCGTGCAAGGGCTGTATAGCCAGTCAAGGTCGTGAAAAACTGCCATTTGTTGTCATCATCCAATATTCTTTCATCGGGGAAATAAAACATGTAGTGCTTGCTTCCGAGGCCAATATACTGTCTTAAAATTGATCGTACAACTCTATTGTATTAAAAAAACACTCTAAGTATGTATGTTTTATTTGTTTTGGTATTTGTGAATGTATATTAGGTCATTTTGATTAGTTGGTTTGATTATTTTATTGTATTGTATCGTTCATATTGTTTTTGGATGTAGTGAAAATATGAATTTAACAGTTGTCCGATATTGTAATTATATCATACATTAAACATCCTCAGTTTTCTACCTCAGGCATAGATTACCTTAGCTGTATTTGGCAAAACTTTTAGGAATTTTGATCCTCAATGCTCTTCAACTTCGTACTTTATTTGGCCTTTTTAACTTTTTTGGATTCGAGCGTCACTGATAAGTCTTTTGTAGACGAAACGCACGTCTGGCGTATATACTAAATTTAGTCCTGGTATCTATGATGAGTTTATTTTCATTTATATATAAAATCAAATATGTGGAAAACGGTATGATTCATGACACTATACTTAAACAGTACAGACAAATAAAACAAATATACAACGAACAAAGAAACTGTTTTACAAACAAATAAGGAATAATATATAATGGCTAGTGAACCACAGAAAACGAGATTTGTTTAATAGCTTTGCGTAAGACTGCAATACATTTCGTTAATTATTCAGCAAATCATCAGTAAGTTTGAAAAATCTCAATTGGGTGGTGTTTTTTTTTTTTTTTTTTTTTATTTCTTTATTTCTTTTTTTACATTTGTATATGTGTTGATCTTTTTGTTATTGCTGGTTTTAATAGAATATAAATTCAATTAATGTTAAGATGAAATAAACATGTATCAACTTACATAATCGGGTAAGTCCTCTGCAGATATGGATATCGCACAACAACGGACTGTCATCACTATTGTCAATATAAACAAATTAATCTGGTATTTCTTTGCCATGATGTCTGTAGCACTTACTAGTAACAGAAATGATGAATCATACAACTGTAGAAAACAAAACCTTTTTAATTGGATTTTCAACATATTTAAACACGACTAATATGTCTGTCCTAATTTTGTAAGTTGGGCTCTAATAAAGAAAAATAAATATTGACAGTGATGATACACTGCCTTTATATTGGAAGATATAAAAATATGGTTGTGAAAAGTATTTTCATCAGTTCAATTAAACAATAAATACATAATGCAAAGTATTAGAAAAAAATCTGATATCTATTAAACTAGTCAGTCACAATAGCATACCATTAATTTCAAAAATTATTATCGCATGGTTATCGAAATGATATCCATTGAATTATTTGAAAACATAATTAATAGATATTTTGTAATCACTGTTTTGTGTCATAATCCCTTATCATATATTTTTTTTTTATTAAAATCCCTTTATCAAACCAGTATGTTTTGAACATTTACAAATTGTTAAGGTGGTACCCAACACTTTAACTAAAATTTATTTGGCACGTTTAATTTTCATAAAATTTTGTCTAAGTATTTACTTTGACCCTTGAACAAAAATATAACAGTTTGACAAACACCAATTCTGATCATTGAAAAGCTTAATATTCCTTTTACAACACAACGTAATTGAAACGTTTAGGTGACTTTACAGAGTTATCTCCCTGTAGTGTTAGGTACCACCTTAAATGAACTCACCAAAGACGACAGGATATTTAGGTATTTTTTTTACATACAGCTCTTCGACGGTTTCGTACTTATAATCTGCGGATTTCAAAGGTTTGGCTTTGAGCATTCCTGATCAAGGTAAATCCAGAAAAGCGCTTCGGACGCAAGAAATTATTAAACGTTTTGTTTTCTTTTTTATACGACAGACTGGCGTTTCGTCTACTCAAAACTCACCAGTGACGCTCAAATGAAAAAAGAAATATTAATAATCAAAAAACGAACCAATTTGAAGAGCATTACCTACATAA